>NC_091130.1:76176410-76517660 GCF_040183065.1 Periplaneta americana | reverse complement strand
CTTCGGAATGTGGGCGTGAGGCCAGCAGTTGGTCTAGGCCCTTGACGGGCTGTAGCGCCACGGATTTTTTAAAAGCAACAAATATTTTTTTCTTTATTTCAAATATTTTTTCTAAAATGTAGTTTTCTGCTTATACGGTTACTTTATTTGTGAACAGGCATGTCTCTCGAATAAAAGGTTTTGGTTGCATTACGGTATTTGAAGTCATTTTTCATAAGTTTTCTGAATACCTAATAATTTTGTAGCTAGCACATTCTTGGGATTAAATAAGTTCTGTTACTTTAAATGATCTCATTTACTTCATATTGCTTAACAACATTGCTAACTAATGCTATTAATATCTGACTTCGAACAACCTTTACTGAAGTTAATCACTATACATTTGACCTTGCTCTTTTGGCCTCCTTTATTCCTATTTTTATAACTGTATCGAAAATATAGGCAACTTAATCCAAAATCCATGTGGGTCAGCCCATCCAGGGAATTTGGAAATCTATCGTGAAATATATAAATTTAAACACAAATTCCTTCCATAATCCAACCATAGCGCAATGTAAACAAACCGAAAAGTTGGCGCAAATATGTAGGCGTGCGAAGACCTGACTTATCGACGGACCTTGGTATTAATATACAGAGAATGTTTGTATGTTTGTATGAAGTAATCTCAAAAGCTACTAAACCGTTTTGGATAATTCTTTCACCAGTTGAAAGTGTAGTTTCTGTAGATGGACGCAATGCTATATGCTATTACGGTAACTTTTGAGTGAATCGAGGGCCGAGGTTAGATTAAAATAGATTCTTACACACAGAAAACTTGATATTCTGTCGCAATATTGTATTACTTGATAATTTAAACTTTATTTGGTCCACATAAAATACCCTAATTTTATACAATTCAGTTTCATTTTTTCCACAGAACATAATAGCAATTTTAAGAGTTTTGTTGTAAAGATGAGTATTTTCCCTGCTCCAAAAATAGAGCACATGTGGAGTAAAAATTAGTATTTTACCATTGAGCTCACTGGAGCTGAGTCATTTTACAGAGTATCACGAAATGTCGTTCCAGTGCCCATAATTTACCCATATTCGTTTCCTGTGTTTCTTAAAGTAATATTTATGTACCACATTCATTTACATTTTTTTTTAAATTTACATAAACAATGATTCACAAACGAGCTAGTTGGCGTTGGAGACTAGCATTAGGGAGGTCCTTGGTTCAAACTCATTGGCCGATAATGTGACTGGGGCTTTTCATGGTTTCCTAGTTACAAAGGCAAATACCAGGTTGCAAATATACATGCCATGTTTCATCAGCGCCTCAATCACCAATACCAAAAACATTAATCAAAATCTATAATCAGTTACATGAAAACAACTCAGCTACAACACACAATAGAAACAGGAACTCAACAAGAATAAAATGGCCTAATGGTATACCCATACATTCTAAACATGCGACATGATCACAGATATTAAAGCGTGTATAAATAAACATAACGAAGAAAAAAAAAAGATCCACAATGTGGCCAATATAAAAAATTATCTTTCTATATAATCCACTTTGTACTCACATTAATTTGTAGAGATTTATTAAGAAATGCATTCAAGACTAATTTAAAAAATGTTAAACGAATTATCCTTGCACCAAAAACCGATGGTTTCTGAACCAAACGACCATTTTTTAATTATTTGCTTGTAATAATAATTAAGAAATATATTATTTTAATGTACCGAAGTACATATGATATTTCCATGCAGATATTCTGCGTCATCATACGATGAAAGAGTAATGGAACGGAGAAAAATTCCCTCCGGCGTCGGGATTTGAACCCGGGTTTTCAGCTCTACGTGCTGATGCTTTATCCACTAAGTCACTCACCCCGGCGTCGGACAGAATCTTCTCAGTTTAAGTTCCAACTCTTGGGTTCCCTCTAGTGGCCGCCCTCTGCACTACGTCATAGATGTCTATGAGCGTAGGACTGAAGTCCACACATGCGCTGAGGTGCACTCGTTATGAGTGACTAGTTGGCCGGGATCCGACGGAATAAGCGCTGTCTTAAATCACGAAGTGATTTACGCATATCATATATATTATTTTAATGTACCGAAATACATATGATATTTCAATGCAGATATTCTGCGTCATCATACGGTGAACGAATAATGGAACGGAGAAAAATTCCCTCCGGCGCCGGGATTTGAACCCGGGTTTTCAGCTCTACGTGCTGATGCTCTATCCACTAAGCCACACCGGATACCCACTCCGGCGTCGGACAGAATCTTCTCAATTTAAGTTCCAACTCTTGGGTTCCCTCTAGTGGCCGCCCTCTACACTACGTCATAGATGTCCATGAGCGTAGGATTGAAGTCCACACATGCGCTGAGGTGCACTCGTTATGAGTGACTAGTTGGCCGGGATCCGACGGAATAAGCGCCGTCTTAAATCACGAAGTGATTTACGCATATCATATATATTATTTTAATGTACCGAAGTACATATGATATTTCCATGCAGATACTCTGCGTCATCATACGATGAAAGAGTAATGGAACGAAGAAAAATTCCCTCCGGCGTCGGGATTTGAACCCGGGTTTTCAGCTCTACGTGCTGATGCTTTATCCACTAAGCCACACCGGATATCCACCCCGGCGTCGGACAGAATCTTCTCAGCTTAAGTTCCAACTCTTTTGGGTTCCCTTTAGTGGCCGCCCTTGTGATTTAAGACGGCGCTTATTCGTAGATGAATATAGTGGGAGAGAACTTTAATTTACATACATATTCATTTTCCTTTCAAATCCATTTTTCCGTAAGTTTATTTTTCTTGATTCAACATCAACTTGTTTTATGCCAAAATGCATGAAATTTTTACTGCAAATATTTATCAGGTAGCTGTATATTTCATTGCATTTGTTTTGTACGAAATACTGCTAGTTTATTTAATTAATGTATTTTTTTTCCTGATTATTAGAGAAAAACATTTTTAAAATTTCAAAATAGAAATCGAAGTGAATTAATGAGATATTTCATAAAATGAAGGCACAGAAATATTTATCTATGTCTTGTGAACGTAACTAAGAACACGAAGCTTAAAAACTGAGATCTTCTACTAAAAACTTGGGTATGAAAAATTTCTAAAAGGAATAGAAAAAAATATAAAAACAAAAGCCAAAAACATTTGGGAGTTAAATTTTGGATTTTGTTAGTCCTTTACATAATGAACGTACTGTAAGAGTTTGATTGAAAAAATGGTTAGAAAAATTTGTCACTTTTAGTGGACTGTCACCTTAATGTTACTTACCAGAGATACTATTTCATATTCATTTAAATTATCACAAAGAAACAGCAAGACGCTACGCTTCATGTCCGTTGCGAATTCATTCATTTCACTTGATTCAAAGCAGACATGAATGTAACGCCGAAAATAAAATTGTCAGTTTCTCAACAACTTCTAAGATACCGTTATAGGCACGTAATCTCGTTGCACTGAAGTCAGAATATGCATCCGAAACCGTCACGGAATAAATTTTAAAATGGAGTATACAGAATGATTAGGCCTATTTATTTAACGATCCATCAAGCACTAATATCAATTCTACTGATTTAAGGGAAATGTTGAATGAGAACTTTGTACAGGGTGCGTCAAAAAGAACCGATGGATTTCAAACTATTGATAAGCAGCGACGGGAGGGATAGAGTGGGGGGGACCGCGACTGTTGGGTCAGCGAGAGAATGCAGTTTCGGTTACGAACATGGAGTGGTCCGGCGTACAACTTGCGTTCATCGAGAGACATTTATGAAAAAATGGAGAGTGTATGATCGCCACCCAACGAGCTTTCAGGATTCATTTCGAGATCGGACGTCACGCTAGGATTCTAACTCGGAATACAATTTTGTGGTGGGTGGCTTCATTTTGTACCACAGGTTCAACTTTAAAGAAGAAATCACCTGGACGACTATGGAACGCGCGTACACCTGCAAATGTGGAGACAGTAAGACAGTCGGTTGTCCGGTCACCTCAACGATCAGCTCGCAAACATGTTATTGCTCTCAGGTTGTCCGACGCTATGGTAGGACGCATTTTGCATCCAGATCTTAAATTCCACCCATAAAAGATGGAAATTATGCAATAACTTAATGCAGGAGATTGGGAGAATCGTCTTGATCAGACGTCTCCAAAAGCGTACTCGCGAGTAAGCCCCTGGACGGAACCGAAGCCAGTACGTAATGAGCGCGCTCCACCTCACCTATCCCCACCTGTATTTTACTCAATGTTTATGCGCAAACGAAGAGCAGTGGCGGACTGCCATTATCATTGTGTTGGTCTGAGTGTTTCACCGTTTCACAATGTCTTCTAATCATGGATGTAGTATATTCAAGGATGAATAGGAAGAGAAATATTTTTGTGTTAGTAGGGATAAAGTGAAATGCTTAATTTGTTCGAAAATTTTTAAGTTTGTGTTAAAATTCAACATGCGACGAGAATACTCGACTCTGCACAAAGAATATCATAAAATTACAGGCATTTTGGACATGTGGAAAGAATTTATTTTGGGACTATTTGTATAACTTTCGGTTATACATAATAATCAGTGTATTACAAAACGTTTACACTCAGTTTCACATGACAAACATATAGTTTTTCGTTTAATTTTAGGTGAAGTACGTAGGCCTACAAATATTTTGATAAATATAATATAAGAAAATACAAACACAAATCACACACGTGTCCTCAGTCTTAAACAATAATAGCTTCTTGCTAGCTATGTTCTACCTTGGAATATTGGAAAATCAATGAAGCCCTTTACAGAAACATCATTTGTAAAATCGTGCATACAGGACGTTACTAAAATACTGTGTCCAGAACAAAGTCAAAGTTTAAGAAAATTAAATTGTTTCCAATTACATTTCAGAGGAGGAATTTCAAGATTGTAAATTTAATTGAATCTGAAGTCGAAACCACAATTAACCAGTTTGTAGCTTGCTGACTTGTATTGGGCGAAAGCACAGACAGAAATGACAAAGCTCACCTAGCCATTTTCATCCGGGGAGTTAATGAACATTTTACTGTGTCTGAATGTCTTCTAGATGCAATTACAAAATACAACTGGAGAAGATCTTTTCTAGACACTGAAAGGCAACATAGAACAGAAGAGGTTGAATTTACAATGACTTGTGTCAATACCAACAGACGGGGCTCCAGCTTCATATGTGTAAACATAATATACAAACGTATGATATTTCTTATTATTTTAATGTTATTATTTGTAATAATAAGTACACCGTTGCCACGATCCTCCACTCATCGCTCCCATCTGTTGAGGTACGAGTCTCTTCCCCTTCTCTAGCCTTACAGCACACTGTGTTCGGTGGGCAGCATCGAGAGCACGTATGACGATACGCTTTTTGTAGACCTCTGGTCTTGATTGTTGTCGGCGTATTCTCATGAACGTTGCTCCTACCACCGTTCTGTTGACCAGTGACAAAGCCCATTTTCATCTCTCCAGCAGTGGCAATAAAGAGAATTTTCGTTTTTTGGCAGGAAACAATCCTAATGAATTGCATGACAAACCTCTTCGCAGTGAGAGAGTAACCGTGCAGTAACCATTACAGATGCTTGTTACGTTCAAATGTTACAAACTTTCCTGCAACCAAGGTTGAACGAGCTTGCAGTTGATTCTGTGGACATTGGTTTTCAACAATATGGGGCTACTGTACACACCGCAGGTCAAACAAAAAAATTTCCTACAAGAGCGCTTTCCGGGGCACATCATCTCGCATCGCGGCGAGAGCTCTTGGCCCGAACGTTCGCCAGATCTCGCGCCCTGCGACTTCTTTCTTTGGGGCTATTTGAAGGAGGAAATTTTTAAACATCGACCACATACACTGGACGAACTGAAGACGGCGATTCGTTACTGCGAGAGTGATAGCGAACTTCAGAAAACGCCTCGAATCTTGTATCGAAAGCCAAGGACATCATATGGATAATGTATTCCATAAATAAACTGCATTAATGAGTCTATTTATAACAATAAATTTTTGATATGATGAATCCTTAAAATTTTCTTGTCCTGTGGAATTCACCCGTTCTTTCAGACGCATTATTTATTTAGTAATCAATCGTTAAAATGAAATGTTCCTCTAATTTCTACAACATACTGAACCTAACCAATCATGATGGTCGATATTAACTACTTTTCTTCTTCTTGAGATGCCTATTCGTTCCAGATTTTAGCGATCATAATTTTATTAGCTGCTGTTCTGTAGAGGATTTCTTGAACCATGATGCAAGGATAAACCATGATACCCATCTTTTGCCGACGCCTTTTCTCGTTTCAACTTCACTCGTGAAGAATACTTTGAATAGCTGATATTTTTTTTCAAGAAGCTGAAGTTTTTGCATGGAACTCAGCCATGATTATCCCACTAGAGAATCCATTTTGATTTTTAATGCAGTGGTTTCCTCTATTACCTTTTGCATCCTTATGCCGTTGGCTTGCCTAGTTCATCCGTCTTCGAGGACAATTTCACGTCCTGAGGACAAGAGGCTGCCCTATTCTCCTCAGATATGAACCACTTATACCGGTGGTTACAATTACCAGATATCTACAACGCGACTGGAGTGTCAACATATTTGAAGCGCAGAGTTACATGATATTCAACCTGTATGATATTTTCATGTCTCGTAAGTCTACAACGATCTACGTAAGTAATAAATACTCTACCGTCACTTCGTTCATCCAAGTCCGCGTCTTGAAACGTTCTACATTAGGCACTTCAAGAAATAGAACTAAACTGTGCATGAAATATGTCTGAGTTGCAATTCAAGAAATTCCTGGCGAATTTTAAGTATTACTACCCATTCAATATTTTATCTTTTGTCGAGACATTTTATTCTAAAAGCCTACTCTTCACACAATCTCTTTATACCGTGGATCCGTTAATCTTGGTTACGTTCAAGTATTCTCATCGCTTAGTACTGAAATTACAGTAAAAGTCAGAGATCATACAGAAGTATTGTTGGAATAAGCTATAAATTCATTTCGGAATATAAAGTATATATGCTTTCACGTGTTAACTAGGTTACCTTCTTGACTAGTTTCAGCCTGTGGGCTATCATCAGAACTGGGTGGACTTCCCGCCTTCTGATTGCGTTTCCTGTGGGGATGTGTTTGTGTATGTATGTATGTATTTATTTACACCCGGTGGCAGTGGTATACACGACATAAACAATACATAATAAAATGATAAACAATACAAAATAAAATCATAAACAATACACAATAAAATTTACAATACACAATACAGTTATACAATACAATTATATACACAATACAATAAGAATACACAATAAAATTTAACACAATAATTACAATTAATAATAAAACATAAAATACCTAATTTTACAATACAACCTGTACATATGTATAGGCCCTACATAAGTTTTAATAGTCTTGCTCTCATCTCACTCACTATAGTGGCACTATGACGCATTTCACTGATATTTTAGGACACATTTCACTGACACTTTATAACACATTTCACTGACACTATAGAACACATTTCGTTGACGCTATAAATTATCACTGATCGGAACTATTCACTGCACTGTAAAACCATAACTTCACTGACTCACCTCGCTTCACTGATACAACAGTTCAAATAAGTCAAATAATTACACCCTTATGCATACTTATAAACAGAACTACATTTAAGCTAATTTTTAGTCTAAGGCCCTCTTACACGCTATTTTTAAATAATTTACAATTCAAACCAAGGAAGTAACTCGTCAGGCTAAATAAATACATGTCACCTTAAAAAATTAAATGTTAAATGTCACCTTAATTTTAATTTGCACTTTATACACAAATGTTTAAGTTATTCTTGAATCTCCTTAAGGAAGGACAGCCCTCAAAGACCGCTGCAGGTAGGTCATTCCAATCATTTATAGTTCTATTTAAAAATGAGAATTTACCTACATCCGTTTTCTGTTTCCTACATTTGATTTTAAAATCATGATCATTCCTAGTGGAGTCAAAAAGTGTGTATTCTGAAATTGAGTTGTGTGTTGATGATTTGATGCGGGTTTGTTTTTGTGTTCGTTACATTTCGTATTATTCTAGTGTTTAGTTCTGATTTTTCGGTTGGAGCTGTAGAATTTCCATGTCTATGTTGTTGTAGGTGTGGTTGGCATTTGTGATGTGTTTTGCATATGTGGAAGTGTTTTGTGACTTGGTTATGGCTGTTATGTGTTCTTTGTAATGTGTTAGAAATGGTCTGCCTCTCTGTCCTATGTAGAAGTTGTTGCAGGTATTGCATTTGAGTTTGTATACACCTGTGTGCTTGTATTTGTGTTTGAGTGTTGAGAAGCTTTTGTAGCGTGTTTTGTGTTCTGTGTGCAGTGTTGTAATTTAATTTCTTGAATAAAGTTGCAATCTTTTGTGTTTCTTTTTGTTTTCGTATGTTAGTGTAATGTATTTTCGTGTTCTTGTGTTTGTGTTGTATTTCATGTCCTTCGTAATTCTGTTTCATCTTATGTTGTCCATTATATTGGGGTTGTATCAGTCTTATTGTGCTATGTATTTCATTGTGTTTAACATTTTTTGTAGTCTTGTATGGTATGTTGAGCAATTTGTGTACCATTGCTCGAAATGCAGCTAATGTTGTGCTGGGAAATTGGATGTGTAGTGTGTTTTGGGTTTACTGTAGATTTTGAATATGCGTTTGTTGTCAACTTTTGTTACTGTGAAGTGTAGGAAATTTATGGATTTGTTGCTTTAAATTTCTAATGTGTAGAGTGGCTTTGGATGTATTTTGTTTGTGTGTTGACGTAGGTTTTGAATCTGTCTTGTTCCTTCGTACAGTATTATGTCGTCTACGTATCTGTGCCAATATGTAGGCCTATGTTGTTTGCGTATTTGTTTTGTTTAAGATATAATTATATGTCTTCTATGTTATGTGAGAATACTTTTATGAAATAGTGTTGAAAGTTGTGTAATCAAGATGTATAAATTCGTCTCTTAATAAACAGAAGAATCTCAGAAAAAACTGTCAAAACATCCTTATGCATAAATACTGGAGAACGTACAACCAAGTTAATTGGTTTCGCTACAAGTCGAACGTGTAAGGAAATCGCACACACCGCCAGTAAAATATTGCAGCAACTCAATCTTTATTTTCCAAGAAATTGAAACATTTAAACTAGGAAATAATATACAGAAAATTAAGATGTTCCAACTTATTTTCATCTAAAAACTGAAACATACATCAATGATATATCTGGTTCACTAAAAAGTAACTAAAAAATGCACATTTGAGTTAATGCATTTTACTGGAAGTGCGGAATAAGAATCACTCCAACGGCGTTATCACACAGAACGCAAGTCTGTGGTAAAGAATTCGAAAATTCCATCTTTGTTGATCTGCATTTTCGATTAATTCTAAAGAATAGAAGTTTAAAAGAATTAATAGTTACAATTATTTCGTTCACATACAAGGTTTAAACCTTTCAGTGACGATTTCACCATCAAGTTACTAAACCACAACTAACTAATTATGATTTAACTTAAATACGGAAATTAAATCATATTTAATTATTTTGCATTTCATCAAACTAATACGCATTTAAAATAAAGTAAATTTATTTCCAATTAAGTCATCAACGGCCTTCGGAATCATAGTACAGTAGTAATTTCGAAGGCCATGTGCCTTGTTAATGCAAGCAGTGACCTGTATAGCGAATTCATATTAAGATAAAATGATGTCATAAACAGAGGTAACCTCAAACCTATTAAAATTATCGAAAACAAAAATGAAGGATGGGCAGAATTAAGAAAAGAATATTGGAAATAAGTAGAAATAGATTTCAATGCTAAAATCCTCATGCCAATGTCTTCAACAATATTGAAGACAATACGGAATACAAGAAAATACCATGCAACAAGTAAACTGGAGACTTCATGGATTTGCGCTATTTCAGTGCCTTCAAATGTAATATCAGGCTTACATGATAAATTTGTTACTCGTATTACTTTAGTTGCATTTTAGGCAACTGAAGATTGATTAAACGTTTCTTCAATAAATGTATCATTTAAATAATGTTATAAAGTAGGTACTTAACTATCACTTGGAAATTCTTAATCACCTTCTGTATTAATCAAAATATACAATGCTTATGTTTTGCTTAGCCTAAGCTGTATTTGCTAATCTTTTTCGTCCTTTGTATTAAAATAATCGTCGCTTTCGGCAATTATCCTAGCCCGTCCTGGCAAGAAATCACGTTTAAATAAGTCCTCATTATTCTCATTATGATGAAAATTGTCAATGCAGGATTAATTATTTAAATTACTAAATACTGACAAATTAACTTGAATGTAGTTAAATGCGAGCTAAAAGACCAATTTCTATTGGTAAACTGCATTGTCCCTTTAAGTGTCAAAACATTTTAAGTGACAGTTAAAAAAGGTAGGTGAAATCGACCCTTACTGTTTAAAGATTTACGAATTCTGGGAAATTTAAAAGCTTTTTTTAAATCTCAATACACAAAAATTCCAATAAGATTAACGAAGCATGAACCGATTTATTTCCTCAAAATTACAATGTTTACATGTCACAGGAAAGTATAGGACAGTTTTTCTGCAGTCGGCACTGCATTGCCACACTGAAGAAAACCTCACATTTCCTCTTGTTCCAATCTTGGTTCCACATCCCTGTGTTAACGCACATGGCGATACGAGCTGCCAACTTTCTGATGTGCCAACACCTGGCTGTCAAGAAACCAGGAACTTCGTACCTTTCCTGAAATATTACCATCAGATTAGTGATGTTACATTCTTTCAAGTTACGACAGTTTTAGACCAAAAAGAGAGTCAAATGTAGAAAAAGTCCCCCCCCTTTATTTCTCTCTAAGATTTAAGGCTATATATCAGAACTTTCAGTACATAATTTAAAGAATTGAACGAGGTTATAATGAACAAAGGAAATTATGTAGTTGCATCAGCTACTATGAATGTATTTTCACAGCTATCTCCTGGCTTCACAGCCCTAATATGAAGAGCATTTTGTCAATGACAGATGCAGAATCTGAGCTCTCTATCGTCAGTAACACAAGTGAAAATCAACGGCGAATCTCGTTATTAGGTTATTCTCATTGCCCTTTGTGATTATGGATTCGTTGCGTAGTTCAGAAACTTTGGGTATTTATTCATCTTTGACACAGTGTAAGAAAACAAATGTCTCAAACAGTAATAAAATAGTTCAGTAACAACGTTGAGGTAGGGCTTACCATGAATAAATGATTGTTGTTGTTGTTGTTTATTCAACTGTTCGAAGACAGGTCTGAACCTCACAAGTGGTACCAATATGCCACCACTTACGAGGCAACTAGGCCTTTTTTTAATATTTCTCCAGTCAAAAGAGTCGTATGATAAAATACAAGTCCATATCTGTGTGGCCCGGGTTCGATTCCCGATCGGGGCAATTTACCTGGTTGAGGTTTTTTCCGGGGTTTTCCCTCAACCCAATATGAGCAAATGCTGGGTAACTTTCGGTGCTGGAACCAGGACTCATTTCACCGGCATTATCACCTTCAACTCATTCAGACGCTAAATAACCTGAGATGTTGATACAGCGTCGTAAAATAACCCAAAAATAATACAATACAAAATTACGAGTTCGCGTCAGTTGCTCAATTCGGACACTTCGGGCGGACGTCGCAATCAGCCGCACCACACTACCGTACAATTTCACAACGTCTAGTTTTGTAGATAGTAGATAGATGGATTTATTGAGTAATATTATACATATAGATTTTATATTATCATAATATTCTCTAAAATCCGATGCACGGGTCTTCTCTTACGTGCTTTGTACCCTAAACAAGTCCTCCTTTGTAGGTTCCCCCTCCGCCCACCTACGATTACATCCAACTACTCTCTAAAAGAAGACACATTAAAATGGAAATGGCACAATAAAACACATTATATAATATATCCTAATCTAAAAGACCTAAAAGTGTACAGTTGGGTGGGTACTATTATCTCTTCCTCAGTTCGCGTCACAAACTTCAACATCAGAAGTTCTAATCTTTCTCGCCTTCAAGAGGAACAATCCATTTTTGTTCCCAATCTCTATTCCCCATGAGGTCAAGACATGCAAGCGAACTCCTATTCTGATTTAGCATAGAGAGAGGTAGATATTTTCTCCGTACATGTTCCAATTCGACACACTGTAATAAAATATGTTTATAGGAGTCCTTTTCTTTGCAAAGCGCTCCCGTTCTTCGTTACCCTTCCATCCCTCCAATCTTAGCCACGCTAAACCTGCTATGCTGTCTTTGTTATAAGAGTTTATGTAGTCACACCTCCCCCAGTTAAGCATGAGATCTGGTTGTAAATGTAATGAGGACTTTTCCGAACATTGGAGCTCAATATCTTGCCTTTCGATATCAATTAAACGCATCTTCACATTACGCCATACATTCCTCCTGTTATTCTCTCCTTTCTCCCACACCCATCCCATTCCTATATGATGCAGCCCTTTCTGCAGTTTATAAACCATCCCCATTTCCCAACCCTCTCTTTGTTGAACTTTGTAGCAAATCGACCTTAGAAGCGACTGATCCCCAAATATAATTTTTAACCAGTATTTTATGATACTATGTAAGAGCAATGGAAAGGAAGAAAAATTCTCTCCGGCGCCGGAATTTGAACCCGGGTTTTCAGCTCTACGATATCTGCCCCGGCGTCGGACAGAAGACGGCGCTTATTCCGTCGGAGGGAACCCAAGAGTTGGAGCTTAATCTGAGACGATTCTGTCCGACGCCGGGGTGGTATCCGGTGTGGCTTAGTGGATAAAGAATCAGCACGTAGAGCTGAAAACCCGGATTCAAATCCCGGCGCCGGAGAGAATTTTTCTCCGTTCCATTGCTCTTACATCGTATGATGACGCAGAATATCTGCATGGAAATATCATATGTACCTCGGTACATTAAAATAATATATATGATATGCGTAAATCACTTCGTGATTTAAGACGGCGCTTATTCCGTCGGATCCCGGCCAACTAGTCACTCATAACGAGTGCACTCAGCACATGTGTGGACTTCGGTCTTACGTTCATAGTCATCTATGACGTAGTGCAGAGGGCGGTCACTAGAGGGAACCCAAGGGTTGGAGCTTAATCTGAGACGATTCTGTCCGACGCGGGTGGTATCCGGTGTGGCTTAGTGAATAAAGCATCAGCACGTAGAGCTGAAAACCCGGGTTCAAATCCCGGCGCCGGAGAGAATTTTTCTCCGTTCCATTGCTCTTACATCGTATGATGACGCAGAATAGCTGCATGGAAATATCATATGTACTTCGGTACATTAAAATAATATATAGTATTTTATGACCCTAACTTTCATATGAATTATTTCGTTCTGAAGCCCAAACACCTTTAGCACCCCACAGTTAGCTGTGCTTCTGTCAATTGCAAGTATTCGTTTCAGGAAGTCCGTTTGTACCTTACTTAGTTTTCCCGCATTTTCCCAACTCAAAATTTCCGCAGACTGTAGGCATCTGCATCATTCCATCTTTCCGCAGCATTCCCCGAACGCCGGCTGGCAACGCACGCAGGAGACTGGCCTAGGAATTGAGGGGGGTTGCCTGCTCGAAACTTCGAGTACGCAGCGAAGCTTAAGGCTCATTCACAATGAATATTAAACATAACGTAAGCGTTAACTTAACATTACAGTAAAATCAATAAGTCATACCATCATTCATGATGGGAACATAAACATAACAGCAAACATACTTGGTAACCATGGAAACATAACAACGACGCCATTTCCTCATATTCTGTCGTATACTTCAGCGCTCCACGATTGTGTTCTGTTTGCAAATCACGTAAGCATAAACATGAAAGTTTGGAGTTTGCAAAATTTCATGTTAACATCTTACGGTAATGTTTATGTCAATGCTTATGTGAATCATTGTGAATGATCCCATTTGTTAGCCTAGACGCAAACTTCTGTGTCTATGTTACGGTTATGTTTAATTTTCATTGTGAATGAGCCTTTAGTGTAGTCGGTGTGGGTTTGGGAATGCGCCTAGCTTGAGGTTTTTTCTCTTATACGGAGGAGGAACCCGAAGGCTTCCACTGCAGCCTGAAGCTTATTTGCTTACCACTCCTATTCTGTGAATGATTGGGTAGCCGAACAGCCGCGCTCTTGTACAAGTACAGCACGCCGCACCGTGAACTTACCCGGACTATGGAAGTTTTCCTTCCGATTAATTGAAGCAGAATTGCTGGATAACTTTTGGCGTAGAATCTCTGACTCATTTCGCCTTCAATAAATTAGACTTCATTATTTATCATCTTTAAGTAGTTCCATGTCGATCAGAGATGCAGCAGATGTAGCCTAGTACCGTGATTTGCATAAGAACCAGGGGACGAAGAGATTTTTAAAGCGGATTCTTGTGTGATGGGCAGATGAACTGATGGAAGAAACCAAATAGTGTATCATGATCTATAAAGTAATACGATCTTGTGGTCAATATAGGATGCAGTACAATGACTTGCATACATATGGCATCGGTATGAGGAATCTACTGGAGTCCCAGCCACGAGAGTAGGATAGCTGAATCGAAAAATGGCACGAAACAGTGAATCATGATAGGAGCAATGCGGTCCTGAGAACTCCAATAATCGTCCCATAATAAGGAAGACCTCAGGCCCTCTTCAGAGAGGGAGAAAGAGGAAAAAAAGAGGCACCAACTGTATCTCTTAGATGACAGGTCAAGAAGATAAATTATTAAAAGAGAACTAAATTTGTATGAAACGCGTAAAATGTATGAAAAAGCATATGAAGACACTATTACAAAAACAACCCTTGTCAAAATTGCTATTTTTAAGGAGAACAATAAAAATAAATAGAACAACACATGTCAGCTGTTTCTGTACAACTGGTGTTTATCATTGTAGCTATTGCACCTGACATGTGCCATGTTTAGAGTCTATAAACATTTGAAATAGTAGCAAATGTGTCCTTAACTCAATTTCATAAAAAAATGACTAGGGCTGTTTTTGTAATAATGTCTTCATATGTTATCTACGTGACGATATATTCATAAAGTTTTAGAGATCATGGAAATATCCCGCGACTGGAGCATGTAGAGCCATGTCACTACGAAAACAAACACGTTCAGGTCACCCCAAGCGTGCTTGCATTGAAATTTGTTTCCACACCGAAACGCATAAGATCTCAGCAACGGAGAGTGGAAAAATTTGCTACTATGAGTTCCCATTGATCATCATAAACCCACATCTTACCCTTTTATGAATCAAAAGCGCACATTTAAATCAAACAGAAGCATACTCGCAAACGAGACAAAAGCGAAGAGTTAACTCAATCAGAAGGGCACAACATTTTACTTCTCACTTCACCAGATTTATAAATATTAATTGTCCTGTAGTTAAAATATTTATGTGTATATCTCGAGTATAAATATAGGTATATCAAAATGTTCTAAACTGAATAGCTACATTTAAAATAGGATCCTACTGCAGGTAATGATTTAAAACAGACTTTCTTAAGCGTGTTATTTTATTTTATTTGTATTTTATTTAACACTTTGATATAATTCTTTTCCATTGATAGGCTAGGCATTTCTCTTCGGCTACTAACTTATATTATTTTATTTTGATGCAGGCACATTGCAAACTGTACTTTTTTGTAGTGCGTTTAATTACCAAAATAATAATTAATGGTTTTCTTTCATAGAAATGTTCTTTAAAATGATGGAAACTTATTGGTATGAGGTATGCTACAGGCTAAAAGATAGTGTGTCCATCAAAAATATCGGAGGGAATGCAGCGTTGTTTTTTAAATAGTTATTTCGAATACAATCAGCAAACTTCATTACTAAGTGGTTTTCTAGGGCATCAAGTTTCAAGAACTGAAGTCCTCCAAAAGATTGCTTCATCGAGATAATAATGGGGCTATTTTCCTTATATGTAGTCCGGGTCAGCTTACTTCATACCCTAAGGGTGAAACCTAACCATTTTTCCTCCCATTACTACATATGCTAGTGGATTGTGGTGATTTTCTAGTTTGCAGGTTGAATTTTCTTTTGCCAACTTCGTTTCGAATTTCGATACTAACAAATATTACAAATGGTAGTGATTTTATAACTGTTATGTTGGCAGCGGAGATAGATGTTGTCGGCACTGGAGTTCCACGAAATTAAAATTATACTAGTTTTCTGAGCCGATTACTGGAAGCTAGTGAAATTTGAACATGCTAATAATAATTAATTACTGTCAGTATTAATATTAATACATAATAGTTATTTTATGTGTTGCATTATGGTTATAATTCAAGACTATAGTCTGTTAAGTGTAAATAAATATAACATACTTGGGTGTGATATTGTAGGAGGATAATGGATAGAAATAGTATTTCACATTTTAATGGATTTCTTTTGTGTTTAGATTTTTATTATAATAATGTGAAAAAAAAAAAAAAAAAAGGAAAAACATGGCAGCGACTCCATCAAGAAAGCGTGCTGCGAGAGTGGCGATAACTTCCCCTACTGGCGTTCTGTTCTTTCAGATTTAACCGAAAGAAGATAATGAGGAAGGAATTATGCTCACGGGGACAGCAATTATAACTAGAATAGCAAAATTATTAGGAGTAAATATTCTTAAGCATACATTTCATGGTGATATTCAGTTTTCGGAGTTAGTACTAATAATTTGATGTGGTCAAACAAAATACATTTTTAGATTGTCTCGTGAATCAATTATTTAGTCAAACCAATGAATTTCATATTTCCAGACAAAGTACCCGGTACATAACATGTTGGTCCCTTTCTCGTATAGTTTGCCTACGATATGTTACAATTATATTCTAAAGGTAAAGTACGGTAAGTAGATAAGTGATTAAGTACGTAGGATCGTGTGATATCTGGTAACATTTGGCAACGCTGACAAGACGGCAATATTTGCTGTTTAGGAACTGTTTTTACGTGGCCCTCAGTATGAGCGAGATAGCACCTAGTCAGAAATTTTCCAATGCCAGCTCCAGCCAAGTTGAAATCGGTAACACAATATTTAAGTTTTGTTAGGTAAATGTCTTGCCACGGCAATAAATGGAATTAAATTCTTCTGTTGAAAGTGAGCTTTTAACTAATTTGAAATGATAGCTTTTGAAACACTGTAAAATGCATAGATGTGCGCTTATGATATAGACTACATCCCTATGTTTCTCTGCAACCATTCTTGGTAATCAGTAGTTCCAAGAAGTTAAAAAGAAAGAGACGTAACATATTTGTTTTGACTATATTGTTTTGCGTAGCATTCACACCACACTTGAGCTTCTCCAATGTCCATGCATAACATTCCATTAGTTGGCGTCTGTAGGAGTTTCCACGGCCTAGGCTTATGTTGAAGTTCAGTTAGCGAAGCGCCTTACTGTGGGCAGGAAGTGAGCGACAGAGTTGCCAGGAAGAAGAAAAGAATTTTCTGTACCCTGAGTTCACTGACTACACAAATCTGCATCCAGTGAGTATTTTGTATAATTTGTTTAAATGTAATGTGACCTAGAGAAGGCGATGCACTATTTATCTCAATAAATTGCCTAAGATTGGTTTCGTTTAAAAATTAAGGTAGAAGGTGAAAGAGAGAGTTATTTAAAGTGCTTGAAGTCATGTATAGTAAAATTAATAATGGTAATCTATTTTTAATTGATAATTTAAGGATGCTGTATCAACTACTAGGTTATTTCGCGTCGATGAAATTAGTGATAGCGAGATGGTATTTGGCGAGATGAGACCGAGGATTCGCCATAGATTATCTGGCATTCACCTTATGGAAAACCTCGGAAACAACCCAACCAGGTAATCAGCCTAATCGGAGATCGAACCCGCGCCCGAGTGCAACTTCAGGCCGGCAGGCAAGCGCCTTAACTGACTGAGCCACGCCGGTGGCTTGTTAATATTAATTTAAAAAAAGGGGCATGTAGTACAGGTAAGACATGGACTTCACCCACTCTTTACAACAGGTCACAAGTGATGATTCTTTCTTGCCTATCTGGTGATAAATGTACGTAACTAGGTGACTTCTTTTATTTCTGTTTCCGATAGCTTCCACAGAAAGCCTGCAGGGAATTTCCTATTTTTATTTCATTTCTCCTTCCATTTCTCTTTCCTCTCTACTTCTTTCTTCTTATTATGGTTATCATCGGTTGAATGCGGGTTCGATCCCTGCCCATGTCGATAGCATGCATTTAAGTGTGCTTAAATGCGACAGGCTCATATCAGTAGGTATACTGGCGTGTCCACACCTGTGGAGTAAGGGTTAGCGCGTCTGGTCGCGAAACCAGCTCGGTCGGGTTCGATTTCCGGTCGGGACGAGTTTCCTGGTTGTTTAAGCCGGGGTTTTCCCTCAACCCAATATGAGCAAATTCTGGGTGCTGGACCCCGGACTCATTTCACCGGGATTATCACCTTCACCTCATTCAGTCGCTAAATAACCTAAGCTGTTGATAAAGCATCGTAAAATAACCTATTTAAAAAAATTACTGGGGTACACGTAAAAGAACTTCTGCGGGACAAAATTCCGGCACATCGGGGAACGATGATACAACTTCGGCAGTTACGAGCGTCGTTAAATAAATGATAAAACTAAAATTTAAAAAAATGTGGTTAACCATTTTCATTTCCTCTTGTTTCTTCATTTTTCCATCTTTTAATCACCCTTTTATTGTTATTATTATCCACTTATTATTATTATTATTATTATTATTATTATTATTATTATTATTATTATTATTATTACCATCATCATTATCTTCATTTCCTCCTAATTTCTTCATCCTTTCCCCATATTATTCTTTCTGTTCTTATTATTATCATCATCATCCACGTTCATTTACCTTCTGCATTTTTTTTTCTGCTCTTCTTATTATTACCCACATTCGTCTTCTACTAATTTCTTCATTGTTTCCCTCATTTTCTTCCCACTTTATTTCTTGTTATTATACACATTATCATTTTTCCATCTAAATTCTTCATTCTTTCTCTTCATTTTCGTCCTTCTATTCTCATCGTTATCCATTTTCATTTTCTTCTTTTCTTCATCCTTTTCCTCATTTTCTTCCCTTTATTATTATTATTATTATTATTATCTCCGCTTCCATTTCCTACTAATTCATTCATCATTTTCTCAGTTTCTTCCCTCTTTTATTCTTAGTATTATTCAATTCCATTTCTTTATCATCTCTTCTTTTTCTCCTCATTATTATTATCCACTTTCTCTTCCTCCTAATTTCTTCATCCTGAATATCACTAATACTAGGTCTTCCCAATTTCGTTTTATCATGACTGAAGTATTTTCTTCAAAATTCTTAATTAAATCGTAATAAGAGAGCATGGTATATTTTTGTTCGAAACCTTTTTAGGCCCGGTTTCATAAATACGGTTAATCTAAAGATTATGTTAAACCTAGGTTAAACCTAACGGTGAGTTTAATTCAACGTGCCGTATTACAGAGTCTCGGTTAAGTTAAACCATAGTGGAATACGATTGGTATTACTGCTAGGAAAGAAAAGAAGATGATGGCAGCCGTTTAATTACATTAGTGATTTAAAATAGCCGACGCTCGTTGAGAATCTTCATTAAGAAACATCTTTGTTCTTCGATATCAGAGAGAGTATCATAAAAAAACCTACAGAGGACCATTACCGCGTACTTCAGTATGCTTGTCAGACTTAACCTCAAATAGTTTCTTAACGCTGGCTACCAACGTTATACTCCCAAACACAATGCAACCAAACTAAACGTTGCATGACCATCCTCGACGTAACTCCATACAGACTCAACTGAGTAATGTAGTAATAATATTAGTGCGCGTATTTTATGTGTTGTCCAGAATGTTTATGAAACAGAATTCAGTCAAACAATACAATTATTTTTATGAGTCTAGTAAATTAGGTAATATTATTAGTGTGTTTATAAATCAGGCCCCATAGTAAATCATACCAGGAGACTGTCTGCCACACACAGTACAATGCGCAATAGGTTTATGGTAGATTTATGGACACCTTCGAAATCTTCCATCATTTTGAATATGTCTACTGCAAGAAGAAAAATAACGCAGCGTAACTAATAACTGAAGCAGAGATGCAACAGAATATTTTCAAAACTAGAAAAGAAATAATTTATCTTTTCAAATAATCTTTAAATTCAATCCCTAAAACATAAATGTTTCCACTTTCTCATTTTTTTGTTGCATGTTATATCCGAGTTTCAATTTTTCGAATCAAGGTTAGGACTATAAGCCTAATTCTGAAGGTTAGGATTGTCTGCTTCGAAACCCTTAATCTTACGTTCATTTATGTATATTTCAAAGTGGTGTACTTTGTTTCGAAAAATTCTTGGCCGCCTTGGTCGTTCAGGAATATTGAGCACTCGCTTATCGTCACTCATATGTTCTTTGAAAATATCTGCAATATCCATGTGTATTATGGGAACCACCATGTTGTATTGTTGAACCTTGAACTGCAGTTTAAACGACAGAGGACTGCCGATCAAGTTCAACTCAAGTTAACTCAAGATTAACTGGTAGTTAAGGTTTATAATACGAAGGAGAACAAAAAACTTCAGTTTAAAGTGAACTAATGTTTAAACGGCTTTTATAATACCGGCCCTTAATCAGACAGTGTAGTTTTCACGATATACACAATAACACTAACTTCATCAAATCAGTTCTTGTTTGGACATTTAAATCCGTCCTCAAATTTGGAACATTGTTGCATCATAATAATGGAACTACAGTATTTGTTTCATCACGAAACACCTGAATCCTGTTCTTCATACTTTCCACAGTCGCTTGATTCATCGCGAGTGCACAATTTGTTTGGCAGCTGTATGGATAATTGAAACTATGCTTGTTACTATAACCCGATATGTTATGTAGATTCCATTGTATTGCCTTAATTCTAAGTTCAGATAACTTTGCATGATGTCATTTGTCGATGTTGCCACGGAATCGGCATGCAGACGGATTCTTCCTTTTGCGCAATTCTGCCGATTGACACAGCTGCAATAGGTGTCGTATTGCATAGCTACCCAGTTCTTTCAAAAACATACTTCCGACACGTGTACATCGATTGCATAACGGAAAGTGAGTTAGCTCGGACGTATACTGAATAGCTACGTACTGAAGGAATGCGAGTTTGGTGTCTGGTGGAGAGAAATTAGTCAGTCGTCTTTCCGCCCCAGTTTATGACTGCTCGTTACCAGTCGGTGGTTTCACAGTGAGAAGAGGTTTCACCGTGTGGAAAAGTTGACAGGTTTGAGTTGATATCAGTATTAAGGAGATCATAACTTTGGTTGCCAGTGCCATATCATATCACATCACTACTGCTTCATTCACATCATCACGTCATCCGGTCAGAAACTGTTCAGGGGAAATCAAAGTCATCTGCTCTTTAATTCAAAGAATCTATTTGCAGCAATACTAAGAGCTGTTAAAAACTTGAAAACTTTGAGAACTTACTTTACTCTTCTGATTCAGAGCCTCGTAATGGTACAATGGCTTTTACTCTTTTTGAACAGATTCTATCTACTCCCGAAACGTCGTCGTCCTCGATGACCTATGGGGGTTTGTTGCATACACTTTTTTTTGAAGTTCCCCCATAGATAAAACTCACATAGCATACAGTTAAATCAAGGTGTATCATGTATCATGTCACTCTTCGCTTTCTATGGTAAATCGACCCCGTTTCCCTGAATTTGTTCACAAGTCTTCGCACGGTTTCTCTGTGTGGGTATAGGTAAAGCGGGAAATTGTGTTTCAAATCGCCTTCTAAGTTCCCCACGAGAGTTTGTTGTCACATATGTGCCGTACATAAAAATCCTGTGTGGTAATGTGTAATCTTGTCGAGGCATTATGGAAAACTGCGCAAGCACTGATAACATTCGTAACCTAATTAGTCTTAAAACTCGTACATTTATACGCACGGAACAGGAACGAAACAAACTGGACAATGGCTTCTTACACACATGGAAGAGGAACGAAACAAACTGATAACACTCGTAACTTAATTAGCACTTTAAACTCGTACATTTATACACATGGAACAGGAACTAAACAAACTAGACAATGGCTTCATATACGCATGCAACAGGAACGAAAGAAACTAGGCAATGGCTTCATATATGTATGGAACACAAACTAAACTAACTAGACAATGGCTTCATATACACATGGAACAGGAACGAAAGAAACTAGACAATGGCTTCATATACGCATGGAACAAGAACGAAACAAACTAGACAATGGCTTCATATACGCATGGATCAGGAACGAAACAAACTAGATAATGGTTTCATATACGCATGGAACAGGAACGAAACAAACTAGACAATGGTTTCATATACGCATGGAACAGGAACGAAACAAACTAGACAATGGTTTCATATACGCATGGCACGGGAACGAAACAAACTAGACAATGGCTTCATATACGCATGGAACAGGAACGAAAAAAAACTAGATAATGGTTTCATATACGCATGGAACAGGAACTAAACAAACTAGACAATGGCTTCATATACGCATGGAACAGGAACGAAAAAAAAACTAGATAATGGTTTCATATACGCATGGCACGGGAACGAAACAAACTAGATAATGGTTTCATATACGCATGGAACAGGAACTAAACAAAGTAGACAATGGCTTCACATACGCATGGAACAGGAACTAAACAAACTAGACAATGGCTTCACATACGCATGGAACGGGAACTAAACAAACTAGTCAATGGCTTCATATACGCATGGACAGGAACGAAACAAACTAGACAATGGCTTCATATATGCATGGAACAGGAACGAAACAAACTAGAGAATGGCTTCATATACGCATGGAACAGGAACTAAACTAATTAGACAATGGCTTCATATATGCATGGAACAGGAACGAAACAAACTAGACAAGGGCTTCATATACGCATGGAACAGGAACTAAACAAACTAGACAATAGCTTCATATATGCATGGAACAGGAACGAAACAAACTAGACAATGGCTTCATATACGCATGGAACAGGAACTAAATAAACTAGACTATGGCTTCATATATGCATGGAACAGGAACGAAACAAACCAGACAAGGGTTTCACATACGCATGGAACAGGAACTAAACAAACTAGACAATGGCTTCATATACGCATGGAACAGGAACTAAACAAACTAGACAATGACTTCATATACGCATGGACAGGAACGAAACAAACTAGACAATGGCTTCATATACGCATGGAACAGGAACTAAACAAACCAGACAATGGCTTCACATACGCATGGAACGGGAACTAAACAAACTAGTCAATGGCTTCATATATGCATGAAACAGGAACGAAACAAACTAGACAATGGCTTCATATATGCACGGAACAGGAACGAAACAAACTAGAGAATGGCTTCATATACGCATGGAACAGGAACTAAACTAACTAGACAATGGCTTCATATATGCATGGAACAGGAACGAAACAAACTAGACAATGGTTTCATATACGCATGGAACAGAAACGAAACAAACTAATGGTTTCAGTATGACTGCTGTTTTTTTTTTTAATATCTATATCCGGCCAGAGGCCATTTTCCGAAAGATTTCTGTTTTTTTTTTCTTCAGGATTCAGTTTTTCTGATTTCTGTTTTACTAAACTAACACAAACACAAACAGAAAACTCATGCCCGAGGCGGGACTCGAACCCACAACCCTTCGGACCAAGCCGTAGAGTCATTGCGTGCCTCAATGGCTTGCGCCACCCGGTTCGGCAAGCTGTTCACTCACATAACCTGCTGTTACCACAAATATGCGCATATCTGAAGCACGGGCGGTGGGAGTCCCAGCTGCTGCGGCCGGCGTGCGAGCCGCCGTGCGCTGGCCGCAGTGTGAAAGAAAACACTATAATATTTCCCCTGATATTTCGTACCTCATCATTCATTGCTTGAGTCAAGAAGAGAAGCAGTATTTGTAGCAGAAGGAACACTAATTTAATTCTTGTAAATGGAACACAATACGAGATACAAATAGATTACATAATTAAATGGCACATAGCTTTTTTATGCGAATAACCATATACCGCTTTATTTCGATGACGAGCTTCAACAACTACGGTGCATCATGAAATGAACAAGCAGTACAGATGAAGAGACGAAACCTGGCATGTGATCCTTGCGAGAGAGGGAAGAATGAGCTATCGGAAAGAGAGTTTTTTTTCATGATGATTAATATTACACGAATCTACGGACACGGAAGTTCAACTCGGACTAAAACCTATGTTTCTCCTGCATAACCATTGATGGTATACCCACAACACATGATAAAATCACAGGACAGGTTCCGCATCCTCTACTGTACTTGGAGTAATAAATAGCACGGTTAATACTCAATCTATTTTATTTTTCAGATTCCTCGAGCAATCGTCATGTCTTGGAATAACCATAGTTAGTATTGCATCGTAAAAGTGTCCAGTACTGTCATCGTTGGAAAATATCCCATTTGTATTTGAAGTACGTAATAAATTAGTAACAGCAACATTCACTCTAGTTTTACGGGGTTGAAGCTATAATAATAGTAGTAGTAATAATAATAATAATAATAATAATAATAATAATAATAATAGTAGTAGTAGTAGCAACAATAATACTACTATTACTACTACTACTACTAATAATAATAATAATAATAATAATAATAATAATAATAATAATAATAATAATAATAATAATTTATTTTAGTTAGCAGAGTTAGGGCCGTAAGGTATTATCTTCCACTCAACCAGGAAAATGTATACATACATGAGATTAAATCAGCAAAGTGGTGCCAGTCAGAGTGCATCTCTGCCGTTTTTAGAGCACGCAGTTGTAAAATATAGTTTCTTCTCCCTTTCTTTAGTTTTCGTTCACATAATAACCATCTTACGATGTTAAATTTAATCAACATTTTCACGTGAATTTGTTTCATATTTTCTTTCGGTCTGTTAGCTTTTTTCTAGAGCAGTGGCGACTCGTGATATTTTTTGTATGTAGGATATGAGATTGACGTATTATGGCCAAGACAGAAACTAATAATAATAATAATAATAATAATAATAATAATAATAATAATAATAATAATAATAACAGAGCATGCAAAATCAATACAAGTAGGCCTATGTTAGTCTTTGACTCACTATTCTGGAACTGGAAATTTATTAGTAGTAAAGTTCGATTCTCCTCCCATTTTTAGTTGCAAAGATGGCTCCTAAGTCATTGTACTGGCCGATATTTACCGATGTTCCGTCGTACGTTTGCGCAATTAATTTTTTTTTGCTACAGTTAAATTCTTCTAAATGATCAAATACAACTTTAGATATTCGTTCGGCTGTCCTGTCATCTGAAAGTCCTATTAATTCTTGTATTTATTATAGCTTATTTTATTTACTTTTATGTAATTTTGTTTTTATTCATCATTTTAAATTATTTATTATTTCGTTTATTCTGTTCCTTTAAAATGGCCAATGAACTGCATTTAAGAAGGCTATAAGGGTATTTGAAAATTCTTATTGTAGTCTCTGACACGGTCTCCACCACCCAGAAAGAAAGGTCGTAGTATTAGGATACGCGGTCATATCCTCAAACGCGGCTAAACTCAAGCCGTACCTCTCCCTCCGCACTCTCCCCTGGTCACTAACTTCACTGCTACTGTTGGAATACTATTTGCTGTAAGATATTGGGATGGTTCCTCAGAAATTATTTTTGAGCTGTGCAGTGGCGACAACTCATGACAGAAAGTGGAAGCTTAAAGGAAATTAATACGTCAGGACGCATTGAAAATCAAAATCTGTAATTAAAATATTTTCTATCCTCAGAGGCACGAAATTAAACTGTAGGATCATCGTCATATCCTTCATGGAGGAATCGCCACTGTTCTAGAGCAGATAAAACAACTTGTTTGCTTGTAAATTTCTCTTTATGGATGCGTATGTTAAATGGTTTCATTCATGAATATTTCGTTTATTATACATCATTTAGTTCAGTGTCAGTGAAATTAAATTTTATTTACACATAATAACAACAGAGTTTTATATTATTCCTGCATCATCTTAAATAGATTAATAATATAAAACACCGCGAATTTGTAATTTAAATAGTAGCCTATATTGTGTAAATATTATCCTTAAAATGGTATTGTCGTCAAACTCCAGATAGTCAATATCGAATATTTACTTAGAATTTGACAATAATACTTCGAAGAGGGAAGAAAATATTGTTAGTACTGTGTTGCTATGATAAGTCGAAGAAACATACTTCAACGTGCTCTGCATGAAAAATGAGCTAACGTGCACGTCTTGAAGTCAGAGATCAAGTCTTTTTGGCTCCACTCTAGTTGCTATAGTTATATGTGTTGAATGTTTTTTTGTTCCATGAAGATTTTACTCTTAAAAATCATTTACTATTTACCAGTTACAAGTTATTTGCAGTATTATGACTATTTGGGGGGTTGAATGTATTATATGCCCGTACGTGTCATGCCAATACGTAGTTATTTGCGTGTTGGAAATTGTGTTTTAAATTAATCTAGATATAAAATGGAGATTTAAATATTCAAAATATGTCAAATGGTTATAAACGTACGATATATTAAAATACTCATAAAACTTAAATAAGCACCGCAATTTCATCTCTCTACACTACGATTCACATTTTGTACATTTTTAAATAGAACAAAATATAATGAATTGAAACTCAATCATATTTTGTCTTTGGATAGTCATATGTCTGGGTAGAAGAAAATCCAAACAAGAACTGAAGTTACCTTTATCAACAATTTATTAAACATATTTAACTATTGGTACGTAGTTGCCCAACTATGGTCCATGAATGTTTTCTTAATTTGAACTAAGATATAAATTGTGTCTAAACCATAGTTATATTTATATTCATTTTAAGCAACTACATAAGCCTACTATGAAAGGTCTGGAAAATGTACAAGACTGTATGATAATACTAAAAGTACATGACTTCCAGAAATTATTTTGAATGTATACACAATTTACAAACCCTAATAACAGGTTCGTGGAAGGGATCTTAAGTACAAAAGAATATTCAATTCCAATCAAATGACAAATCCGATTTAATATCTCCGGATATTCTAGATATATACACTAGTAATAGAAAATTTAAACTCACGCACAGTATACCTGTCTTTGTGCAAGAAAAAAAATATAACACGAAGTTTATTTATTTATTTATTTATTTACAAATACATTGGAAATTAATTTTTGTTTTGTCTTATGTCTAAATAGTGTGTGTTCTTTGTGTCATGACTTTTAACTTTTTGGCGCCGAATTTAAATATTTCTGTTACCAGAATTCACTGTAAATCCCAGTTTCCTAATTTGAGGACAGTTTTACAATGATTAATACATACATTCTCATTTCTGAATACTTTTTGACAATTTATTAGTCTATCTGTTGTGTTATTAACTCCTGCAGTTGAATTTTTCCCGCTAGTCGCAAGTTATAGAAACATTGTAACTTCAGACTTCCAGAACCGAGCTGAATGTTCTCTGCACTAAGACAACCTCTGTCCACCGCTGAAAACAAGTTGTCTGCAGAAATTAGTAAGGCCCGCTGCTGTGCACTGAGCCTGTGAATTTTAATAGGGAGGACCCATGTTAAATAAACGGTACGGCATGCCTGGATGTTGGCGGGATAGATAGATGCACCGAATTGTGATAGCTGTTTTGATAATTTGGAAACATATTACTATATTCATTTTTTGGCTTCTGATGATAATAATAATAATAATAATAATAATAATAATAATAATAATAATAATGATTTATTTTAGCTGGCAGAGTTAAGGCCGTAAGGCCTTCTCTTCCACACAACCAGCAAAAAGTGTATATACATATGCATGAACTTACAAAGATAGATGATAGAATGCTCCAAATAAACTAATAAAATCTTGAGGTGGGATGGTAATGTTCGTGAGGAACTAGACATCAACAAGCTATGTCGAACATGATATCGGATAAATTACACAACATGATTTTGGGGGAGGCATTTTGGACCATACTTGAAGTCTTGGACCACAGAAATGGGAAATTATGGTACATTATTTTGTGTTTAGCCTATGCGTTAGTAATTACTAAAATACAGCTGATATGAGAATATTAATCCGTGAAATTAAAAGCACTTACTAGTACGAGAATGTTGATTTTCAAATGAAAATCAATGTGTTCATATACTTAAATTTCATTATTTTTGTACTTCTGCAAAATTCCAGTTACTAGAGAGAAATTTGTTTGCCTTAAATTACTAATTAAGATACAAGTTACCTCATCATGAATTAGGAAACAAGTGGTAGTTTATTTGATGTTATATCGAAAACTCGTCTTAGTCTTGATTTTAAATAGCTTAAGAGCAAAACAATCGATTAAAAAGTATAAAGATGACTGCTGTTATTTCATAATAGAACAACATTAAATGAGGTACGAACAGTGGCATAGCTAATTCTTTGGGAGTCTCTCTGCATACTAACTTCTGTAGCCCATCGACCATATTTTATAGAAGGGCAATCCCTTTTTACTTCGCCTATCTTGATTACACCGTTGCAAACGTATACTAATTTTTATCATCATCAGTACATTATTTCATCCTCGGAGGCCCAGAACTCGGCCCCCAATCTCTGTAACACGGGGTTCGCCCTGACGTTAGTTACACCCGTGGCAAACGAAAGCGTGGAGATGCGAGTTCAATGAGACTAGTACGAGGCTCCTGACTTTAGATACTGATGTTTGTGCCGAGGTCTGTATCTTTCGTTAGCCTCGAACAACCTATGTATTACTGAATTACAATGCCAATAATAGAAACATGGATTATTATCATATTATGTAATATCACAAGAGTTCTCATGTTGCCGACATAATTCGCAAACGATTATTATAAACTAATACATTATATTACTCCACTGATTGAGGTTCTGGCTGGTATTTACATCTTTTATCAGGCCGTACATTTCACTTGATGCTATGTGTCAAAGGAAGAACAAATTGTTTGTATACATCTTAAGTGTAATATGTAGCTAGTCGGCGATGTATGCAGTGGAGGTGGAAAGGAACTGGACACCCTATCCAAAACTCCTGGTCTAGTTGTCTCTAGTTGCCTCTAAGTTGGTGCTTTCTTGGTATCGCTTGTGAGGTTCAGACCTGTCTTCAGACAGTTGACTAAACAACAGCAACATATTATATTATTTGATACATTTTCTGCCATGGTAATCACACAATACCACGGCCCACAGTACTGTTAAGGAAACAATGAAAATACTTAACACCTGGGGCCTATTTAAAAAAAACTTATAATTGTAAATATGTAATTATTACAAATAACAAATGACAAGTCTACAAATTCTCAAATTTATGTTTCGTAAAACATTCCGCCTGTCAGGAAAAATCACAACAATTTGTAGGGTTATCATGAGTCACGACAATTTGTCAGATTCTTGTTTCATAAAAAGTGTACCATGACAAACAAAATTTTACAATTTTTCAAGACTTTTCTGACATATTTCATTTTATGAAAGAGAAAAGTGCCAATTCGTTTGTGACAATTCTATATACAGAGTGATGATCCTCAAGTAATGTCATTAATTTCTATTATCTTTTTACAGAAACATAATACTTGCAGACCTTCGGAAACGAAACAAAGCATTATGGACAATTTTGTTCAGTGATCTGCGCTATTATTACCTGTTGATGTAAGGTAGATTGTATAGTTTACGCATTGTATAAAATGCACAAAAACATAATGTGGTGCGCCGTCATCCTCTAGTTCGCGAAGGGGACTCGCTATCGGCCACGACTTCATAACCCGCTCCGACTTGTTTTTTTTTTTTACAGATTTTTTTCCGCATCAAGGTGAATGGCAAGTAATCGCTAATTCTAACACTCATCTCGCCAATCTCATAAATTTCACCATATCTTTAAGTAATTGTGGAAAGTAAAAGGGTGTGACTAGAAATTTGACATATAACTACTAATATCAATGGACTATCTCTTCCGCGCCCTAGCGTCACGTCGTGGTCTAAGTCATATATCGGCAAAACATACTTTCCGAATACATCAGCAGAACGCTACAAGCTCAGCATTCAAATGGAAGGGGTGAAGGGTACGCTTTCCTTTACCACAGTATTGAATGTACAGTGTCGGTCTGTAATCTTAGAAGTACAACATTGATCACAGTGATTATTATTGATATGTTTTCATTTATTTTCTTCGTCACTTTTCACAAATTTAGTTGAACAATGAATGATAAAGTATAACAGAACAAAACCGGGACAGTAATTCAAAGAGAAATGGCACTTCAATAACTCATCAGTCAGGAGTGAAATTAGGCCTACAATGACCAATTTTAACTGCAAAGTGAGATGCTCATCTGTACTACGAGTTCTTCTTTGTGAGTTTGCAATGATCATTTTTGTAAAAAAAAAAAAAATTGTTCACATATAATATAATATGGAGCTATACATTGGCTGTGATTTTGGTTGCATAAGATCTCTGATTAGCGGATTTTCATTTCTTTAGCAATTTGAAAATATTAATGCCTTCGGAATCTTTATACTGTGTTTCCAAAAAGCATGTCGTTTAAGAGATGTACAACTTCCTATTGTAATTCAGCTATTAATATCATTATTTCTAAGCCAAAAGGATTTCCATGCAATTCTAAATCGTTTCAATTTTATAAATTGAACGAAAATTTGTTATGAAAATCTATTTGTAGTTAATTCAAGAGATCAATGTAATATTGTAATTTGATATCTCATATGCAGTATTGCTAATTGAGTGTAAGGAAGGAAAATTAAATATCTTCTTTCCTAATAAATTTTGATTCTATAAATCTGTAAGTAAAAGGAAAGAATTGATGCTGTCATACATATGAACAATATTTTTTTTATTATTCCCTCGAAGCTATCAATTTAAATTGTTGAAGTGTTCTGAAATTTCGGGAAGGAATGTCAAATCTAGCAGCCAATTTTTCTCCAACTTAGGAATTTCTGTGTTCTATAACAGTAATTCTTTATTAATAGGCTATATTGAAATCCTAGGGCATTTTAATATGTTTCAAACATAGGTGATAATTACCGGTACTTAAAGAAATTACCGCACCATTTCCTTAATCAAATTAGAAGTTATTTTACGCTTCCCAAAAATCGACGAAGTATTGTTTCAAGGCTGTCCCCTTACAGCTGTAATATATAGAAAATATGGGATTCTCTCATATCCTGTAGAATTTTTCAGAATTTCCGATGTTTTAATTTGACTCTGATTTTATTTGTGTCATGGAGTTAACAACCAACTCCATAATATATTTCATATTTGTTGCTTTGCTCCATAGTCTCTCTGTGAATTATAGAATGGATGGAAGTTATATTATTATCAATGTTTAAATTGTGAAATTACTGGAAAGTAAATTATAAATTTTAAAATAATTATAACAATTATAATTGATATAACATACCTTTTACAAGTATAGGTATTCTGGTTGAAATTCACGTCTCCGTGGGTTTTCAATGGTCTTGATAATGACACGATACTATGAAGCCAAGACACCAGTGATATTAGTTACGTTGAGTACATCGCGCGCAACGAACTGCAAGTCCGTTGTGGGTGGGGATATAGCCTCTATTACTCCCCTTCACTTGCTTCGTTTTCCAGAGGTTGGCTCGCGAGTCACAGAATGCCGACGTATGGTATAAGTCATCAAGCCTAGGATTCGCGTTACGGAATGCGCGCTGGTTAGAGTCCTCATGGAGGAAGAAATTTTTTAATGAAATTTTGACCAGTGTATGGGGCCAGTGTCCACTTAGCATCGTGATGCATTTGGGGATCTACGATAGGTATCCAAATTCGGTTACGGAAACCAATACCGGTAATAATAATAATAATAATAATAATAATAATAATAATAATTTATTTTTTTTATTATTTATTATTAATATTTGTGTGTTGAACAACAGCCAGAGGCCAATTATAGTTCAGCACAATACACAAACAGAAGATACAAAGGTGCAAAACAAAAATAAATAATATCATAACTAACAAAAACATACATGAATACAATTGAGTACAAACAGTAAAAACTAATAATCAAAACGAAACTAAACCTTAAAAGCATCTAAATTGTGCCCATGCAAATTGGCATATTTTATGCATCTACAGACTGGAGAAAGTGATTTTGAATTTCGGTTATAAAAATTTTTTTGAAATCTTAAACCTTTTGTAGGAATACGAAGGCTGATATTGTTTATGATAGACTCACAATCAATATTACCCTTGATAACTTTGCAAAAAAATTGATAATCAAGATTTAGACGTCTAGCATAAAGGCTACACCAGTTAAAATATTTACAGGTAATATCATAGTTAAAGTCAGTGGAATTGGGTATATATCGAAAAGCACATAAGGAAATAAATTTTCTTTGAATATTTTCCAATTTAACCGAATCGGTTGAAGTAATGGAATTCCAGGCTACAGATGCATATTCAAGTTTAGAGCGAACCAAAGTAAAGTATAGAATTAATAGTGACTCAGGAGTAGAAAAAGAATAAGTTATAGACCTTATTAAACCAAGCATTCTTATTGAATGATTATAAATATATTGAACATGATCGTGAAAGTATAATTTAGAATCGAGTAGTACACCAAGATCTTTTATAGAATTTTTCCTAATAATACAGGCGTTATTAAGAGAATAATTAAATTTTATAGAAGTAGTTTTTCGAGAGTACGAAATGACAAAAGTTTTTGTTTCATTAATTTTCATTCCATTAATGTCAGACCAAAGTTCAATGGAGTTAATATCATTTTGAAGAGTTTGGCAATCGGCAGAACTATTTATTGAGCGAAAGATTTTGAGATCATCAGCAAGTAACAGGTAGTTTGAACTTATTCTTTTACATATGTCATCTATAAATAATAAAAATAATAGAGGGCCCAATGTAGATCCTTGGGGAACTCCACATAAACAATTAAATGGGTCCGAGAGAGAATCACCAAGACGAACACAACATTGTCTATTAGTTAAATAGTTTTCAAACCAGCTGACGTAGTTAGAAGAGAGACCAAAGTTTTTTAATTTATTTATCAGAATATTGTGAGGTACAACATCAAACGCTTTGCTAAAGTCGATATAAATTGAGTCAATTTGACCTTGGGTTTCAACAACAGGCATAACAAGATTAAGGTAGGATACTAAGTTTGTAGTTGTTGATTTACCTTTAGTAAAACCATGTTGTGCTGAATTAATTTTATTCTTAACATAAAATGAAATATGTTTGTGGATTATTTTTTTCAAAAATTTTTGAGAAATTGTTTAATATTGAAATAGGTCTATAATTGGAAACAACATTTTTTTTAACATTCTTAAAGATAGGAATAACGGATGCTTCTTTCCAAAGCATAGGGTATGTACCGGTTAATAAACTTAAATTAAATATAAAGGTTAAAACGGGTATTAGAATATTAGAACATCCCTTAATAATAAAATTAGAAATGCCATCAGTGCCCTTTGATTTATTAGGTTTAAGCTTTTTTATGGCTAATGAAACGTCTTCAACTGTAATTTTAGGTAAGGATAAGAAGTCAGTAGAATTATACTCCAACAAACAGAGATTAGAATTAGGCTGTTTTTGAATCGATTTGAATTGATTAGCAAATGCATTAGCAATTTCTTGCTGATCAGTAATGTGAATCCCATTTATTAATAATTCGGTGGGATAATTATTGGATTTACGAAAAGATTCTACGTATTTCCAAAATTTCTTAGGTTCATTCTTCAAATTTTCATCAATGGATTGTAACCATTTAAATTTGTCAGATTTAATCATAGCTTTAACTTGTTTTCTGTAATTGGAAAAAATTTGATAATGGTGATCAGTTTTGAATTTCTTAAAATTTCTATGTGCTTTGTTCTTTTTCCTAATAAGTATACGCAAGGTATTTGAAAACCATTTAGGATAGTGCGATTTTTTTACGAAAGTGACAGGAACAGCAAGAGAAATAGCTTTGTTCATAATCTGGGATAACGCGTTAGCAGCAACGTTAACATCAGTAGTTTGATATATGGAATTCCAATCATGATTATATAGAGTGGAATAGAGTTTCAAGTAATCACCTTGAGAATAATTTATGAAGGTACTAGATTGGCAGTGATCAGGTAGCGACAAATACACTTCAAGATTAATGGAGATAGATGGATGATAAGAATCCTCCAAAACTAGAGAATGATTGGCTAGTTTTACTGTACTATTAATAATATTAGTAAAGACAAGATCAAGTAGATTTTTATTTGAGACAGTAAAATTAATTTGGTTTAATCCCAGAAGGCAAGACGAGGAATATAAATCACTGGACTTAATTTTAGAGTAGTAATGAATATCATTAAGATTAAAACCAGTTGACCAATCCATACCAGGACAATTGAAATCACCAATAATTACTATTCTAAAATTATGAGTATCAAGGTTTTTTTCAAGAAAATTGAGGTAAGATTTTAAGTGATTATGACCGAAATCAGGTGGGAAGTAATGATTTCCAATTAATAAATTAATACCATCAGCCATTTTAATTTCAATCCAAACACATTCATTAATAATTTCTAACTCATATCGCCGACAGGTAAAAGGTAACTGGTTGTTAATCGCTGTTAGGACACCCCCACCTCTTTTTTTATTGGTGTCCTCATACGTTCTGTCTGCTCGAAACACAGTATAATTGTTAGGGAATAAGTTTGTATTTAATACTGATTCAGATAACCATGTTTCAGTAAGACAGATAATGATATCATTATTACTTACTACATTTTGAAAAATTTCATCAATTTTTGTATTAAGACCACGAACATTTTGGTAAAATATCTCAAGATGATTATTAGAACTGTGCATTGAGAGTTAGAGAATAATATTAAGAGGCATTAACCCTAGAATCAACTGAAGTACCTGGTGGAGCAAAATGCTGCTCAGGTTTAAGTTTACCAAAAAAGGGTGCAATGAGGCATCCCGCAGGCCAAACATCAGAATGATTAATTAACTCGAAATCCCTCTCATCAACTGAGATATGAAAAGAGGAATACGACTGGTATTTTGTTTTCAATTTAGTTATTTCGAGAGACCTTAATTTACGTTGATGAAAGAGTGAATCCTTAATATTATTCTCGTTTACATTAGGACTAAATCTAGAAACAAAAAGAGATTTGGTTCTGATTCTCTCTGGAGCCATTTCTAAGTTGCTATTAGTTAGAGTGCCAACTTTAGGATCTCGTTTCTTAAATTTTTTGCGAGTGACGGTTTGAAAACCATCGGAGTCTACGTTATTTGATAACGCAACAGTGCTATCGTCTGTGCGTACGGCAGCAGAGATTACCTCATTACTGTTATGATGAGTAAGAGCAAATGAAGTACTCGGTGCTGACTTCGCATGATTGCGAGAATTAACAGTGTCAGACAAAACACTACTGTAGGATTTAGTAACCGGGTGAACAGTGGACTGTTGACCCAATTTTGGGACAATCTGATCAGGCTTACAAGGACAGGAATTTTTTACTAAAATCTCGACCATTTGTAATTTGAGGGCAGTATTCTCGCTCTTTAATTCACCCATTTCTTTTTCAAGATTTTTAACATGCTCCAGAATAACTGTTAAATTATCTAGAATGGATTCACTATTCAATCGTACCGTCTCTATTTGTACAGAGAGAGATTCCTTACTTTGTAAATTAGGTAGTTCAAGTTCTCTAGTAGGCGAGATTATCTTCTTATCGGTCTTCTTGGTCGATTTCACAGGAGTGTTATCACCATGAACCGCCTTCGCAGCACTGGTACACTCATCACACTTGAAGGAGGAAATGCCTCCCTTCATGAAAAAATCGTATTCCACTTCACTCATATTTAAACAATCAAGATGAAATCTTAGGCCACAAGGCCCAACACACTTTAGGAACTTTTGTCTGCCGAAGAAAGCAGCGCTACATTTAGAACATGTATCTTTACTAGGCGGCATTGTACGCAGTTAACTAAGCGCCTTAAATGAGGACACAGACGAATGTAGTAATAACTAAACATTGTGAAAACAGCGGAGCTACACAAAAAGTCGACTGCTCTTCATGATGACTAGAAGCCGAATAATAATAATAATAATAATAATAATAATAATAATAATAATAATAATAATAATAATAATAATAATAATAATAGTAATAATACTTTACAATGTTCACAATTTAATCATAAAATATTAATAAATACTATTTCAATTATTTTATGATTAAATTTTGACCAATGTAAAAAAATTGACCTTATTGTCCATTTTACGATAGTACTATCAATATGACTAGTGAAGAAACATTGACCAATCTATATCATGATTTACGCTTGAAAATAGGATTTTTGAATAAGAAAATCTGATTCAATAAGATTCCCTAAAAGAATAACTGAAACAAAATATGCCAACATGAAACCAAATAAAAACCCTACAGCTTCTGAACACACTTCAGAAAAGTGCACAAGAGTAATTCATGTAACTAGTGTATAATCTTGGTACATATGGCGAGAACGCTCACGTGCTAATTTTCACGAGTGTTATGAAGATTATATACGTGTTATAACCAAAGCCACGTTTCTGGCGCTTGAAATAAGTAATAGGAACGTTGAGAGCGAGTATCTTATCTTTGCCACAGAATGTGAGCGAGAAAGTTGACACCCTAGAAACGCGAGTGCGAGTGTCTTGCCTTTTACTAAATAAGAATGACAGCTGTGATCGGCAGATTGCTGACGTGACGTGCTGGATGGTACCGTTTTCAGCTACACTAGCAACAAGTTTAGTGCTCACTTACTGACTTTTTACTGAAGGACACGCGCCAAAAACGCTGACAATGGCTGTACATACAACTTTTTATGTTATTCTAGCATTAAAATCTCTAAAATAACTGTTATATGCTCACAAAATAATGTAATGTTATGACCCGAGTCCTGCGTTTGGTTACTTTGAGTACAAGTTAGGTGCACCTGGATCATACTAGCTAGCTTCACTTGAAGGGAAAGCTCTGACTCGTCTCCCCGCTCCGTTTCGTGTGTTACATCTGCTTATTCGTATAGGACAGTATAGGCACTGAACAATGAGAATACTACTCACGTACAAAATATACTGCCACGTGTATTTAATAAATAAAATATTTATTTACAGAAAAATATGAGCAACAGAAGATTATTCTCACAAGTAAAACACATCTATAGTAGATTCTAGATTGACCTACTTTTTTCACGACATATTTTTCACCCAAAAAGTAAAAACCAATGCTAATTAATTTTCTCCTATTTACAGAGTTTTGAATATTTATATTGCATTTTTGAAAATAAATAGATATATTTTATCGAAGTGAAAATGAGTTTGGAAATAAATAATAAAATACTTTATTGAAAGGACTGAAATTTGAGTCCACACCTGTAGAGTAGTGGTCAGCGCGTCTGGCCGCGAAACCAGGTGGCCCGGGTTCGAATCCTGGTCGGGGCAAGTTACCTGGTTGAGGTTTTTCCGGGGTTTTCCCTCAACCCAATACGAGCAAATGCTGGGTAACTTTCGGTGGTGGACTCCGAACTCATTTCACCGCCATTATCACCTTCATTTCATTCAGACGCTAAATAACCTGAGATGTTGATACAGCGTCGTAAAATAACCCAATAAAATGAATGAATTGAAATTTGAATATTCACAATTAAAATGAGTTAATCTTGAAAATATTTCGACCCTGATGCTCCAACTTTGTTTATTTAGCAATGTCTCCATGTATTACAGACTCTGATACCAGATTACCTCGTTTGTACCGTGAGAACGCTTTATAGTTCTCTTTAGCATTCTGATTATTATATTATTTGTGTCTTTGTTTTATGAAGGATTTTAGATATGGAGGCAAATAGCTATAGTAGCTGACGTACCCTTCTTAAACCCCACTAACTAACTACACGTGAACATTGTAACTGGACACAGACTATGTATTACACGTCTACAAATAAATAAATACATAAATAAATAAATGGTGGAATTTACAATAATACAATAAATCACAATGAAAACAAATTTATTTACACTGACTATTTGCTTTACGAGTCTCCACACATTACATTAAGTATTTCAAAAGAAACGTTTATCCTCCTTCCTGATAAAATACGTTTTCTTATTTTTCAATGACGTGCTTGCTACCAAATTCTTCTATTGAGGCACTCATTTGCAACCGTCTAGCTTAGTTTCGTTTTGACATGTTCACTGAACACCAGACCTGAAATGTGAACGGAGCGCTATACTCCGTGTAGCCTACATATACACTGTTGCGGGTCGCTTGGAGGCTTTAAGTAACCCTATGCAGAACCCTAGTTATGACGTAGTAGAGACATGAGTACTGAATATGACGTAATACATTTCATGGTTGCTAAGTAGACTAACCGTTTCTAATACAATGTTATTTTCTTGTTGTTTTGAAGCTTTTCCTTACAGGTACGTTGTGTAACATTGTGTTGTGAAGGCGGTGATGACGTCATGGAATACTAGTTGCTAGATAACCTTCTCTGACACCAGTGCCAGAATTAGACTGATTGTACACGATTTATAACGTTATAACAAGTGTGTTTTAATGATAGGATTGCATAACAATATTTTATATGTCCAAACTGTTTATAACCATTTTGAAATGTAATGACTATTTTATGACTAGCTATAATGACTGGAGGATCATCGTGCTAAGCACATGATACTTTCGTTCTGGTTGTATGATCGTTTACCTAGGAAAATCGATATTAGAGCAGCAGCCAGCTGGTTGGCCTTGGTCCTTCATGGACTGTCGCGCCAAGGGCATTTTAAAGGATTGTAGCCTTTTGGTAGGCCTATAAGATTAATTTTCTTTTAATTTATTAACCACAATGAAGTGAATCTCTGTGATGCAGAAATCTACAATGTCGCCGAACGATCTGCAATTGGCGGCGTTGAGCGGCGATTTTCGGATGGTGAGACTATTGCTTAATTCCGGGTTCGACGTCAACAGAGATGGCGGCGCAATTCATTTTGCAGTGAACGGCGGTAACGTTGCAGTACTTGCATTGTTACTGTCACGCGGCGGAAACCCAAGACTTCGTCCGCCCGACATCACTGAGTCTCCAGTGCACAGGGCTGCGAAACTGGGCAGCATCGAGTGTCTCAACTTGCTCAAAACGGAGGGGTGCAGCCTCACAGAGCTAGATGACACTGTGGACGGCACCGCTCCCATCCACCTTGCAGTCTCCGGGGGCCACACGCATGTCTTGGTATGGCTCCTCAACAACGGAGTTCCAATAGATTCAGCAAGCAGAAAGGGGTACACTCCATTGTTTTATGCTATATTCACACGAAATCTTGAAATGATAAGAGTGCTTCTCCACAAAGGCGCCTTTGTAAACGGCATAGTGAACAACTTCTCACCTCTACACCTCGCCGTTCACGCAGACCAAATCGAAATTGTCAAATTGCTAGTGGAAAGCGGAGCTTGTTTAACAATACAATGCAACAGCGAAACGCCAATCCATCGGGCGGCCAAATTTGGGAGACTGCGGATACTCCAGTATATGGCAGAAGTGACAGACATATCTGTCAAAACAAGCGACGAATTCGAGAATTTTCCAATCCATGTGGCAGTCGCTAATAATCGTGTTGAGATAGTGGAATGGTTGATTCATTTCACTGATGTGGACACGAAGAATTCTAAAGGACACACGTCACTGCAAATTGCAGCTCGAAGTGGTTATGAACGCATGGTGAACCTGTTGCTACGTCAGGGCGCTGCTGTGAACAGTAGTTCCAACTCTCCCGAGAAAAATACAGTTTTACATTTTGCCGTATTGGGAGGCAACACTAATATCTTGAAGACATTGCTGACTAAAGGAGCTGACGTACGAGCAAAGAATGAAGTCAGGAAATATACTGCACTGCATCTGGCAGCAAAGACAAACAAACTGAACTGTTTAAAGACATTGGTAGAATACGGAGGGGATATAAAAATGAATCTCGGTTCAGAAGACGAAGAGCCGTTAATTTTCACCGCGACTTTGTACGATGCGCGTGATGTTGTCGACTGGTTGATTGATGAAGGGATTGATGTAAATGTTACTTGGAAGAAGAAGACCCCTCTTCATTTAGCGGCAGGTTACGGCAATCTTCAAGTTACGAATGTATTGATTCAAAGAGGGGCTTTTATCGACGCCTTAGATCACGAAAGAAAGACTCCTCTTTTCTTTGCAGTATTCTACGGCAGAAAAGAAAATGTTGAAGTGTTACTTTCACATGGAGCAAATGCTCACATTCCTTGTGATTATTCGCAGACCGTCATTCATACGGCAGCTTTAAGAGGTACAGCCAATTGTCTTGAATTACTTCTGAGTCGTGTACCAAACTGTGAAGTCCTGGCATCTAAATGCGACATTTTCGGGGATTCTCCAATCCACCTCGCAGCCTTCTATGGACATGAAAACATAATCACAACATTGGCTGATCATGGCGTATTCTCAAATCTTCCCAATAAGCGTGGCTACACACCTCTATTTAATGCAGTTGCCAGAGGAAATTATGAGGCTGTAAGGATTTTGATTGCAAAGTACGCCGATGTAGATTTCAGATCACCGAAATTAGGTGGCATAACCGCTATGCACATTGCAAGTACACATGGGTTCGTACAGATCTTGCAATTGCTTCTTAATGCTGGGGCTAACGTAAATGTGCCTACAGAAGCTGAGAGAACGACACCTTTGCATCTCGCTGCCAAAGAAGGGCATTTTGAAGTTGTCAAAGCGCTCGTAACGTCAGGCGTTACTGTCAAGTGTCGAGATAACAAGGGGTACACACCTGCCGAATACGCATGGGTGAAAGGTCGTGGTGATATTGTGCAGTTTCTGATTGATTCTGATCCCATTGCATCTCTCACTTAGTCTGACACAAGCAAGAAGAAATGTAAGATTTACGAAATGAGAGTCTTGAGAGTAGGCTACTGTCATGATTTATGAGGCTACATATCACATTTTAAAGCACAGAATTGTAAGATAAATGTGACTGGAAAATATCACTGACGTCGAATGGCACGAATGTTGTATCTCATGTAAATTTGTGTTTAGACAGATCTTTCGAATGCCTCTGAATTTTCAACTACATCTTTTCGGGCTACAGTTCAGAAAAGTTCAAATGCAATTCAGAATACATCAATTGCATTTAAATTTAATCTAATGAATTTCAGAATAGGTCACATTTACTTCAGATTGTGCAACTGAAATTCAGGAAAGCTGAATAATTGTATTTCAGAACATGTCAATTGTAATTCAGAAGGCAACAGATCAATTCAGAGAGAGAGAGAGAAAAAAAAAAACAAATTAATCGTAATTGGGACTAAACATTTAATATAACTTTATTCAGATTTTGCAATAAAATTGAAATTCTGAAAAGACTATTTGTTGGATAGTCTCGGCAATTGACTGTTTTACGTAATATTGCATATTCAATGTCAACGTGAAAAAGTTAATAGTTATGGAAGTTACATATCGGGCTTCCATTTGAAAACTTCCCAGTCTGAATAAATATCTGTTTCAATTAAATTAAATTTAAACAAGGAACAGTTCAATTTAGATATTAAGGGGGAAGTTTAAAAACAGTATTCATTGCATTTTCAGTGTCATTCTTTCACCTCTCCCTCTTTTGAAATTTCAAATAACACTCCAGTATTATGATACTTAAATTTGAAAGAGGATTCAATTGAAGAGTGTGATTCTAAAACGCGTTCAGTTCATTTTTATGAAAGGACAGGGCTAGTTTTACTATCCACCGGTCTAAGGACTGAGCGAGTTTTCAAGTGACATGCAAAATAACACAATCCTTTAGACAATAATTGGCGTTGTTTTTAAGAAAACATGCTTAACATATAACGATAGAGGTCTAGATTTTTTATATTGTCAGTTGATTGTAAGAAGAAAACAGTTTATTTGGGTAACTTCCAGAATTGAATTAATAAAGATGATTTCTATACCTTCTTGAAAAGTATATCTACAACATTTCTAATTCTTTAATACCAAACACAACTATTATATTAAACGTTCAATAAATAATCAATGCAGTTTTATTCTTTTCAGCTCCACTGAATAATAACAATCCAGGTTGCCAGGCGACAATAGAAAACAAAAGATGCGAGAACATATTATTATGAATTCTCTTTCTAATTATGTATCATAAAAGAGGGGTGCCATTTTAAATTCCAAAGTGGCGTAAGGGGATGAAAGTTGAAATGCAGTTAATTCTCATTTTAAATATCCTCCTCAGTATCTAAATTGATGTTTTCTGAATTTCGTCTGACGCTTTCTGAATTAGAATTATTGCTCAATCTGAATTACATCTGAATTTTCTTAAATTAAATTGATTAATCTGAAATAAAATTGATTTTCCTTAATTAGAGCTGGAAAAGATCTAATGAGAACTATAAACTAAAGCACTCATGGACTGACAGTTTCGTACATTGCATTTCAAGAAGAAATGTTTCATGTTATTAAAGTACTTCGGAAGCTATTATCAGACTTGGATAAGGAAGAGTACACTGCACATATGCTGAATATCCTTGGGCGAAACTTTGCGGTGTTATTTGCAGTTTTTGGTTGTCTCTGATTCTCTTTCGTCTCTCATTCGGTCTGCTACAGAAAATAAAATGTGACAGCTTGAAAACAATAGTAGTAAAGTATTACAATATTTTACAAACTGTTGGTGCAGAAAAATAGATTTCAGATGAGAGATTAAATCTGATTGAACACGATGTTCATGTAAATTTTACATCACTGACTGCAGATGGTGTAATTTCTGTTGTATATTTTAATATACATTTTGGTTGACATTGATCTTGAACCTGCTTCCGAATACTGGGGTGATAAACTGATATACAGATAGAAAGTGACTGATTCACATCTTTGTACCTTGTAGCCAAAGAAGACATTTTTTAAGTTACTAATGTTGGTGTAACCCTACGATCGGGTTTCTGGATAAAAAGAAGTACACACTTCTGGAATATGTCATGATAGGATCGTGACCAGTGCTCATATTTTGCAGTTTCTGGTTAATTTGATTTTCCTATGTTTCTACTCTAATCTGATGTAGAGAAAGAAGACATATGAACCTTAAAATGAAAGATAAAAAAATGTCATGAAGACATATGAACCTTAAAAATGAAGGATAAAAGATGTCATGTTTTAAAGGCCTTTTAAGTCCCAGATTATGACGGAGAGAATGAGAAATTAAGTAAGGTTGAAAAGAGAACTGATCTAAGTCGCAAATCATCAAAATATGTTGTGATTGTTGTTCATGTTTCGAACAAACTTGGGTTGTGCTATTAATTATGACTGATGAGGAGAATGAGGAAGTTCGCAGTTTAAAGTTTTGCACGGATTTCTTTCAAGTTGCTGGAGTTCTTGTAATACTGGGATAAACACCTATCTAGTATACTTGAACAAGAGGTTGCGGGTATATTGAGTGGTAACTTGTTGATTTTGATTATTTTGTTTCTCCGATTTGGTCTGTCACATATAATAGATTAATATCAAAGTCTGAAAATAGTAAAAAATTATTACAATTTAAAAGATTAAAATATAAAACTATGAACACAAGAAAAATGTGACTTTTCACAATAAATCTAATGTATTATAGTTTAATTAGATTTAAGGAAGAAGAGGAATAAAATCAAAACATTTCATAGGCATAAATTAATTTGAGTTTAATGCTTTTAACAACTTTAAGCTCTCTTATTGTTTCATAATTACATTCATTGTAACTAAGGACAATTTTGAAATTAATAGTAAGTGCTTCTTCTCTTATGATTCCCTTCTATCAAACTTTAAGTGTATGCACATACTTATTTCCAGTGTATTACATCTGAACTGACCTGTTCTTTCGTTGCTTGCAAATATAGTTCTTATACCAGGTGTTTTTTTAGTGTAGTACAAATAAATTCAAAATCTATGAATAAAAAATGTAAAGGTATGAATTATACGGCGGGTCATGTTTATGAATTTAGTAGTTTTAGGAAGACAATACATTTCTCCTCATTATTAATATCCTTTAAACTACCCAACGTTTGATACCTGTAATGAATTTTAAGTTAAGTTCTTCTTAAATCAATATGTTAGAGCTAAGTTTATGTCTACTTTTCTTCCCTTTTTTCCACATTTTCACAGATATTTCATACTGCCCGTAGCTTCAGATTGCTTTCATTCTAGACGGATGAAGTTTGGTAATAGAATTTTCCTGTTAGCAAAGAATCCGGGAAATATGAAGTGATATATAATGTCAACATTTACATCAATTAATGTGAACTTCACAATAATTTTATATCCGGTGCCACAATTACATTCATTACAGATACACCTTTTGTAGACGCTCTTAAAATTTAACTTTCGACACCATTTAAATTGATCAGTATTCCTACCTTTAAAACCTAACATCTTAATTTAGATCATTCAAAATTGATACTTTTACGACTGTGTTCTTGATTTTCAGTTCACTTATATCGAACACATACTGTTTCTAATAATATTTGTTACTATAACATACTACACCATTGCCCAATATGTTTGTTATTATGTCTGTTTCTTCTGTACATTCCCTTTTCAGATCTCACTAATTTTCTACATATTATACTTCACTATCCTAGCTAGCCTCCCCCGCCATACTCCTCACCTATTTTCATTATCTCTATCGTTTTACTTAACTTCCTATTATACTCCTATAATTCATTCAAAATTGACACTTTTATCACTCCGTTCTTGATTTTCAGTTCAATTAATCTATATCGAACACACACTGTTTCCGATAATACTTGTTACTAAAACATACTACACCATTGTCCAATATGTTCGTTATTATGTCTGTTTCTTGTGTACATTTCATTTTCAGGTCTCCTAGCTAGCCTTCTCCACTATTCTCCTTACCTATTTTCAATACCTTTATCGTCTAATCTATCGTCTTATTTAACTCCCTATTACACTCCTCTAATTCATATTTCATTTTACTTACTAATTCCTTAGCCGTCTCTTCCTTAGTCGATTATTCCTTAGCCGTCTCTGGACCAGAAACATCCACTTCACCCTTTTCTGTTATAAACTCGTCATTCTTTTTCTTCACTGTAAAGTGAAATATATATTTTTAAGTATCGCTACAATTTAATGAAAGATTTTCATATTGATGAGCTATCCATTTTTTTTTGTAAGTCTACTTAATTGATAAAATAATATATCCCACTATACAAATTATACATTAAAATATTTACAAATATATTTTAAATGGCGAAGTTAAATCCTTATGCCGTATACACATAAAACACCTGATGTTATATCCTTTTCTTCTTTCTCCTATTCTTCTTCTTCTTCTTCTTCTTCCTCTTCTGCCTTCTCAGGAAATTGGGTTATTTCCTGTGTTCCAAAACCAAAGTTCATTGGAATTATTGTGTTCATCACTTTTTTGGTCTCCTAACGTCCCTTCTTCCAGTGGGCTTAATAAACAAAAGCTTGCCTTGGTAGTCTACCAGGTAGCATTCTATGTATGTGACTACGCGAAATGTTTCTGGTATGCTATGACCTTCTCAACCATTGCATGTTGTATTTTTAACTGTCTTTTTATGTTTTCGCTCTTTATTCTGTCTCTGAGCGTTTGTCCTAGAAACAGTCTTAGGAATCTCATTTCTGCTGCTTCAATCCTTTTTTTGTCAGATTTTCTTAATGCCTAAGATTCACTAACTTATAACAGGTCCGGCTGTGATATGATATTATGTAGCCTTAGTTTAACTTCTTTCCTCATGGCGTTTCCTAGATATCTTTTTAATTTTTTCATTTATTCCACTGTATTTAATAAGGTTACTTTTATTATTTCTCTTATAAACCGTGCAATCCTATAATCCAGTAGGCTGTTCATTTTATTGTGTCCTTACAATATGAATGTATAATTTATTGCACATTCTCGTTTTCAAATATGTAGTATAATTTATTGTTGCTTTACATTTCCAAGAAAACAGCTTTAATCAGTATACGTAATGTATCAACATTTACAAATGTAACATTTTGCAGTGTACGTTGTGTTGCAAAATATTGTAATTAAAATTAACCAGAGCAAAACCAAAGGCTTTGTCTGGTCATCCTCACATCAAGTACATGGACCACATGACGTTAGTAATTTTTCACTCTGTACTCCTTATTGTCAATGATCCGTGCAACCATGGCAGCAACTCATATGAACAAAAGATACAAACGTCTACAATATTAAGTTCAGTTACTCTATTTTCGAACTTCCTTAATTTAAATTTAAGTTGTATATCCCGCTTACTGTGTAATGAATTAAGATTTTTTGAAAACCAATATAAAAGTAACACATTAATTATTAGTTATTTTTAAACACACATTTGTATATTATGTGAAACTCACAAACAAATGCAATATGTGTTTTTATGTTACTGTCTCTATTTAAAAACAATATGGAATTTACTAGAGGAAGAGGTACAAAAATGGAATATCATTATTTTTTTGGAACCTACATATTTTGAATACTGAACATGAAGTATCGTCCTGTTCATTGCTGAATGTCCCTGTGAATGGTACACCGGACTTGGAAGGTCGTGAGATGTTGTAAAATATTTGAAAAAAAAAAAAGAACAATTTTTTTTTTCTGAAAATCTAATATATTTTATTCATAAAAAGGAAAGTACAAATATGGAATACTATTAACAAGTTACAAGATTAACAAAATAGGAAAGTAAAAATGGTTTCTACCATGAAAATCACAGAAAAAGCATCATTCATCATCTTCTTTAGAATGTGTTTTCCCAACAGTAATACTGAATACATATGAATAGTTTCCCATGTCTTTTCTCGAACTTGTTTCTTGGCTTCTTGCATTGCTTCTTTCTTTTTTACTGTTTTCTAAGACTGTTGGAAGGTGAAATTTTCCATCCTCCTACAGGTGCCAACACTAGTAACGAAACAGAAAATCGGGGTATAAAGATGGAATACTAATAATACTAGTATTTCATATTTGTGACACACTGATATTGCAAGTCATAACCTCAAAACATTTCATAATTTAAAAACGAAACCAATTAGACATAGCTACATTACTATAAAAGTAGATTATTTCTCATTAGGAATATAATTATACCTTTAATATTTCTAACGTTGAGGAATAACAATGTATATTCAAGAAAAGAACTTACCATCAAAATTCTCACTTTCCTCGAAATCGCAATAATGATAAACGTTTCAACAGTTCAGCTTCTTACTGCAAACTAACACATTCCCGCGAAAGAGAGTATGGGTGCGTAGTATTTTAGAAGGCTTCCGCTAGAATACAACTCGACTCAGATTGTATATCACACTATTTCATATTTTTGTACACCTATTTCATATTTGTAACACTTCCTCTACGTATATTTACATGATTTACACACACTACATAGAAATTTATCTCCAAACCACTTTCATTCACTCGGTTTCAAATATGTAATCACTAGGGCTGTGACATCGGTATATTTGTATTAGTCTGAGGTGAACATACGAAGCCGGACAGAATGTAGTCGCCGTGTTTCAAGTACAGGCAGCGGAACCGAATTTGAAAAACGCCTAAGCAAGCACGTTCCGTGTTTTCTATAGGATTATGGCCTATTATAAAATGGAGACAATACAAACGTTATATTATAAGGGTTAATATCGGAAAGGTCTAAAATACTGGTCTGATTGAGAATAATTGTTGGAAATCATTTAAATTGTCCAAATGTGGTAAAACATAAGCCTGAAAAGATGTTTTTTAATATTAAATATCATACCATATCTTATCATATTTCATATCTTATATAATATATATGATATAAGCAAAAAGATGTCTGCGAAAATGAACACAGTAATAAAAAAACGGTGGTTTCAATTCATTATACAAAATTGCAAAAGTTTTATCAGAAGACAAGTGCGATTGTTATAAAATAGATGTAGAAATTGAAATTTATGATGTGAAATATTTTTGAAATTAAATATAAGGAAAGCAAAATTGTATGTCATGTACGTTTTCGGCATTCTAAAACTGTAATGCAAAAGTCTGAATATTAAAAATATAATCTCTTCAGATTTATGTTTTACCACATTTGTGACAATTTAAACATGCAAAAATTATTCTCAACCTCACCAGCATTTTAGACCTTCCCGATATTGACCGTTACATTATACAATGATTTTATTGTCTTTATTTTATAATACGCAATAATTTTATGCAAAACACGGAACGTGCTTACTTAGGCATATGTCAAATTCGCTTTCGCTGCCTGTACTTGAAACGCCGACTACATTCTGTCCGGCGTCGTATGTTCATCTCAGACTAATACAAATATACCGATGTCACGGCCCTAGTAATTACATTGTTTTTGTTACCGAAAGATACAATAGTAGATTGAGAGTAAACTTAAATTTTAACCGCGAGTGGAAAGTTACAGTTCCAGACGAATTCGAGGGTGATAATTTCCACGAGCGCATAAAATCTGTTTACTACCGTGTGCTTTACAATACTTTATACATTACTGATATCTAAATAATTTTAAATTGTGGGCCTTTTCTTTGTAATGTGTTGTTTGCAAAGAAATTATAAATCAATGAATGTATTTATTTTATTGTTGCTACTGTGTTGGTTGACATGAAGAGATTGATTAAAAAAATTTTAATTCACTGTTGTGAATAAAGCCATTGCTTAGGTTATTAGGCCTACGGGCGATGAAATAAAGATCGATTTAGATAGAAGTCATGGATATGTAATAAATACATCGCAATGCTTTACTTATAAAATAATATATTGATCTCGGACTGTAAATATCCTGGGGGTTATTTATGAAATAGCAAGTGTGTTTCACATTAATATACGAGTGTACTTTGCTACTTATGTACCTTCATTCATCTTTTTGTAGTATTGCATTTCCTATTCTAGTCAAAATGAACTATGATAGCTTCACTGTGATGGGTATACAAATGTGAAAATACCATTGATTTGTATAACAATATATATTTTTAAGAACGAAGAAAACAAACATAAATGAGCTACATTATTAGAAATATTTTCAATAGTACTTATTGTAAACAAAGTATCAAAACTTAAAGACAATTTTAATCTCATACTCAAGATGTATTCATATTGAAGTGTTGTCAAGAATAAATAAATTTTTCTATGAAATATTGCCCTGAAAATATTCAAAACAGAAATATAGTTCTAAAATAAATCTATAAAACATCTTTTTAAGAAAAACATTTTTGTTTTGATAATTTTGTTCTTGATCTGTTAATAGTTTGGTCTGAGAATTTAAAAAGTTTAAAATAAATAGTATGAGCATCTTTCAGTTCTTTCTGTGATCAAATATGAATTACTTTGGGTTTTCTCATTCCTGTTTCTAACCAGTACAATGGGCGAAGTTCAATATATTATTCACACACTTTTTCAGAGTTCAAACAAATGGTTTGGAAACTTTTAACAAGAACAAGATGTTCAAAACAAAAAAGAGGCTTACCGAACAAAAAGTAAACATACTGTAATACTTTTTTAATGTAGCTTTCGAGAAAAAATCCATAATCTTGATGCAATTCAAAATGTTAAAACAGTTATGTCTTTTTATGATAAAATATGTAGTACAAAAATTTTTGTCAGGGATTAAATCTATTATGTATCATAAAAGGATTGCAATAAAGGTATAGTATATAATATTTATTGTTGTTGTTTAGTCAACTGTCCGAAGACAAGTCTGAATCTCACAAGTGATACCAACATGGCACTATTTATGAGACAACTATGCCAGGAGATAATCGGGTTGGATGGCCAGTTCCTTTTCCTCTATTATAGAATTATGAAAATTAACTTGTAACACATATTATACATATGAAGAGTGTTGCGAGAAAACAGAGAATGTTACAAAACATCATTATCGAGAAAAACAAGTTACAGTACCTGAACATTCCTTGTTTTTAATTAATCAGTGTGCCAAATGTTTAACGTTACTTCATAAGGAAATTTCAATTTTTTTATTTTTCTGCGATTGGAAACTTCTGTAGTCCCAGTTGCCACATATAGAATGCGATAATATATACCATTCAAAACGCTAAAAATAAACATTCCTTCTTTTTCCCCCCCCACAACATTTTTCATATGTTATTTTCCTTAACAAAGAAACCGTGTCACAAAATTCCTAAAGACATGCGTACGTGTACTTTACTTCATTTTATGACTTCCTTAAGTTTCTCAACGTCACTCCTCTCAATTGAAAGTCAGAGCACTTTTGATATCGCTTAAATATAGAGTTTACAAAACACACAAACAAAATCCAGAAAATGGATTGTAATATATTTTATTCATCAATGATGACAGGGGTACGCGCGCTACAGATTCCCCTACTGGTCGCCACAAACTCCCCCTACAGCCTCTTCATAGTACATAGCACTACCATTAGCAACTAATGACCACACACAACGGGGTCCAAGTTCGGTGGCGGCCCACAGCCGACTCTACATCGGAGTAAGCCTGAAATATGGGAAAGAAACTGAGATGATGACGAAAGAAGGGAAGTGTCTTATGTTAGCGAAATAAGGCCGATGTCCAACGCCGAAAGTTACATAGCAATTTCAATTAGGAGTTGAACCCGGACCCGTTTGTTTCGCGATTAGAAATGCTAACTGTTACTCTACAGTGTTGGACTGGGTGTAATATCACCACTATCATTTAAGATTATTTAATTTCGGTTCCTTTGCTGACTTTTATTTCAAAATATAAGAAAGAGCTGTATTTCATGCATTGTGTGTAATTAGGCCTAATTATACGAAACTCCTTGTAGTTCTCTTCCATAGAGCTGTCTGCCTTCCATATAGCTGTTTTGTACATGGCGCTTCCAATAGCTCTTTACTAGCGTGGTTCCTAATAGATTAGAAATTTCAGAGATCGGATAGTGTTGGGGATAGTTTTTTAATGTTTTTTACAGGTAATGCAGGTTATTTTTCGTTTGCCGTAATTCTACTTAGTGCACGATTTATAAATGAATCGGGTATTTGAGAAACCATATATGTCCTCAGCATAACTGCAAAAAGAAAAAAAAAAAAAAAAAAAAAACTGCCCCTACAACTTATATTTATCGGGTGTACGCTCGTATCTTATTTCATGCCATAAACTGCAATGTTTATAAATATTTATACAAACGTTCAATTATATTTTAGACCGCCAAGGTGCTCTAAAGTTCGTGAAGATGTGTTATTTCTGCAATAGACGAAATGTTTTCAGTAATAATTATAATAATTTGTATTTATTTTGTGTGTAAGTACAAATTTAGTACATAATATATTTTGTCCTTCATGTTATAACACGAAAACAAAATTTATAAAACGTTTCAAAGTGAAAACACTGATATATTACTGAAGTCCCATATTACAGCTCCTCAGGTGCTCCAGCTCTGTTACGACTATGCCAGAAAAATATGTCTTCATGAAACATTTTAGTTTAATCAGGGCTGGATTTAGTTGTAGTGTTGCCCCTAGGCAGTGTTAATATTTACCGCCTCCAACTCCCACAAACAGTTTATAAGCAGCTATTACATAGGTCATGTTTAGTTTAAATTAGTTTTAAATAAAAAGATATAATTCAGGAAACAATAAATTACTGGAATCAAAATACATGCATCTTACTTGTGAATTATAAAATATAATTTCCTTCGTACTTTCTTCACAGAGAAAGGAATGATGATGTCATCAAAGTCTATCTGACGAAGCATATCAGACTCGATGCAAAGAAACATGTTAAAACTTATTCAGTGTTGAAACAAAGTAGATTTGTGAAAGGCAGGCGTAGTTTATTTTTAAGCATTGTTTTTGTTAGTGGTATAATTATTACGATTATTTCTTACTTTGATAGGAAGTATAAAGTAAATTGAAAAATAAACTCCAACTCTTTGCGAAATAAATCTTTCATGTCGAATTATACAGCGTATATGCTGGAAAGTGATTAAATAGTATTGCTGATGATATATTATATTGGAAATACTGTGATTACTATTCATAGCAATAATAATAAACACACATTCAATTTGATTTTCAACAATGTATTCTTGTTATACAAGCAGTTAAATTTAAGCAGATCCCTAGTATAATAACGTGATACCGGCATTACAATATATGACTAACTATGCAGCTGCGCACTTTTCTTTTACTTTCACCATGACTGCGACAATGCGATAACAAAACAATATTCGACTTCCACAAAATGTTCAACAACAAACTTCAGAAGATATTTACCAACAAGTGTTTTAAAAACAAATTTCACTGTAAAATGAAAATCAAAGAAAGGAAAGAGAAAAGGAAGAGAAAGAGAGACAAAATGCCGCCCTAGACAACTGTCTAGGTTGCCTAGGCCTAAATCCGGCACTCAGTTTAATCCTCTTCAGGCAAATAATTCATGACATCATCACTAAAGTCACTCCGGAAATGCTACAAAATGTTCTCTCCACATTCTCAATTATCTTTTCATATACCAAGCTCTTTATGTAACTCCAAACGAAAAAATCTAGGGGTGTTAAATCTGGAGACCTGGCTGGCCATTCTACTGGTCCACGCCGACCAATTCAATTTCCAGGGAATTGTTTGTCCAGTCTGCTGCAACATTTCTGTGGCTTAACCCAACAGAATGAAGAATGATATCAATTCTTCTCTCTTTCGATAATGCCATCACGAAAATCAAGAAATTTGTTATAGGAAAGCTTCAAATAATCACAATGCATTGAAACCGTCACAAGTTAACCAAATAGTAAAGGAGGAAAAGTTAATTACCAGAATTTCATAAAAAAATACCTTTCCCAAAGCCTCCTTAGTACTGTACCATGTTACAAAATATCTGTAGATGCAGTAAATAATGTTTGTATCATTATGACAGTTATCTTTAAATAAGTTGAAAACGATTACAGATATCTCAAAACGGATTGCACCATCGATTTTTTCAGAAAATTTCACATGATTTTGAGAAACTACATGACCCCCTTTCCATTTAAAATTTCAAAGTTGCATCCAAAATGACGGCTTTTGAGATAGCTGAGGGCTAGAATCGAATGTGCCACTGGTAAAGCATTTGGTTTTACTGGTAACACCTATAGCCATCGAAAGTCAAGCATATGGAAGATATTTATATCGTTGCAGACTTTCGATTCACTCTGTATTTTAATTACACAACCACTAAGTGATCATGTGTCCATCAAGACACCAACTTGAAACATAGGCCTACCTTGACTTTTGCAATGTTATAAACAGTTGAGTCTGCAAGTTGACTGAATGCGATCTGATCTATGAAGTTATTATTAACACAACAACATGACGTTGATTTGTAGACCACCCATATTTCAGGTCTGCATAGTGCAAGTCTGCAAAATATTGAAATTGTGTTACCAATATATGCTAGATTTCAATAATTGTGTATCAATTGTAATAAGATTTTCGGAGTTTTTAACAAAATAATACAGTGGAAATTGTAGTATAGGAAAACTGTTAAAATTTCTACGTTAAAGTAAAGGTTTGTAAACCAGAAATAATTTATATTCTAAAGAAATCGTTATCTATAAAAATATCAGGAATAAGTTACACTGAATATCAAATGAAACATTATTTGGCGTTGAGAACCGTGTTCTGTTATTAAAGATAAACGTGGTTGAATTTATTTACAAATGTATAATCTTCCACTTGAATTATAAGTCGAACATGGTCATATTTAATGACAATTTTTCAAATTTAAAACTTTTTGCAAATTTTACCGTTAAGGCAATGAAATTACATTTTTACGAAAAACTGCAGAAAGTGTGTGTATCTAATGTGAAGATTTATGTCGTGTACTAGGGTGAGTGTATGTGTAAGTGTACTGTAGGGAATGGGTGAGGATGATGGGGAAGATGAGGAAGGGAGAAGGAGAAATTCGGTGCCGGCATGTAGCTACTCCTTTCGAATAGCACCAAGGGGTCGCCAGGGTTAAGATTAGTTCACAATAAACCGGGAACGGAAACGACAACGAGAACGAGAACGGGAACATTGTTAAAATAAATGTATTTAAATATGAGCATTTACAATTAACTATTGTGAATGAGCATAGCCTATTTAAATACATTTATTTTAACATTATTTCCGTTCTCGTTGTCGTTTCCGTTCCCGGTTTATTGTGAACCAGACTTTAACGTCCCCATCCGACGGAGGAATCACTATCAACAGTGACATATGTGTTTTCTTTATATGAACTGCGGAGAGATTTGGGATTTAACCCAGGCATATTGGTATACAATTTAGTATTGAGAAGTTGTGCACCGCCACCTTTCCTCTCGCGAGGTAGAAATTTTACATAACAATTTCTGACCACACCGAGAATCTAAGCGTTGGTGATAGTCTAGAGCAGGCATGTCAGAAATCAGGCACTGAAAGTGCAGTGTATGTGCGCTGAACGCCGGTCTGTGCAGATTGCGTCATTCACGTGTTGCTCTTATCAGTTCTTAGCGGGAGGGGTGTACAAGAATCTATTCTGCGCTTCTAGTGTTCAATTAAATTGGCATTTGGACATTATAAACATACTTAGCAGAAGGAAAAAACACAATTGTTGTCAGTGTCTATATTTGACAATAATTGTAACACAAGAAACAATAGACTTACTCAGGTACAATTCACAATGCAGTCGTTTGTAAGGAATAATTTATTTACATGACTTGTATACATTATTTGAAGAAAATATAAATATTGCAGTAATTTCGAAACAACAAAAAACGAACACAATATTTCATTTTACTTAGTAGGTACTGATTATTTCAAAGTAATACTCTTTCATTGTTCCTCAAGCATTATTGGGTCCATTGGTGCACAAATGTTAAAGAAAATATTTTACTCCCAATTACATGCAATAGGACATTGTGAGGCTTTTACACTGGAATCATTTCCTTGCTGTATATTAATATAAATTCACATTATTATTAATAAATTGGATAAATTAAGCATGAATTTAAATTTATATATAGTTTATTTGGAAAACATTGAGAGCAAGTATTATCAAAGTTGGGAGCGTTACTGAATTGAGTTAAAAGAATACTTCACAAGCTGTGAAGCGAGGACATTTTCTTTGTCGGGTTTAAAGATTTATTAACGTGAGTATATTAAGATAATATAGTAATGTGAAATGGAAAATTCGCCATTATGTATTATTTTTCCAGAAAATTTTTCCGCCTTACAAATAGTTGCTTTCTTCCTTCCCTTACAACCTCAAGATCCTCACATGTATTCCTCACTATATTCTCATCACTTATCAGCTTATCAAACAAAAGTTGTAAGTCGTCTAACCATTGATGGCTGTGTTAGTACAGACTCCAAAACAACATCATTTTCATGTTTGTCTTGCCGTGAGAGTACTAATTAAGAAATAAGAGCTGGCGAATATCATATTTTGAGAACTTTACTAATCTGATTTAAATTCTCACATCACTATTAGGTCCATATGATATGATGAAAGCCTTTCATTTTAAAATAATTACTGTTGGCTGAGGAAAACATCATAACAGTTATGTTATATGATTCGTGATTTCTCTTCTTCGTTATATCTGTGGCCTCCTCACTTTATTTTACATAACGCATTCATAATCACAGCTCAATGAGCACCCGTACTGATCTGTGTTACTGAAACAAAAGCTGATCTGCTACTATAGGTACTGTACAGCCCTGTCGCGTTCCCCTCCAAGCCGATTCGCTCCCTCCAGGTAGGGGAATAGGAACTGCACATTGCACAGAGACCAGTGCACAATGTGCGCGACTGCACAATGTGCAGGGTTTTGACATGCCTGGTTTAGAGCATACCTGCACAAACAGCGCTCAACGAGCGCTCGCGCCCCTTCGAAGCGGGAGAGCTGTGTTTACCGCTCGCCGAAACGGAGAGGAAGATACGTCAAAATGACATACAGTAGAGTTGCTATAGTTTCCGTGCGTTGCAGGGAGAAATGCACTGCCACGCTCTGAGTGGCGAAAATTGTAAGCTCTTGGGTGTTACCGCTCAAGCATCAGCCGTCATCTCACCTCGTATTGTCATGGGAGATTTAATAATAACAGTGATATTTTAAAGTATTATATGACAGTAATCGGCTAAATTCTTCTAAGAAAGGTCGTTTACTTGCATAAAGTGGTCATGTATTGAATTTACAAGAAAGACGGTTATACGGAAACCGTGTCAGCACATAACCATGTATATCAACTTTCCACACATTATATGCTAACCCTAAGTATGCTAGTAAACTGTCTGAGCCTGACTCTCTATATGAAGAGATAGAGTTTTGTGGTTATAGTTCAATTCCTAATGAACCACAATTAAATGTCCTGGCTGGTGTTAACACAGACATTTTTAATTTATTTTTTAACTTACTGTTAGACACTACTCAACGCAAAATTAATAAATAAAATAGACTTTTATGTTAGCCTTGCCATTTGCTGCTCTTTCTGTAATTTTCAATGTTCACCGTAGTACCGTAGAAGAGAGGAAAACGACCACTCAGTTATCTAGTGGAGTGCAGTGTGTAGGCCTTCACGTTGCTTACCTGCTGCTACAGTACAGTATGGAGAAATCTAAAAGACGGAACATAACATTTAATATTTAACGATTTACAGCTCGAACTTATTGATCTTCAATGTGACCTAAGGGCTAAAGATCTACTAGCCTGGTTAAGTTTTATAAGACTAAACATTAGCAATAATATCCACGACTACACAGGCTGACTATGAATTTTTTTTTATTAATTTAGTAGGTTATTTTACGATGCTTTATCAACATCTTAAGTTATTTAGGGTCTGAATGAGATGAAGGTGATAATGCCGGTGAAATGAGTCCGTGGTCTAATACCGAAAGTTACCCTGCATTTGCTCATATTGGGTTGAAAGAAAACCCCGGAAAAAACCTCAACCAGGTAACTTGCCCCGACCGGGAATTGAACCCGGGCCACCTGGTTTCGCGACTAGATGCGGTGTGGACGGCTGTGAAAATTATTGCTATGTTTGGCTCATTGGCTCATTTATATTTGTGAGCAACTGTTTTCTATAATCAACTTTAATAAAAGCTGACATCGAACTTCTGTAACTGATGTTTCATTACGATCAGTAGGCTACTGTTCCTTTCAGCTGCCAACAGCATAAAACCTCGTTTTGATGTACTGATAAATAACAATATAACAAAATGATATTGTACATTTAAGTAGCTATAGAATTTCTATTATTTCTGTAAAATAAATATTTATTAATTAATAATAGTCCAAGATAGTTTTGCAAAACTGAACGGGAATTCATTTCATAAACACTCGTAATAGTACTTCCTTTTGTATATATTTTGTACGAGGTCATCCCTTCTTCCAGTCCACCCTTATACAGAGCGCAGCTAATATTTGCATTCCGCTCATGAGTTGTGAGCCGGCTCGGAGAGCGCAAACCTTGTGCAGGCCTGTTCTAGAGGCAGACACACTGACACAGAGCTAACTCAACGGACAAGTGCAGAAAGTACACCATTGTATCAAACAAAACAAATAACGTTTAAATGAATAAATTAAGGTAGAATCTGCACAATAGAAAATTTAGAAGAACAAAAACCAGTAGCTCCACAATATTTCAAGAATTGATTATTCAAGTCTACATCTTCACATAAAAATAAAGTACAATTCCAATAAAGAAAAAAGGACCGCCTGAATTTTCTAAGATCTAGATTCAATGCATTACACAAGCTCAGTGGTCCAAAGCGGTGGTACACACGAGATCGCTTTGACGGTTTTTGAAACTTATTTTACGTCGAAAGCATTTGAAAAGATGCGATCAAAATTATTATATTCTCAATAATAAATGAATATTATATTCATAAATCTTGCAGTGAAATAGAATAATGGTAAACGAAATTAATATATATGTTTAATTTAAAAAAAAATCTTTCATCAGCAATATCCGAACCCTAAACTATGTAATCTGCCAGCAAACATGCTAGCACAGAGCTGTCGGAATGCTTGCGATGAATTGTCATAATCGAAGTTGTCGTACTGCATCATGTTTGTTCAATAATGGCTCTTAGGCATTCATATGATCTCATTTTCAGATTAATTTCGTGCGTGTTACATTAATTGTGAAATCACTTCCTATAATAGGATTACATTTTTTACATGGTTATTTAACGACGCTGTATCGATTACTAGATTATTTAGCGTCGATGAGATTGGTGATAGCGAAATTGTATTTGGTGAGATGAGGCCAAGGTTTCGCCATAGGCTACCTGACATTCGCGTTACGGTTGGGGAAAACCTCGGAAAAAATCCAACCAGGTAATCGACTCAAGTGGGAATCGAACTCATGCCCCAGCGCAGCCTCGGATCGGCAGGCAAGCGCCTTAGTAGACTGAGCTACTCCGGTGGCTTGTAATATTCAAACAATTTTGGCTTGAAAGTCGTTATTTCTAGTAGTTCATACATCGTCGTTAAATAAACAAAAATAAGTTGTTAAAACGTTGTGGTGTGAATTGTGCTCTGTAGTGAAATTGAAGAGTTGGGCCATTTTTTGTTTCTGGAACTGTACAAATCACTACAACGTCGAAAACTTGAGACAGCTGGAACGTGTTTTGCGTGAGCCAAAACACTGTAATTAGACCAAATTCTTCTCGAACGAAGTAAGAGGACATACCTTTCGTAATTTATTTTAATATAAATGAAAATTTTGTACTCAATTTTTACACCATTGCCGCTTAATACAGTCGATCTTTAGAGATTTTCCTGTCTTTGTAGAAACTTATGACAGGAGAGGAGGTTTGTAACGAAACTTGTCGACTTCATTCACTGTAACTGGTTTGGGTAATTCAGGTAATTATGACTGTCTACACTACAAGAAAAGCTTGGTCACATGTCGCTCTTAAGCAAATGGACTACGTAGAGATACAGGAAGGAAAGTGACGGTGTTACGATAGGCCTAATTACAGTATCGAGAAAACTTCGCTCGCTCCGTTATCTATAACAATTGGCTAGCTTCTAGATTACCATGGAAATGGTGTTAGATTATGTTTGTTTCTGTAAAGAGGTAAATCTTCAATATTTATTCAATACATTTATGGATTAGGTTAAGTTTGTTTTTGTGTAACTTCTAGGTAAATTTGTCTATACATACAAATAAAATGTAGAGCGGATGTAGAAATCTTTTGTTAAAAATAAGAGAGATGCAAAACCTAGAAAGACAATCTACATTTATATTCCAAAATCATTGGTGACAAGGCAGAGCAACTAGCAAAATATTAGGTAGGCTATATTTCTTGCCTCAGAAGCCAGAAGTAATTAAGTCCAAAATCTACATTTTGAGGTATGATGAAATGGATATTCCACTACTTCTATTTTTTTATTTGTTTCATTTTACGACACTTTATCAACTGCAATTTTTATGTAGCGTCTAAGTGAAATGAAGGTGATGATGCCAACGAAATGGTTCCGCGATGCACCGCTGAAACGTAACCAGCATTTGCTCTTAATGGGCTCAGAGAAAACCCGGGAAAACTTTAACCAGGTAACTTGTTCCACCCAGGATTTGAGCCCGGATTAGTTTGTTTCACGGTTAGACACGCTGACCGTTACTCCACAGCGGTGAAATTCTAAATGTTTCCCTTTGTAAACAATATATGAAACGTGATATTAATTATTTAAATTAAATAACAGAAACTCAATTTAAATACATGTGCCTTGCTTCCTTTTGCCAGCAATCAACAGAAATTGTCACACAACTTTGTCCCATACTTCTTTCGAATAACAAAAAATAAACGTAACAATCCATCCCTGCAATTCGATAGTACCAACATCAAAACAAGCATGAAAGTCTATACATGAATCAGCCATAACCTAAAAATCCATGTTTTGACGCTTACTTCCTTTTGCCTTTTGTCGTAAGACTTCTATTGTTCGTTAACGATGCCGACAGACGAGGTATGGTTACGTCATTCTGTAAATGTAAGAACGACATATTTGCGGCGGCTTTTTCTACGTAATATTACCGAGATAAGTTAGTTGTTCTTTGATGTTTGTTTTAAAAGCGACATTGAAGGTATCTACAATACGACGACCATTTGAAGTCTGTTTTTATACGACGAAATATATAGCGGTCAAAGATTGTATTTAAGATAAAATAATTCTATTCTTGTGAACTTTATCGGTTGACAAAGAGACAATAAAAATAACTTAAAATTATTTTGATTTGAAGTAAGAAAATCTAAAAATGATAAATTTTGTTCATCATGGATACTTCAGAAATGTGAATATGTGAAGCTTAGTAGCCTACATACAGGGACATCATTTTATTTTTACTTCAATTTTTATTGTACCTGAGTTTTTGAATGTACTTCACTCCCACCCCTTCTACTAATGAAGTTCAACCGTCCTCCACACACATATCCAAGACCGCATATATGCTTACAGTAATAGTAGCCTTACGGTCACAGTAAACAGTACGTTCCAAAAATATGTTCGCGTTTTCCAGTGACGAAAGAGGTTTCAATATTGAATCATTTTCGCACAGGTACTGTCGTCCATTTGCCTACGTCGTATCCCGGTTTCCCCCACCAGCTTTTATTCGCCAGCTAGTGGCTGGGCTGTCTTAGCTCTTTTCTGAAAACATTAATTTCTGTTAGGAACTGGACGTCTACGTAATATTATACAACTGTTTAAAATAACTTAAATAAAAGGGCCTCGTTAAGTAATTAACTGTCACGTGATTTCCCCCCTTTCTACGACCCTGCGACATAACCACTTGGACGGACAGTAGATAGTATGTCTGAGTAATTTTATCTTTTCGGGTCGGGCAGAAGTGAAGATTGAATTTACAGTACGTAAGGTACTCTTTTATAGAGTAGGATAGAATTATTTCAACATGAGTTACTAGTATGAAGAACTAAACTGGTAATTGGGATTAGGTACAATAGTCTGCAGTGCGATAATATGCACAAAAGAACTGAAGCCTGTATCGAAATGAACGACCACCATTTTAAAAAATGTGTTTAAATATCCATATTATGATTATTTTTCAATTTAACTTCATTCTCTATATTGTACGCTAATGTGCTGTAGACAGTATAATATACACTGCATAATGAATACGTCCACATGGACAGCTCAGTTCGTGGGTAAAAACACTCATTATTAATACTGTATTGTATTTTGATTAAACAAAAAACTAATGAAAATAATCAAACTCAAAAGCGCACTATTTCCTAGTTTGCGTAAATGGATGAACTACTTTTCTTCCCTCCTATACCTAGTAAAGTGATTTGTTTGTATATTACGCCAGTATCATCGAACTCCAGTCGTGTAAGGAGGTAACAAACGGCGTTGATCCAAAGGTATACGCATGTTAATATTAAAAATGTTAGTAAAAATAAAATGATGTCCCTGTACAAGATGTTAGGGAAAAGTGTAAATACTTCTTAAGAGTAAGAGAGACTATTGTTTACATTTATTTACAATTACATTTCTTACACACTTTAAAATTATTTCCATATCATTCACAAATCTGAGTTAACAACGTACTATGTTTAATTCTTCGAATGGTATGAAGAGGTCTGTCGTGGGCTCATATCATGTTTTGTAATGTGGCAATGGAAATACAATAGACAGAACTACCTTATGGAAGATAGGCCAACAAACAGAACATGATGGATTGTCTACATGTGAATTGTAATGTAAATAATTTGAATACTTTTTCAAATAATTTATTTCCTCCTGATTATACAAATTCACGTACAGTCCGATTTCATGAGAAGATCCGAGCAAGGAATGCGAGTTTTTCACCCACTCTTATAACCTACCCCCGACACGGAACCGGCCGGCCATTGACTGAGCCTTGTTTGTACCAATCGACCAATGACACCACTTCCATCCACCTGCTTCTTCAAGAACGCTGAGTTACTGGTTTACTCTCTCCTCTTACCCCGCAAGGACCATACTCACCTCGCAGGGATCTTCTCGTGAAATTTGGACAGAACATGATAATGACACTCCAAGAAGCAAACGCTCTTGTTCGGGCGCAGTTCAGTTACAGTATTCAACTGGCATATAGTCTACACAAAAAGATTGAAGAATTCTAAGCCACAGTGGGCGATGCGCCATTTATTAAAAGCGAAGAAAACAAAGGTTAATTTTAAGTGAATACCATTATTTAATGAAAACTGACATATCAATTAGTTTTAACGTGCATAGTTTATATTACTTGGTATATGTTTCATTAAATTAAGGTAATCAGTTAATTTTAACCATTGTTTCCTCTGTTTTTAATATATGGCGCAAGCGCCAAGGCCCACTATGACTCCGAATCCTTCAATTATGAGTAAAAAAATATTTCTCAAAGTGGCTGTACTGGAATTTGGTTCCCAAATCTGTGAATCAGTTCCCAGTTCGTCCCAGCAGAGCTATACTCAAGTTGGTTCCTGGTTGATTTCATCTGTGTACTGCAATTGGTTTCCGCGCTAGACCAAACCAGAAAACATTTCCCTTCCCATTTTATAAAGACTTAGGGCTGTCAACTACTGTCTACGGTAGTAGGTAAGTTAAAAATGTTTTGTGCTTGGCGGACACGCTGCGTCGAATAACTTCACAATTCTATTTAAATGTGCAATATCACAAGTGACGTGGTTATGTTCCACGTTACACTTCATTATAATAGTCTATCTGAATGAGAAAGTTTCACGAAACACTTAAATCATCTTGTAAAAAAATATAACTTTCCACACCACCACATAATGTTTTCTGAATACTAAACTTGTGATCATTGACCACTAAGAAATAGTTTTTCCTCTTTTCAATGAGCATAGTAGTGAAATTCATCATTAAGTACAATACGACTGTCCTGTACTTCCACTACCACTACTCTGCTAATCACTATAATTTAACTTACAATATCGCTCAAAAGTATTTTGTAGTTAAGGTTTTATGTTGTCAGTACTGTTTGCATGCAGTTACAACAACGCAAAGCACACAGGCTATCTGTGTCATTCTAGGAGTAGCGTCACGTTGCTGTGGTTACGTATCTAGGAAACAGGCAGGTTTATAGAATAATGATATAAATTTATATTCCATTAGCTAATAAGTATTTTGTGGTTTGATTTGGTGGCATGGTATATATTAAATACTAGGTCCATATTCATAGACATTCTTAGCGCGGGCTTCCGGTGGATGATCAGCGAACTAACGTTTATTGTATTCATAAACCAGTGTTAGCGATATGATATGATATGAATCCTGGACAAGTAACCAGTCGATAGCCGGGGCTAGTTTAGCACGCTCGTAGCACGGGCTAGCGAAATGTCCATGAATAGCACCCTTAGTGTTTAGGTATTTAGAAAGCAGTGCTTGTGTATTTGTACATACCATTGCAAGCATGTCAAAAGAAAACGAATACTCTATGGATGTGAGATAAGCTGTTTCAAATGCTTTGAAGAAGGGAAAATCGCAGTCTAGCGTTGCTAAATATTTTGGTATATCAAACCCATAAGTGTGTGGAGTCGACGGCAAAAACAAGAAGAGTCAGTAGACAATAAGCCAAAGTCTGGCCGTCCTCGAAAAACAACGGTGAGGGATGACAGAATCATTTGTAAGGAGTAGGTTGCTGATTCACGAAAATCGGCTCGACAAATTATGGATGATCTAGAACAACACCATTGACTGAACCTACATGTCTCTACTGTGAAATGTCGCCTAGTAACTGGTGATTTAAATGGTAAACGACCATGAAGAAAACCACTCATAAAAAAAAAAAATAGAAAGGCCAGGTTACAGTTTGCAAAAATGTATCAAACATGGAACACTACAGACTGGTATAAGGTGTTATGGACTGATGAGAGTAAATTTAATGTATTTTATTCTGTTGGTGTGCAGGATGAACGTCGACCAATAAAACAAAGAGAGACAAAAATACCTGGTACCGACTATTAAGCACGGTGGTGGTAGTATCATGGTGTGGGGATGTATTTTCTAGAAGTGGAGTTGGACCTCTAGTCCAAATAGAAGGGAATATGGATCGTTTCTTCTTTAAAAAAGAATATGGTTCCGCAAGGGAGGAAGAATATACCATGCAAATGGATTTTTCAGCAGGACTATGATCCAGAACACACTTCCAGCCATTTTAAAAATTCTTTGCAGATTAAAAAATCAATCTTTTGGATTGGCCAAGCCAAAGTCAGCATCTTAATCTTATTGAACATCTCAGGGATAAATCGAATCTACGTGTTCGTCGTAGAAGTTACTCAAATAAGAATGTTCTTTTGCTGTCTTATTGAAAGAATGGTCACAACTTCCACACGAGCGATTGCTAAATCTTGTGGATTCAATGCCAAATAGATGTGCTGCCGTGATCGAAGTTCAGGGGTATGCAAAGAAATACTGATTTTTTTCTCAGAGTCCAGTTTTTTTTTATTATTACATAGTTGTACTTACAAATTACTTCTGATCCAGAAGAATTTTCAATTAATTTTTTACGGAAGATAACGCTGTTTAAACTAAATGTATTTTCGCATAAATGAATTACAAATACATATTTTTCAATTATCCATTGGCATTTTTTCTATTCAATAGATATCTTTACGTATTTGTGACATATGATTTTTATAAAATACTTTTGAGAGCTACTGTATATGGAACCACGGTTGTCCTGTGCTTCCGCTGCTTACTACTCTGCTAATCACTGCTACTTATGACTGGTATTTACGTCTTAATGCATATGGAGCCACGGATCATGATCGAATACAGATGACGTTATATGCAATAACAACTAACTCATCCCCGTTTTTTATTTTTGTACACTGTCACTACTCTATTATATGATCAATTAACATACCCTTACCACACAGCCTTCGAACCTACTCGTGTTGATATTTGACCATGAGGAACCTATTCACGTTGTTGATATTTAAATATGGGGAAACTACTCGCGTTGTTATTTGAACATGAGGAATCTATTCACTTTGTTGATATTTGAACACGAGGAACTTACTCACGTTGTTGATATTTGACCATGAGGAACCTATTCACGTTGTTGATATTTCAACATGAGGAACCTATTCACGTTGTTGATATTTGAACATGGGGAACCTACTCGCGTTGTTGATATTTGACCATGAGGAACCTATTCACGTTGTTGATATTTCAACATGAGGAACCTATTCACGTTGATATTTAAACATGGGAAACTTACTCGCGTTGACATTTGAACATGAGGAATCTATTCACTTTGTTGATATTTGAACATGAGGAACCTACTCACGTTGTTGATATTTGACCATGAGGAACCTATTCACGTTGTTGATATTTAAATATGGAGAAACTACTCGCGTTGTTGATATTTGAACATGAGGAATCTATTCACTTTGTTGATATTTGAACACGAGGAACTTACTCACGTTGTTGATATTTGACCATGAGGAACCTATTCACGTTGTTGATATTTCAACATGAGGAACCTATTCACGTTGTTGATATTTGAACATGGGGAACCTACTCGCGTTGTTGATATTTGACCATGAGGAACCTATTCACGTTGTTGATATTTCAACATGAGGAACTTATTCACGTTTTTGATATTTGGACATGGGAAATCTCCTCACGTTGTTGATATTTGACCATGAGGAACCTATTCACGTTGTTGATATTTGAACATGGAACACCTACTCGCGTTGTTATTTGAACATAAGGAACCTACTCACGTTATTGATATTTCAACATGAGGAACCTACTCGCGTTGTTGATATTTGACCGTGAGGAACCTATTCACGTTGTTGATATTTCCAACATGAGGAACCTATTCACGTTGTTGATATTTGAACATGGGAAATCTACTCGCGTTGTTGATATTTGACCATGAGGAACCTATTCACGTTATTATTTCAACATGAGGAACCTATTCACGTTGTTGATATTTGAACTTGGGGAACCTACACGCGTTGTTGATATTTTGTTTGAGAACCAACTGAAGAACAGCGCTCAAAGTCAGTGACTCCTCATGCGTTCCATCTTTTTGCGAGTAATACACTGCGAAAAATAAGTTTATACTTAGTGCTATCTAACACGTGTTTATTCTCTTCCAGGTTATAGACGAATATCCATTATTTACACCTGAGGATCAATAGTAAATGTGTTGCTATGGAGAGGGTGTTCCAAGATATAAAAACCACACCTAGTCCAAGAAATGCTCTGCAAGAAGCTGCATTTCGAGGATCCATTCAAGATGTTACTGCCTTACTTGACAGTGGATTCGGCGTCAACAACGATGGAGGCGCATTGGAATTTGCTGTGCGGAGAAAACGTCTTGATTTGGTATCCCTGTTGATAGATCGAGGGTCGATCCCCAACCCAGGAAGAAAGCATGTTTTAGTTAATATTGCTGCACAACTAGACGACGACAGATATTTGAAAGAACTGTGGAGAGCAGGTTGTAGCCCCTTTGACGAGGATGCATCGCACGGAATATTTCCCATCCACATTGCTGCATTTACTGGAAAAGTCTCCATCGTCACTTTGCTTCTCAACTGTGGAGTAAGTGTTGACTTGAGGACTAGGAACGGGGACACTGCTTTAATGTATGCTGTTACTAATCGTGGAACGGACGTAGTTAACTTACTCCTCGATCGAGGCGCTAATGTTAACTTACAAAACAATATCTTCCACATGATCACGCCATTGCACATAGCGGTGCAAGCCAAAAATATTGAATCTGTGAGCACTCTTGTTAACAGAGGTGCAGATTTCGCGCTGTATTGCACGAAAGGTAATCAAACACCTGTACATTGGGCAGCCATGTACGGTTGTGTTGAAATTCTAAAGATCTTCAAAAGTAAGAATGCAAGTATGTGTGTTGAATCGAGGGGAATATCAGGAAATCAACCTATTCATTATGCAGCTATGAATTCAAAAGAAACCTTGGAGTGGCTGCTCGTCGACGCTGGCGTCCCGCTCCACAGTCGAAACAAGCAGGGATTTACAGCATTACATATTGCAGCCTATAAAGGGAAGGAAGACACTTTGGAGTATCTCCTTCAACTTGAAGAAGTTATCGATCTAAGGTGTTACAAAGGAAGGACTGCTCTTCATTACGCGACATTGAGGGATCATTTATGGGAAATGCAGGCGCTGCTTCAAATGGGTGCAGATCCACACGCGCTTGACAATTCAAATCTCACCCCTGTGGATTATTGTCTGGAGGGTGATAAGTTAGATTGTTTTAAAATGCTGGTGGAGTATGGAGCTAATATCTACTTCTATTCGGAGAATTTAATGTACGAGTCTATACCCGAAAAGATTGTCGTACAGGAATGTTTGAGAATTTTGGAATACATAGTCAACAAAGAGCCTGGATTGAGACTTGGATCTGAGGGTTTGCCTCTTATTCATTACGCACTAAGATATAACTTTCATAAAGCAGCATCCTGTCTAGCTAAAATGAAGGTGTGTTCGCAAGTCAAGGATAAGTACGGTCGAACTGCTATTCACTTTTCAGTCTTATATAATCAGTTCGACGTTACAAATATTTTGTTGGGGACAGGGGCTTCACCGCGTATTCGTTCACAGTCTGGATATAATGTCATGCATTACGGAGTATTATCAGAACACATACGCTGTATGGAGAGTATACTGGCACATGATCCAGCGTGTTATGCCTTGCTCTCCGAAGGAAGTCGAAAGGGAGTAACTCCTTTACACTTAGCGGTAAAACATGAGAAGTTCTTGGTATTGGAATGGCTATTGAAGAATAATGCCAATATAAATGCCAAGAACAAAGCTGGATTTACACCTCTATCCCTTGCTATTTTGAGACGCCATGACAGAATATGCCAAAGTCTTATTAGTCATGGTTGCGATGTTAACGTCACAATTCTTTGTAATCAAGAAACTGCACTTCACGGAGTGGCAAAATGGGGGAACAGAAACCTGGTTGAAAGTCTGTTGAATGCGGGAGCTGAAGTTAACGCTGTCAACTCTCAAAATGGAAACACGGCCTTGCACGAAGCGGTTCTAGGGTGCCATTTTGATACAGTTAAAACTTTAGTTATACGTGGTGCCGATGTAACTCTTAGAAACACAGATGGTAGTACGCCTTTTGAGTTAGCATTCAGTCGTGGTTATATGGAAATTGTCGAATTTCTAATCCGTTCGTAAGTATTTCATTTTGACTTGAGGTATTTCTGTATAATGAAAGATATTCTATATCATAGCCACAAGTTTCTATCGTTTTAACTGGCGTATTTTGAAATCGAAATAAGGAATTAATTGATTTTAACACGTTTGACACTTGCTCACTAAATTTTTCTGCGAATATTATTTTATAGTGATACATTTATATCTTTAATCTGGAAATTACATTTGTTACCTTATATGAATTTGGGACTTATTATATCATGAAGTTTACTGATATTTCATTAATTTCTCTCTCTCTCTCTCTCTGGAGCTCGAAGAGAAAGAAAAAAAATATATATTTTTTGTAAATTAGTTATTAATGAAATTCTTATAATTTTCTTAATGCATTCTATACAAAATCACTTTTAAGTAAGCTTAACGTGAATTTAAATACATTAATTGATGATTGAAACTTTAGTACAATGACGAAAAGCTTCAGTTATTATGAGAGAACAATGAGGAGTGCAAAGAAAGACGGAATGAATGTCGAAATTTTTAATTTTCCACTTTCAATATTCAGTAAAGAACAATAAAATTCACAATGGTAATGCGATAAGAAATCAATATAATTCACAGTTTCAATGGTCTATGATTTAGGTTTCTGCGAACGTTTCGCATATTAAATATAAAGTCCTTTATGTTTGACGAAATACTTAAAAAGAATAATCAAACCTAGAATGAAAGTAAATGCTACTTCACTGTCATTTAAATGAACAAATGAGGTTCTGATAATTTTATTCTCCAAGACCACAATTTGTGGTGTACAATGGGAAAATGAGACCTTTCCTACTTGAAATTTCACTTTTAATGTTTGGTAGAAATCACGAAGAGTAAAGATGAAAAATACTTGAGAAGGATACTTGATGAAATTGGAATTTGTATAAAAAAAATTCTGAAATGTGGAATTTTATTCCAGGCGAAAGAAACTTGTAGGGTACAATGGATGGAAAAACAACAACAGTCTTCTCAAAATTTTAGTAGTAGGGGAGAGTCGGGTAGTATCGGACATCGGGTAATATCGGACAGTGAGTTTCTTTCGTCTACCACACGATGATAGTACCTGATTGACATGGTTACGTTTCTGTGATGTCGCATAGAGAAACGTAACCATGTCATTCCGGTACTACCATATTATGATGGTAGATGAAAGAAACGCACTGTCCGATACTACCCGACTCTCCCCTAATGTTCAGTAAATAGCACTCAGAGTCACAATATGTAGTAGAGAAATTTTGAGAAAATTGTAGTGAATGCTCTGTTTCACGGAATTAAATTCCTAGTTACACACAGAGTATTTGAATAATAAAACAATTTAAGCTTTGATTTTTAACTCTTTAATTCCAACATTAATACTTACCATTGTGACTACATAATAATCGAATTTCAGCGAACTGTGCTTCGGAATTATTTTACTGCAATGACTGAAACTTGTGATTACGATATATATTGTCTTAAGTTTATTTATTTCTCAGTTTCAATGTTAGGTAACATTCAGAGTGATAATTAAAATGCAATGAATCATAATATCAATAGAATTCTACGTTCTTGTAAATGGTGGTTTGAAGAATAATTCCACTTCAAAAGACAAACTCTGTTGCATGCGGTGAAGTGGTAACAAAAAATATCGTGAACATACTCTTCATCGAATTCGAAATTTGCATAAACCGAGATTTGGATGATTTTTCTTAAAAGAACTGAACTTAACGAAGGCGATGGATGAAGAAATTAAGTTCTATGTCCTAATCCTTCAGTTTTAATGTTCAGTGGGGTCAATCAAATTGATAGACGAGAAAAAATCTGAATGAAATTCAGAACTTAAGAGTTTAAAAGACTTGTTAACAATATGTTGAGTTCAGTATGTTCGAAAAATTGGGTTTCATATTGAGAATGTTAATGTTTCCTTTATTTTATTTGTTAACACTTTTTATACAAGTTTTATATTTTTGTAATGTAATAAAGGATTTTCAGTGTGTTCCACGAATGTACAATAGTGGCAAAAAAAAAAAAACCGGACCGACCCTTGTACCTGATTTCAGAGCCTTGTTCACTCCAGACAGCACGACAGACTATTAACTAAGACTTCAGTTGTTCGAATCCTGCCTGGGAAGGAAACTTTCTTTTGTTCCTTACTCAAATTTATTCCCAATACTTTTCGATTGCAGTGATAGTTTACTATTTCATTAACTTATTATTCCCAGAACATGAATTTTACCAGCTTATTTTCTAATGGCTTTCGAAATGGGCTACGTCAGCAGTCGAAACTACAACAATTTCAATAGATTACTCGCTATCTTGTGAATGCGGGCTTGGCATGCGCAGAGGCTATTTCGGGGACTTTGATTATTCCGTCGGTCCGGTTTTTTTTTTTTGCCACTACTGTACCATTTAAATCCTGAGTCATTTCTTTCCTCTCTGCACGAAGTTTTCTGACGCAGAAGTATTTTAAGTTTCCTCCCTGGTTCGGAAGGAGTGTTTTTAGGCACGAGTAAGTTGTGCAAGAAACAGATGATTTAGAGACAAATTAATGGGGTCTAGTAAAAACAACACGATGTGCTGAAACAGAAACGTCTAATATTAAGCTGATATTTCCGTTTATTATTATTATTATTATTATTATTATTATTATTATTATTATTATTATTATTATTATTATTATTATTATTATTTAGTTTTAACTCTTATACGAAATAGTGGAGTTAGTATAGGCTAGACATAGACGGTGAAACCCGAGAAATTATTATGTCCTCAATACACAGTAGGGTAGATTGTCAAGAGCGACTAATAAGGATTGTTGCCCTTGTAGTAAATGAGTTTATTACGTTCATTAAGAAACGAAGTAAAATTTAATATAGACTTATTTTGATATTCGTACAATTTTTTAGCTCTGCATTTCGTAAGTGTAAAATTAATAGGAATGATGAAAGAGTGTTTCAGTCTGATACCCCAGTTTCTAATTGGTTATAACTCTGCGTCCACAGGTGACTTTTAAGGTACGCAGAGACGTTGGAAATGATGATTTTTGTTGAAATTTTCAATTTAAAAAATGTTGAAATAAAATAACCTCATTCTTCTAGTTTTAAAAATTGTAGACTACAGTTTATATGAAAATTCATACTGGAAGTAGGTTTAATTAAAACTTAATAACCGCTGCGGGGAACTGTACGGACCTCCACGTGGAGGGGCGTGGCACAGTGCTGCATATAACAATTTTGTTTATGATTTGTGGCGTTACAAGTTATTTTTTTGTGTTAATTTCAGTATTTATAATAATGGTTTCAAAACAAAGTAATGTTTATTACGTAATATTACAAATATTACGGTAATATTACGGTTCAGCGCTTTAGAAACCTGCATATACCCAACACTGCTGTGGACCCAGGACTCATTTCACCGGCAGTATCACCTTAATTTCATTCAGATGCTGAATAACCTAGATGTAGATACAGCGTCGTAAAATAACCCAATAAAATAAAAAAAAAAAAACACTACTGTATGGCTGTCAGACATGGAGCTTGACAAAAGCACAAAAGAAGCAGCTACAAATCTGTCAAAGGAAGATGTAGAGGAAAGTTCTGGGAATAATATCTAAAGAGAGTCTCAAACACACAGATAAGAGAGATGACGAAAACAGCGTGTGTATCGCAACGCGCAACTATCGGGACCCCCGGAGAGGAGGAAGAAGAAGAAGAAGAAGAAGAAGAAGAAGAAGAAGAAGAAGAAGAAGGGGAAGACCTAGGACCAGACGAACGGACGTCTTCAAGAACGTCACAGGAGTACACTGGGCCACAACAGCGAGGGACTGGCAGACTTGGAGAGCACTACAAGAACAGACGCTAACTAATTAGTCATACATCTCCGCCCACATCAAACAGCGCAAGTGAAATAAAAATACGAACTAGTTTGTATCCGGTGGGCCAGTGGTAGTAGGACAGTAATCAAAGTGTAGTGCCAAAGTGTATGGCTAGAATTACAGTGAAATGAAGTGAACAAAGTCTAGTGACAAAGTGTATGACTAGATTTATAGTGAAATGAAGTGAACAAAGTCTAGTGACAAAGTGTATGACTAGAATTAGAGTGAAATGAAGTGAACAAAGTCTAGTGACAAAGTGTATGACTAGAATTATAGTAAAATGAAGTGAACAAAGTCTAGTGACAAAGTGTATGACTAGAATTATAGTGAAGACGAAATAAACAAAGCACAATGACTCAAAAACAACTATTAAAAGAGACAAAACTAATATGGAATAGCTCCCCACATGGGTTCTAGGAATAGAAGCTACCACCACTCGGGAGGCCATAGCCCTTAATGGGACACGTTTAGCTTCATTCATTCATTCATTATTAGAAAGAGGAAGCGTAGATTTTATGACAATCAACATAATAAGGCACATAAGAGTGTACGCAATTAAATCTTTATCAAATTCAACGCTTCGCAAGAATTTGAAGTGATGTGCGCAGTGTATCACTTCAATTCTGGAAATAAAGTGGAACTAGATGGTCTGAAGAAGCTGGGGATAAATCCAGGTAAATACACCTCTGAAGAGGTCATCGCAGGCTACAGTTACGTAAGAGTTATCTGTAGAGTCTCTTGATCAGAAACGGAGGACATGCTACCTCCGAGGGAGGAAAAAACGGAGGACATGCTACCTCCGAGGGAGGAAAAAACTGAGGATCAAAAACAACAAATTGAGAATCTCACTTACTCAGAAACACGATGTTAATACTTCAAGTAAGATTACTATGTTATTTAACTTTGTTGAAAACTTCTTTCTTGTTTTTCTATAAATTAAATTTTAAACGTTTTTGCTTATTTCATCACAAAAAGCATACTTAAATATGAGTTACAATCAAATCCCATACACCAATTTAAAGCTTATTAAATGGGAAATTATGTAAACCAAAATATAGTGAGATTGAATGACAAACACAAATTTTGTAGAGGTTCAAACTGAAATTCAGTTGTAGAAATATTTTTATTAATTAAAAAAAAATCGTAGCTTCTTAAATATTACGTAATTAGTCACATCATTGCCAAGGTAAAAACAAATAATTTGCTAAAGAATTTTGAGATATCAGCATACTTTAATTACTTTTTTAACTATTATTTTTGGAGTCCCCCAAAAATGATTTTGAAATTTTGTTGTTGTTGGTCCATCTAGTAAAATCAGACTATTGGAACAGAATTATGGAATTTAGATTCCAACGTGTATTCATACCTTAAATTGAAAGTACTGTACATTCAAATGATGCACGGAATTCAAAGGTTTCAGTGGATATTACCAACAGATGGCAGATTGTCTTCGACACATCGTTATAATGTTCATTCTTGTCATACAACCATTCAACCCTCAGGCTATGTAAATTCTTAAAACACAGGAATGTGGGCGTCAGAAAATCAAGTGTACCATGAGACATCACTTTATCCAGAAAAGCCTCTATTAGACCAGGCCAGCGATAGCGCAAATGGTGCAGCTGCGGCATTAAATTCATTAGTAGGGAAAGGAAGTTTATTCATTTGCATATTTGTACTCTATCGTTGTGTGAATGTGCTAAAAGATTATCTACATGAATAACAAATGTCTGATTACAATTATATTACTTTTATTGTGCATAAAAGTGTATATTTTGCCTTTATTTATAAAAGCATCATATTTTAACATTTATGAAGGGAAACTGCATATTATGTATATTTATTTGTCTTGTATTCCAAAAGCTATCAGGTCATTGGAAGCAATTGGTATTCCTTTATTACAGTTTTTAAGAGATTTCGATAGAACAATATCCAGTTTAACATCAGTTCCAGAAAATGTAGGAGATAAAGTGAACGAGAAAGCAGCAAATATTTTTTTTCAAAAACCCTAGCTATTATCAACTTAAAGAAATTCAAGATATTCTCGAAGGAAAAACACCCCAAAAACAAACAAAATTTTCTATAGAACAGCTCACAGCTTTTGTGCAAGCCCCTCTTACTTCTTGTGACGTAGAACAAAGTTTTTCGCGCTACAAAGCTATGTTGAGAGACAACAGGCGAGAATGACAACAGAAAATATACGTCACTGCTTAGTTGTGAACTGTAACAGCATAAATGGAGTATTCAGCAATGGGCAAGCACTTCAAAACCTATAGACCAAATGTAAGTTACCTATACCTTATTATTCTGTTAAAATAATCACAGTGTGATAATGCATATTTTATAGCATTTTTATCTACTTTTACGGTATAAATGAATACATATTCTTCACGTTTTTAGGCCATGAACTTCCTTTCCCTGTTCATTAGCCATCATGAAAAAGTTTATCATCCACTAGTGGCGAGAGAGCAAGAAAAAAATTTCATCGAAGGAAACTGTTTTTCTCCTTGCTCTGTTAATAAAAAAGAGGAGATGGAGAGGAAAATATATACCATATACGTCTAATGTTAGCTTCAAGAGAAGTAAAGGATTGAATTATTCTTTATTTGAGGAACTGTGCGGTTGATAATACATTTTTCAATTACTTTCGCACGCCAAAATCATAATTTTTCAAACTTTTAGGCTACATAAAAGAAGGCACAAGTGTGTTGACACGAAGATGAAAAAATGTATTCCACCAGAGATGTTTATCTTTTTGCCCATCTTCCTCACTACTTTTAATAACGTTTCCACTCGACAATATCACATCAGTCAACCCACATTATCAGTTTTGTGGTAGGGATGCGCGCCCAGTTGTGGTGGCGCCACTAGTGACGTAGCTTAATAGGCTACATATAAAAAAACGCCCTGGCTAGTAGTGACGCCACCAAATATTACCCGACTTGTTGCTGGGGCGGGCCACCAGCAAGTCACCTATTTTCTATTGCGCCACCATTTACCCTAGTGCAGCGTTACTCAAACTATGGTCCGCGGACCACCTGTGGTCCTCGAGTTCTGCCCTTTTGGTCCTTAAAAAAAAAACAAGAAAAAATAAAATTCAAACGAATTTCGTATCAGACTATAGTTGAAAATCACAGAGTTTTGAAATGACACATGGCAATCGCTTTTCACTTTTTCTCCCAGTAATAATATTTTATGAAATTTCTTATCCTACCCGTCTACCCACTTCCCAATCTACCTTCAACAATAAAAAAGGGATTTAAAGCATTATGAACATGGCATTTCTCGCCATCTTCTCCTGCACATCTGGTGCCGAGCCTGTAACCCATCCAGGGAACACTCGAATTCATAAGAGAGGACCAAAGTAACAGAGGAACCTTTCCATGTATTGATGACATTCTTAATAGTTTTGCCGACACCCAATCTGCATATTGCAATGGGCAGGTACTGCGCGTCATACACGAATAATAGAAAGTGCCAAATTGCATCTTTACTTGTTGAAAATCGGGCATGTTTCTGCATTATTTTTTAATTTGTTTGTTCCAGATGACGATATAAGAAATTTTAGACTCCGCCTATTTTAAAATCCGGCAGGTTTACTTTTTACACTTGCTGTTTCGTCTCTAAGTGCCGTTTCAATTTCGCAGGTTTCATACACTCGTTCGTAATAAACAACACATCGAGGTTTTGGTTCACTCTCATTGCCACACCAAGTAAGTCCCATTTCCAAATAACTCTTGTCATATTTGCGAAAGTGTTTTTTCTTTGAGTAGCTACCACTATGATTAGATATTTCTTTAATGGTACTGTAATTAACATATTTCTTCATACACAGTTTCTGAACTATTAGGCCTGGCACTACCTAAATGACGCGTATATTCATGTTCCTTTCTTTTCAAAGATCCGGATCGAAGCCAGTTTCCCATTATTTATAATGACAATATTTAACAGAGACATAGACAACTACTAGCGTAAGAAGGATTCCGAACAACTAACTGCTAACAGGCAAACGACAAATGAACAATGCACAGAATTTGTTATAAGTTACTTGTGATAGGCTACAAAAAATATAATTACAAAAGTAATATTATTAATTAATTCTATTTTAAAATATAAGTATACTGGTAATAAAATATGCTACAAAAATGATAAATTTACTTTCGAAGGGAACAAGATTTGGTGTACGTAAACCGTTGAGTTACCTGCTACATGCACTATAACGTAATGTATTAGGGAGCAAGGAAGGGAGAGGGAGAATGTCATCGTGTCGCTACAATAAGGACGACAAGAGTACAGTTCCTGCAGCAAATTATCTTTACTATTCAGTAATTTCACTTTATAATATTAAATAACCTATTGTTTATATTGTGCATTTAATTACAACACACATAGTTCTGTGTTACATGATATTAATGTAGCTACTTAAGAACAATATATTGTATACAAATACAACAACATAGAAAACATAGTATTTTACTTTGTACTACTTTGGTCTTCTTCATGACTGCATTTGTTACAGTGCATGACAATATACTTCAGTAAGCTTTCAGAGGTGAACTTGGTACGATATTCCGTGAAGCAGCGTTTGTACTGAGAAAAACTTCTTTCCACATCGCATGATGTGATCGGGGCGAACTTGAAATATGCTATGTTACTATTTCCATTTGTTTCGTTCCTTGATAGTTTCTCTCTTATATCACACATTGCGGAATAACCTGTATTTTTTGCTAGGACATTTTCCAACCTTTGTTGCACTCTTTCACCAATCCCCCCGTTACCTCTTTTAGTCACTGTGCTAGTTCTTCTACTAAGCTGATTGCTTCTTCCTTGGTTAAATCGGAAGATTCTAACTGTTTTATAGTTTTAGATACACATTTAAAATTATCACAGATAAACAAAATATCATCATATAATTGTGGAAAAATCAACATTTGTACAGTGAACCGCGTCCAACCAAGTGCCCACCTAATAATACAGGGCTGTGGAGGCAAGGGAATTCCAGGCGCCATTTTACGAAATGTCTTTACTCGGGAAAGAGCTTTCAAAAACATTTTTTAACATTAGAAACATACCTATCTACATCAGTATACTGGGTGTTCATTTCAAAGTGTGTCATGACGTCATTGTTGTGAGTCAGCGATTTGAAGCGAGTTTCAGCTTTTATGTCAGAGAAGTTGCCTATTAATCAAGGCGTTCAATCTGAACTTGAGAACGTGTACGGTATAACTTGAACGTCGTAGCAACAGATGGCGGCCTGTACGGTCTGTGTGGTACCATAACCTCTTTCGAACTGTGTTTTGCGCGGGCAAGTCGTACGCAGAGTATTTGTTATCATCGATTGCGTACGGCAACATTATACAATACAAATCAAATGCTCCGTGTCCATGTTGACAGTCGAAGTTAATGTCAACAAATACGTAAGAAATCGTCTTAACTCTCTCCACATATCCCGACCCTCAGTACATGTTTCCAAACAGTTCACATTCCTGCCACTACCGGCGTCACCATACGTATCGGTAAGTACTCTTCAGAATGAACGCCGTACTTGCTAGGCAACCTCTCTAGCACATAGGTAACAGGTAATAGGCCTCTGCGGAAGTGTAGGAAGTAGAGTCCTGCAAAACCGGTTGAAAGCCGAACAAAATTGCAGAGCGCTACTGAACGCCTGGCTTTATAGGCAGTATGCGAAGTACATCTGCTTGCGTACTGCCTCAGTATTCGGTTTAACGTGTATTCGAGTTGATCTGATCTCTCTGTGGGTGGACGGCTCTGGCGTATAAAATGAAGATCACAGTGAACCATTCAGATATTATAGCTGTGGGTCATCAAGAGGAACAAACAGCATGCAGCGTGAAACTACAGACGTTGTAAAGCGTAAATTGCAGAAAAAAACTTTCGGTATCCACAAATTACCAAGGTTGTAATTTTTGCTTACACTAGAAAACTGAATTATAATATTACAATAATGATACACTTAAAAAACATGTATCAAATATGAATGAGGTCTCGCCCACCTCATTATATTTTGCTCGACTAGTATGACTAGTCAGTTTGTTTTTATACCATTAAGTACGAGAAAAATTCGTACCGGCACCGGTAAGTCATGTAATATGCGCTCCTGTACATATATGACGTGTATCGTCTCAAGTGCAGGCAGTAAGGCCGTAACACGATACTACGAGAGGAGTTCGGCCGGCGTCGTGAATCGGGTTCCGGCATAGCTCAGTTGGTTAGAGAGCACTCAGCGCGCACAGCTGAGAGGTCCTGGGTTCGATTCCCGGTGCCGGTACGAATTTTTCTCGTACTTAATGGTATAAAAACTTAAAAAACAGTAAACTCGATCAATAGTAAAACTAAAACAAAAATAACTTCATATCTTCTGAAACATACTACAACCAATGCTTTTAGTATGTTTACTATGACTAGAGAATTAAACGTAATATAGGTTTTCCATTCCTTTAAATGAACCTTATCGCCCCGTACAATCTGCAGGGCTATTTCACTTCTACCCTGTATATGAATAGCTACTGTTTTGGAGGAATGCATTTAGAGTTAATAATAATTATTTAATTTTATGTTTTGTGATTAATTGTAATTCTATTTTGGATTTATTTACTTATTATAACTCACATTATACATTATGCTCATTTCATTTTCTACATACTAAATTGATGGAAAGATCACCAAACAACTCTAGCCTCTCTAGCAACACTTGCGAAACGAATATTGGCCATTCCATGAATAAGTGTTTCCACCGAGCGTAACTTTAGACAAGTAAAAGAGATTTATTAATACATAAACACAAGAAGTCAACTCTGATCATGTAGTCTATGATAATAGGCCCTAATAATAATTGTGAACATCAAATAGTTGATATTAGCACGTGTGTAATAAAATAGTTCTTTGAATGACACTTGTTTTCTCTGAAGTAAATATTTTCTATACAGAATGATTTGTTCTAAACCTTGCTATTCTTTTGTTATTCGTAGTTTAGAAATGTGTAAATTATACTTATTTAGTACAGAACAACAACCATTGGGAGCCAAAGTAATCGTATTGTTGAAAATAACATTACTGTTTAATTATCTTTTTAAATCGATTTCTTAATAAATATTATTGCAACTGATTAGAATCATTAAAAAGCCTGCAACTATTGCTTTAGAGGTAGGCCTATACATTTTTTTTAGTTTAAAGTACAAACGTCATAATGGACTTATGTACTTATTTCCTATTTTGTTTTATAATGAATTGTAATTATATTTTTGAATATGTTTACATTATGATATTTCACATTATACATTACGTCTATTTCCTTCGATGTCACTGTGTCCATTGTTCATTTATTTGTTACTAGTCAAATTACTGCAAGTTCGAAATACAAAAATAAATGTATTACAGTCTCAAATTATTTGTATTCCTATTTGAAGCAAACATATTCTTGTAATTAAACAAAATAAATATACTTCAATATTATTACTCTGTATAGCCTACTGAGAAAATGTTAAAGAGTTATTGTATGATGAAATGTACCTGGTGTTATTTGGAGATCGTATTTTCTTCCTCCTTACCATTTCTTTCTGTGTGAGATTTGTGTTCTAAATAATTCGCGATCTTACATGAACTTATGTAATATCGATCATTGGGTTATACAAATCGAACAAGATTCAGTCAATATGTGACGAGAAAGAGTTACGACGTAATCAAATGATGAAGTTATGACGTATACTGTTTAACACTGGTATAGAAAAACGCCAGCTATATAGCGTTTATTGGTAAGAAAAATATACGTGGCTTGTGCGCGTCTTGTTCTGTGAAAAACTATAACATTGTTTAACATATCTATAAGCAACTTTCATTAGTAAAACTCTAAAAGTTTAAAATATAAACGATACTTATAAAGTTACTGCAAGTTCAGAATAATAAAGAAAATATATGTGTTATAGTGTGGAATGAACTGTAAGAATACTTGCAAACACTTTTTTTTTCCAATAAGACAACGTAAATTTCCTTGTTACTCCGGTTGTGTACTCGAAAAACGTTATTTTCATGTAAATGCGCCTGATGTTCTGTCTACTCTGCAATACATCACGCGTAATCGCTCGACAACCGAGTTATTCGGCCCGATGTTCATCGTAGCTGGTTGAGCTCCGACCGGTCGAATCTAAACCGGTTGTGTGCGCGGTTTTGCAGGTCTCTAGTAGGAAGATTGAATTCTCTAGGCTCATAGGCTAGCCACATGACGACATACAGCGAGCCATGACACATTTTGAACTGAACACCCAGTAGTTCTTTCTAACTTCTTCCGCTACGCGATGTAGGTCATGAGCTAAACACTTTACATGTATCATTCTAGGAAAAGATTCTTGAAGTTTCTTTGCTGCTTTTATCATATAAGCTGCACCATCACTTACGCAGAGTAGAACATTTTCTGCTTTCATTTCGTCAGACCACAATAATTGCATTGATTTTTCAAACAGAGCTGCAATGGTAACATGATTTACTTTCTCTAGCTCTTTGGATGTCAATAGAAACATTTTGCCCACACCATCAGTTTGAAGTGCCCCAACAATATTAGCAACTAATCTGTTTGCAGTATTTGTCGTTTCGTCTATAGATACCTACAATTTTTAATCTTTTAAGGTTTCTCTAATTTCACGTAAGACATCTTCATAACATTTTTCTAAATAACCCGTACGCAGAGTAGATTGTCAAGGTAGTGTGCTACCTGTATATTTTTGCAAAAATGATATGACACATGATTGTTCCAGTTATTTAAATGGAATATTTGCCCTAACGGACATGTGGCACAAGTCTTGGTAGAAATCACATTCCATATTTGAACTCGTGGGAATAACTTTGACTTTTTTTAATTCAACAACTTAAAACATTCCTTGTAAGTCTTTTAGAGCTGTAGTGTTTTTGTACATGGTGTCTCTTACTCCTCAGTAGATCGACTTTACATACCTTGCATGTACGTTTTTCTCCATTCGTGGAAAAGTGCTGCGATCCGAACTCATCAACAAATCGCTGCAATTGTACATGGCGAGGCTTCTTTTCTTTCGGAATATCGTAAACTATGTTGTAATGTAAAGGCAAATAAATGCTTTGCACTTACGGTAAACACAAGTAGAACTAATTAGAAGTACTGCGTTAGGAAAAAAGTAAATACAGGAAATAGTGTAGAAGGACCAATAAAGAAGAATATGAAGAAGACAGGAAATTCAAATACACCTGGAAATGCACAGGTATTGAAAACTATCTAAGACAGCACGTGCAACATCAGAGAGCTCTGCGCGTACAATGATTGTACCTTGCAGGTAAGACCCCTTCCCCCACCTCGTGACGTAATCAAAGCTCTCGGTGTAGTAAACTTGTGTCCACTGATAACGTACCCCACCTGCTCTCTTTGGTCATAAGTGGCCAGCGAAAGACAATTTTCGATCGCGCATGCGTGTAATTCCCGTAACCTCCTTGAAAAGAGCACGACTTGTACGTGAACGGATGTTGCCAAGTTCACATAAGAAGTTTATGCAAGATGCGGTAAGTTTAAAATACTCGATTCTGATAGTATACATCCCCACTACGTCAATACGGTGTTAAATAATAAAATTAGTCGTGCATTAATGGAAACAAGGTGTTCACGTGCTCCTCTGCTCTTATTGACGCACCGCCACTGGGAACAATGACTTCATTTCCTGAACAGATGGAAGCTGTACTTCAGTTTTTTCTTCTTGAATCATCAAACGAATCAAGATTGAACTCTTCACTATACTGCCAAGGACGTCATGCTTCCTGGAAATTTGTAAGTATATGCTCATCTTAGCCTTGATGTTTTAAAACACTAACGCAGTTACGTACGTAAAATGCTTTTTATCTTACGCCAATCCTAGCGATAAGACTATAGTACTCCTTTGAAATTATCAAGAAGTTTGTAAAAATTATTTATAAATAAATATAATTTCAAGTATTTTGCAGTGCAACATAATATTAATGTAATAATAGCAGTGGGAATTCCAATAAATCGTCATGCTGAAAGATATACATCTTATAAATCACAGGCAATATAATGTACAAATTCAGCACACACTTTTATTGCTCTTCTAATATCTCATCCCATAGGACTGCCAACAATTCACGAGATGCAACGCTACACTATTATCATCTTTGCTGTCTTCATTGGAGCATACGGTATGTATTATTTTAACAGAACTGTCTCGGTATAACAGCACCAATCTTTAAGATCTCGTCAATGACAAGCAGAAACGAATGCTATCATCTAGAGATAAATTATGTAAATAGTTGTATTAGTATTAGAAATGTGTCGCCAAGATATACTAACGTACGCCTAATTATTTTCATTTTAATTAATTGGCCCATTTATTATTACTTATTTGGTTTTTAATAGGAGGGTAGGGGTAAAGTTTGATTTTCGCCGTATATTTCTTGTTTGTTGTAATTTTTAGGTCACAGAGTTTTGGTATAAGTTCACTTTTCTTAGAGTCCTTTTAGTTGGTTTATATGACTTTTTAATCCACCAATTTTTGCTTTGCTCTTTAATTTACATTTAATCACTTTACATGACTTCTGGTCCACCGATTTTTTTATTTAGGCTAGGTTCATAGTTTATACTACTTTTAGTTAGTTTACATAATATTTTTGTCCATTGATTTTTGGTTTAGGTTAGGTTTCCTTTTCTTAGGCTATTTTTAGTTGATTTACATGATTTTTGGTCCACCGATTTTTGGTGGCAGTTAGATTAACTTTGTATGGTATTTTTCAAATTAGTTAACATGATATTTTTGTCGATCGATTTTTCGTTTAGGTTAGATTTCCATTCCTTAAGCTATTTTTAGTTGATTTAGATGATTTTTTGGTCCACCGATTTTTGGTTGCGGTTGGATTCACTTTTTATACTATTTTTACTTAGTTTACATGATATTTTTGTCCATCGATTTTTGTTTTAGGTTAGGTTTCCTTTTCTTAGGCTATTTTAGTTGATTTACATGATTTTTTGGTCTAACGATTTTTGGTTGCGGTTAGGTTCACTTTTTATACTATTTTTAGTTAGTTTACATAATAGGCTATTTTTGGGTCTACAGATTTTTTATTCTGATTAGAATATTTTGCTTTCCTTAGGCTACTTTAAGTTGAATTATATGAATTTTGCGTCCACAGATTAAAATTACGGTTGCTTCTTTACTTGTATCAACTAGAAGGTTATTTAGCCTCGATGGGATTGGTGATAGCGGGATGGTATTTTCCGAGATTAGGAATAGGATACGTCATAGATTACCTGACATTCGCCTTACTGTTGGGAAAAACCTTGAAAAAACCCAACCAGGTAGTCAGCCTAAGCGGGAATCGAACCCACACCCGAGCACAACTCCGCATCGGTAGGCAAGCGCCTTAGCCGATTCAGCTACGCCGAGTTACGATTCTTTTTAGGCAATTTTATATTTAGGTTTCATGATTTATGGCCCAACGATATTTTTATTTTGTGTTTGAACTTCTCGCGTTATTTTTGTATACGTGATTCCTTTTTGTTTGATTTCCATTATTCAATTTCAATTTGTTTCTGTCGCCACTAGCACCGCAGCATGTGTTCCTGCTTCTGATTGGCCAGGTATAGTAATTTCACGATGGTGTTGTTCCGAGGCGGTTGTCATTTAAAAGGATTGCTTATTTCTCAAAAACTAATGAGATTTGTGTATAATAACGCACGGTTCAGAAATGGTATATATATATATATATATATATATATATATATATATATATATATATATACCATATATATGCGCAAATCTTCTAATTATATGTATATATAATAATTAGAAGATTTGCATCTCGAGAGCTGTGAAATTTTCAAAAAATTATAAAATAGCAAACAAATGAATATTGGTCTCAATAAAGTAATAAGCAATGGCGAATTATTTAGAAGAGGTGTAGTGGGGTCAGTGGAGCAGATTTCTTGTTTGTAACGACCCCAACGAGTCCGAGCTTCTTTTTTCATTATCTTTCATTATCTGAAGACGAAGATAGAATCAATGTTTGAAACACTGTGATTTTCTTTTGATTAATAACCTCGATAAAAATATAATCTACATATTCTCTGAATACAATAGTCTAATACTTTCTGTATTCTGTCTTGACTTCGGGACTACAATCTGTGAAACTATCGTATTTTATTGTATCTAATAATAATAATGATAATAATAATAATAATAATAATAATAATAATAATAATAATAATAATAGTATATTAAAAAACCAACCAATATGCTTGATTTACCTTTTTAGGCGCACCCCAGGCAAAGCATCATTTCGGAGGAAGAATCGTTAATGGCACCGAAGCTCAGCTAGGAGAGTATCCTTTCATGGTGAGTTCACAGTGATGTACATTCATAACAGTTACACATACAATTTACTGTTTAATTTTCGCAATATATATGAAGTAATAGCAACCTCTGGTCCAACTGGTGTGGTGGTATGTTAACTACAAGTCCAGTGAACCTGGGCTCTTATCTCGGCAGAAAATGGACATTTATTTCACAGATTGTGAAGTTGAGCCATGCTGCTTTTCTTTCTTTATTTTCAATTCTGTTGTTGATTAAAACACACATAATTATGCGAGAATGGGATACTTGCTACAATAATGACCAAATTACATAGATCGATATGGCCGACCTATGGACAGCGGGGAGTTAAATTTGCAGAATAAATGTTTTAAAAGATTTTGGTGTACATAGAGACCAGAAATTTTAAACCTCTGCCTTCAGATGTTATAGGCCCATGTGTGTCTCGTCCGAAAGCACAACGCAATGTATAATAATGGGTACGTCAAAAACGCCTGACTGTTATGATCAAGAAATATAATTATAATGCAAAGTAAAGAGTGTGTTTTATTGCATATATGTATTAGACAATATAAAATCTCTGGAAATTCATACGGTAACATTACTTTTCGAATACGACAATTTACTTTATTTTCGTACACTTCTCCTTACATCCATTTTGGTAGACAAAAATCGACAGGAGTAAGGTCTGGGTACCTTTGTGGCCAATGCACTATATCACAGTTGCCGGTCTATCGTTCGGGGAATGTGAGATTTAGATGATGTGTCACGTAATGGCTAAAACATACAGGGGCTCCGTCATACTGGAAGAACATGTTCATCCTTGTAGTCAAGGGAGCATTTTTTACTTGATTTAACGATGCTGCATCAACTACTTGGTTCTGTAGCGTCCATGGAATTGGTGAGAACGAGATGATATTTGGTGAGATGAGCCCGAGGATTCGTCATAGAATTACCTGACATTCGCTTTATGTTTGGGGAAAACCTCATTAAAACCCAAGCAGGGAATCAACCTAATAGGGAATCAAACCCACGCCCTAGCGCAACTCCGGACCAGGAGGCAAAAGCGGTACCGTTTGAGCTATGTCGGTGGTCTAGCCAAGGGGACTACAAACAGTTATTTCTCTACACCCATTATGAGCAGTGCTGCTTTCAAATGATAAGATTGACAAGTAGACTACTATTCATTTGTACGCAGACAATAGTAAGCCTACATAATCCTTTGTCGTTCCTTCGTATCACTAGTAGGGCTTGTTATGCGTTACATTCAAACAGATATATCTGTACACTCACTGAAAATTGGAGTCATGCTTGTAGCTATGTAGGCCTACTTTTTACTCAGAATAGTCCATCCTACCACCCGCTAAAGTATTCATCCTGAATCATCTTAGTAAACGTATTCGCTTTAGTTATAAATACAGTCGAAACCGGTTATAACGACTCCGAAGAGAGCGTCAGTTTACGGTCGTTATAGCTGATAGTCGCACAAACCGGATTTTTGTTTTAGTTTTTTTTTTTTTTTTGCTAAAATTTCATATATGGGGAAAATGGGGAAAAAACTTCAGCGAAGGAATTGGGTGTATCATACTCAACGATTCCTACAATTGAGGAACAAACATGGAAAACGATTTAAGTGCCTCCCAGGTCAAATTTTGTTTTTGTCATGGAATGTGATATATGTAGCAGCGTCAATGTCACAGTAATGGATATAGGTGTGCCAAACATCCTTCCATATAGCCAAACGAGTGCATTCTAGATGGCACTCGATATAAGTCCCGTAATATAGTCCTGATGAACGATATAAGTACCACCTAGTGTGTGTTCTGAGGAGGGTTACTCGCTGTGTTGATCTGCAGTGAATGTAGCTGTTTTGTAGCATTTATCATGGATAATAACAGGCCACTAACTATAAAAGTATCTAAGGCAAAGAAGTGTGTAGAAAATAGGAAACTACGGCAGCAAGGGAAGCCATACACAACTGCTATGGGAGAGGGTTTGTAAACCCATGGTTTCTGATGAGATGCAGGACACTGTAAGGTCGACCAGAATAAAAATAAACATTCAAAGTGATTTCAATGAAATCTGAAGACTTCTTGGATGTGGCTTCAGAAGCTGGTAGGGATCTAAATACGTTAACATTGCGCATTACTAAAGTATAATGGATTCGAGTTGCTTGTGATCATCCAACATTGGTCCTTACTAGGAATAACTTGAGTGATTCTGAACAGCGGAAGACATGTCAGGGTCTAAGAAGAGGACGAACACTGCAGTCTATTACAAATCCGGAGAAGTTTACTATGCTGACTCCTAAGAACTCTTTAAAGGAAGAGAAAAAGAAAGACCTTTTGGCAATGCTAGATTTCATGGACACTAAGTACCATGGTTTTTATAAGGACCTGTGCCATTAAGAAAAATAAAGTTTCTCATGCTTACAAATCAAATTGTTAGTGTTCTACCTTTTAATATTCACAAAACCCTCGACTGTTTGTACAGTTTTCAAGGAAATCATACACGGCACTTAAATCGTTGTTAGACTTTGATAATGTGGGAGCCAGTTACACTACATAATATTGTCAGCAATGGGTTGTTTCACAGCTCAATGTGTTTGCAGGGAACTTAATTGGATGTTGAGACACTTTACGTCGAAAAAATTAAATAGTAATTAGTCCACAATGTCGAAGGACAGAGAGAAAATGCAGTCTCTTTTCGAACACAGATGATATATACAACACAGATGATACTGGCTTGTTTTACCCCAGATAAGACACTGAAATTTAAAGGTGAACAGACGAGTGGCTATCTAAGAAGAGGCTTGCTTTGTGTGAAGGTTACAAGCCGCGAGTATTCTTAAGGTTGAGGATCAGTGACAGGTTAGTATTGGTTTGTTCAGCTTTTGGTATACCTTATATATATATATATATATACACGCTTTTTGGTAGTTAGTTTGATAAATAAAAAGTGATTCGCTACTCGCGTAATGGAAAATGATAGTGGTATCACTGGGTTTTTTGTCTTTAAAGTCATTATTGTCTGAGAAAATTATCCGTCGGATATACAAGAAATGCAGGTATTTGGGATGCATTTATAGCTATCTTTTCTTTCGCGACATCTTTCCAGCGATGCTTGCCTTGACTGTTTAACACAGATTGCCAGATCGCCAATTATACACTAACAAGACGCCAGAAAGTAGCCAATTATCTCTGAAGTTGATAGTAAAAGGAATAATAAACTTAAAGGAAACCTACAGTGTAATTATGAACATAACCATTTATATTCATTCATAAATTTGTAATAATTTTATTGCTAATATTATTTAATACAAAGATACAGGATCATTAAATGGTATTATTCAGCTATGATGTCTATCTTTGATACTTGCATTTTGCTGTTTGATCAACCTGTATTCTGTTGTTTATTTGTTTATAGAATTTACATATTTACAAATTGCTTCATTTGAATTTTTCTTAGAATCTGTAGCCTCTTGAAGGCAGTCTCAAAATACTAATTTTCTGCATACGGTGTGTCTATAGTCTAATAGTGCATTTTAAAAAATGGCAGTGATTTCGAATTATGACTAAATACCGGGACCGAATTTTGAGGCTTGATATATAATTTTAATTAACTACAATTATCTTTAGCCCAGGGCAGCTTCTCCCATTCCTTGTTGTACTTTCTGCACTTCCCATATTACGACATATCTATATAAACGTTGACATCACATTTAAAGAAAGGACCGAGTAAAAGAATCAGCTAACAGGCCCGCTAAATCGCTGAATTCCCGCTATTATTAATTAGTGGCTTACTGTTCAACATCGTTTCTATTAATTATCGAAATTTAGAAATAATGTATAGAAATGGATTTCATGTACTTGAAACTAAAAGTTTAATTGATAATAATATCCACTTATTTTATCCATTAATGTAATATAGTTATATGCATTAATTTCAATTAATTATTTTATTAAAAACATCTCAGATCATACATACACGCTGTAGAGCCCCGTGTCAGAGCCTGGGGAAGTTTTCTACGCAACCTTGAACGTTACTCTGCCATCTTTTGAAAATTAACGTGACTACAATAACTGACGAATATTTACGTACCTCCTGAAGAATATTACATACAATTGATCATATTCTTGCGAAAAAAAAAGTTTTACTTAAATTATGTTTTATAATTTTAACATTAAAGACGCCAGAAAAGTAACCAGATCGCCAAGTGAAAATTTTCGTCGCCACAAGGAACATAAAACGCGCCAAAATGGAGACAAATAGCCACATCTGGCAACCCTGGTTTAACAGACATACTGATTTAAAATCTACAATCTAACTGAAAACAAGAGTTTGAAAATAAGCGTTACATTGTTGTCAGTAATCCCCAAATACGTAACAAACAAAAATCAACTTTGGACGTTATACCCGATAAATTTCTCCGAAAATGTTATAAAAATACGTCATCTTATACGATTAGTCGTAATAAGCGATGTCGTACTAAGCGATTTTTTAAATACAGTGATTATATAAAATTTAGACGGGACCGTTAGATTTCCCCATTATAGCCAATACGTCGTTAAAAGCGATGTTTCGACTGTATGTAATTTCATCATTACATCTAGTACGGAGGCAAATATGGAACAAGCTGGTGATTTGATACAAACAAAATAGAACGAAAGGGATAATATGCTAGCTCGCATAGTCACAAATGCATCATTACCAGCCAGAGACAAAGCGTGCAATATGCTCGGATGAAGTCATCAATGATACACTCGTGCAGATATGCCGCTATTTTGTAACTGTTGCTTGTTTGTTTCCCTTGTAAGCACATGGATAATACTTCAAATTTAGTGGTGATAGCTTCAGGCGACTGATTTAAAAATGTGTGTCACTACTTGAATGTGTAACTTATTTACTGAAACTCTTGTCCTCAAAGTTGTACAGATATCTCCTAACATAATGAACAAACAAGGGTGTGGTTTTCAGTATTTAGAGGAAAAGTTTACCAGTTGGAGTGAAGGAAAATTAAAAGAGGGCGTTTTCATCGGTCCACAAGTTCACAAAGTTATGGCTGACCCTTTGGTTGAGGAAAAACGTTCCGTTACAGAAAGAATAGCATGGCGCGCTTTCAAAGACGTTTGCTCAAATTTCTTTGGAAATTCTAGGGCAGAGAACTACATAGAGCTTGTTGTGGAAATCATGTTAAGTGTATATGACAAAATAGAGTGTAATATGTCTCTCATAATACACTTGTTACATTCTCCTTTGGATTTCTTTCCTCCTAACTTTGGAGCGGTAAACGAAGACCATGGGGAAAGATTTTATCAAAAAATATCTGAAATGGAAAGGCGATATAAAGGTAGATCATCATCTAGCATGCTTGCTGACTATTGTTGGTTTCTTGTAAAATACAGTACCGGGTCTAGTTATAAACAGAAGTCATCCAGAAAATTATATGCATGAAATATTTTTATTGATGTTGTGTTTTAAACTATGTAACATCATTTTTGTATCCAGTACATATTTTTCAAGTATTATGAGGAATTTTGAATCCCTAGTGTGTTGTAATTTTATCAGTAACAGCGAAAAATTAAAATCAAATAAGTTTTGCCATACAAATTTCAATTCATTTTCCCGGGAAAATAGTACGTGATGGGACAATTTTGATTTTAAATTCAGATTTAGGGTACACATATTAGTAATATTCACCTATTTTTATTTCGGAGAAAACAAAAAGTAAAAATTTGTTGTTCAGTGTTATTTGAAGTAAGAACATATCACGTTTTAATTTCGCGCAGACAAATTTTATTCTACGTTTTACTGTATGATAATTGATTTTCCTGTATAAAGAGTAAAATATCATTACTTTCAGGTATCACTTCAATACCCTAACCGAGAGCACTTCTGTGGCGGTTCCATCTTGAACGAGTACTACATCCTCACAGCAGCTCATTGTGTAGCTTAGTAAGTTAAGACTTATATTGAAATTACTCCTAACGGATACTCTTGCTTGCTGTTATGAAAATTGCTCACTTTGGTTGCCATTCTCTGAGTAAACCACACAGCTGAACATTTTGAAATAATCTCATTAACATTATCCGTGAGATATTCCAAAGTTTTCCATGTGTGTGTTATTCAGTCAATAACTTAAATAATGTCAGCAATTTTAATTACATCAAATTTTCCGTACTGTATTCCTTTTGTGATACAATAAACTTTCCCGCAGCTTTTCTGTTGAAATTAAAGCATCCACTTTTACTAAAGTATCGAAGCAAGCGTGATCACTAGGGGCGGATGTTAATGAAAAGTGATCTTATTTTCACATTAGGACGATGCCTATTAATATAAAAATCCTTTCTAAGTTAAAATCAACATAAAAAAGTAATTTCTTATATTGCATTTTTTGCATTTTTTTTTGGCGTTTTTGAACAAATAGAGGATTTTTATTTTTTTTTTCGGCATTTTTTGGTCATTTTTAATACTTTCAAGAACTTTTAGATCATTTTGAAAGCATTTTACTTTCTTCTTTATCGATAGGTCTGTTAAATCATTTTCTAACCAAATAGGTCACTAGTAATTACCTACTGAATAAGTGAATAACAGTGAAGTTTGAGTTTTATAGTTTGGAACAGACTCTAAAGTCAATCCCTCATTTCAATTAAGGCTTCATTTCACACGACGAAAGTAATATAAAATGCTTAACAACAGCTTAGTTTAAGTGAGGGCTTTGACCGCTACTGTTCTTTTGTCGGTACGAGGGTGTCTTTAGAATTTATGTTTAGAAGGGAGGAAACTTTCACCATGTCCTGGACAGGACGTTGTGTCCTCAACATTGTTCGGAAGCAATGTCTACTGTAGTAGACAGTATTTTTAACACAAAGATTGCAAGAATGCATGCTGCGCCAACAATTTGTTTTATCATTCACACTTCCTCACCTGGAAGATATGATTACAAAAGTGAAGCGCGGAAGGAGGAGGAGATGGAGAATAAAGGCAGTGTAAAACCTCATTAAAATCTATATTTTTCCCTTAAAACCTTCATTTTGTTGCACGTTCTTTTCCTTTATCTTAGCCAAATTCCAGGAAGTTGCCTCCTCTCTCCGAGATTTGCAGAGCAGTCATTGAAACAAGGTGACTAATTTTTAAGAAAGCGATGAATAATACTTAAATGTAATTTTCCTTTATTTTCGTCATTTTCCTTTAATTTTGTCATTTCTCCATTAGTTTAAGGGCATTTTAATGATCATTTTAAGTAGATTTTTAGGCCATCAACATCCGCCCCCTACTGATCACACTATTCTGTCATACGTACAGCTGTCAAAAGAAAAAGTGGCCGCTCTCCTGAAACAAAGTTCCCTTCGGGTATCTTCGCTACAATTCGGAGACAGGCGATGTTACATGTTGTTGGACCACGTTGCCTGATATCTACAGTTATAATTGAAGTATACTGTGTGTTATTCGATAGCATAATGGTAGCGTTCAGGCCTCTTATTCTTGAGGTCTTGCGTTCGACTACAACCTCATGCTTTTTATGTTCTTTTTTGTTCTGTTTTTGAGAGAGACAAACTAAACATAATGGCTCCTTTCTCTTTTATGATTATTTTAGTAATTAACATCAGGTTCATTAATATATTATGCCATGACTTTATCATTATGATATTGTGGCTGCAAATGGAAAGAAAAAAAGATTTTATTCTCAATAAAATATCTTTCGTGGCATAAACAAAACAAATTTACTGGCGTCGACCTTAAAACATTCAAACAATTAAGCGTTCAAAAAACAAAACAAAAAGCCACAATTCAATATTTAGTCTATCTTCCTCTTATCTCGATCATTTTGCAGTCGAGTGGGCATGGAATTGACTAGTCTTTGCAAATAGCGACTGTTTTTAGACACGATATTCCAGGCATTCTGAACATACATACATAAATGTTCTGTCCATGGACAGGTCTTTCATTGCAAAGCAAGCAATCTCCAATATTTCCTATTTTCTGCCTTCCTCTTAGTCTCCGCATATGATCCACATATCCTAATATCGTCTATTATTCTTTTCAACCAGAGACCCAACCAATTCCTTTTTCTCTTTCTAATCAGTTTCAGCATCATTCTTTCTTCACTCACTTTTTCAAACACAATTTTATTTCTTATTCTGTCTGTCCACTTCACACGCACCGTTCTTCTCCACATCCACATTTCAAATGCTTCAATTCGTTTCTCTTCATTTCGTCGTAATGTCCATGTTCTTTCCCCATACAATGCCACACTCCACACAAAGCACTTCACTAGTCTCTTCCTTAGTTCTTTTTCCAGAGGTCCGCAGAAGATCCTTCTTCTTCTATTAAAAGCTTCCTTTGTTCATGTTTGCAGTTTTCTTGGGAAGGATAGGCCTAAATGCGGTAACATCCCGTTGCTTTCCGCACACCACTATCTCTTTCGCATCTTATTAAATTCCAGGGGGCCCAAGCGTGGAGATGAGGAGAGTGGATTTGACTAATTGGGCCCTCCGGACTTCACCGAAAGTCACGGCAAGAGTTAAATATTAATTCTATCAGGATGTTTGACCCGATCAGAGACCGGGAAATCTCAATTAGCCTTTGCCCCCCGCATTCTGGACTAGCTTCTACGAATCATCAGAAAATCTTAGAGTGTGATTGGGCCAATTTTTCCGAAAATGTTTCCACACTTTTGCCCTCGTAGCTCAGCGGACGAACGTCGGAATTTAGATGTCAACGTCTCAGGTTCAATTCCTCGTTACTCCTTTTCATTTTATTGTGGTTCAAGATAGTATAATGTAATAATACAAAAAGAAAAACTAATACCAGTATTATGCAACTGGATTTTTCCAAACCTAATATTAAATTTATTTTATTTATATCGCTAAAGAACGATTACAATATAAATAACTTGCCCTCGTAGCTCAGCGGACGAACGTCGGAATTTAGATGTTAACGTCTCAGGTTCAATTCCTCGTTACTCCTTTTCATTTTATTGTGGTTCAAGATAGTATAATGTAATAATACAAAAAGAAAAACTAATACCAGTATTATGCAACTGGATTTTTCGAAACCTAATATTAAATTTATGTTATTTCTATCGCTAAAGAACGATTGCAATATAAATAACTTGCCCTCGTAGCTCAGCGGACGAACGTCGGAATTTAGATGTCAACGTCTCAGGTTCAATTCCTCGTTACTCCTTTTCATTTTATTGTGGTTCAAGATAGTATAATGTAATAATACAAAAAGAAAAACTAATACCAGTATTATGCAACTGGATTTTTCGAAACCTAATATTAAATTTATGTTATTTCTATCGCTAAAGAACGATTGCAATATAAATAACTTGCCCTCGTAGCTCAGCGGACGAACGTCGGAATTTAGATGTCAACGTCTCAGGTTCAATTCCTCGTTACTCCTTTTCATTTTATTGTGGTTCAAGATAGTATAATGTAATAATACAAAAAGAAAAACTAATACCAGTATTATGCAACTGGATTTTTCCAAACCTAATATTAAATTTATTTTATTTATATCGCTAAAGAACGATTACAATATAAATAACTTGCCCTCGTAGCTCAGCGGACGAACGTCGGAATTTAGATGTCAACGTCTCAGGTTCAATTCCTCGTTACTCCTTTTCATTTTATTGTGGTTCAAGATAGTATAATGTAATAATACAAAAAGAAAAACTAATACCAGTATTATGCAACTGGATTTTTCCAAACCTAATATTAAATTTATTTTATTTGTATCGCTAAAGAACGATTACAATATAAATAACTTGCCCTCGTAGCTCAACGGACGAACGTCGGAATTTAGATGTCAACGTCTCAGGTTCAATTCCTCGTTACTCCTTTTCATTTTATTGTGGTTCAAGATAGTATAATGTAATAATACAAAAAGAAAAACTAATACCAGTATTATGCAACTGGATTTTTCCAAACTTAATATTAAATTTATGTTATTTATATTGCTAAAGAACGATTACAATATAAATAACTTGAATATTATTTATACAGTATCAGAATATAAATGATAAATATCGGTTTGTTTAATTAATATATTGCGAAAGAACAATAACAATATAAATAACTAGAATATTGTTTTATAATGCTAATGAAGGAAAACAGAATATAAATGATAACTTGAATATTATTTAAATCGCTAATGAACGATAACAATATAAAAAACGTGAATATTATTCATATCGGAATTTCACAGATTTATTACAGATGTATTTAAGAAATTGTAGAAGAATAGTAATTAGTAACAGTGTCCTATTTATTCTTCTTGGAGCCAAATTTGTAACTTTTAAAAGTGTGGTTACTATGTTGAAGTGTGTGTGTTGTAACGGATGCTTGATTTGTTATGTATGAGAGTCAGTTATGGGATGCTTGATGTCGTCGCTATGTAGTAATTATAGTTTGATTGTGTTTGTGTGACTATTGTGTATTAATTTATGTTGTATGGTACGGAAAGATGCATATTTGTGTTATAGAAGTGTTACGTATGTGTGTTGTTAATGTTTTTGTATGTTTCAAATTGATACCTGATATTTGTTTTGCAATAGCAATGCCTAATTTACGGATTGTTTATGTTTTGTTTACATCGCGTAAGCTAATTTTATTTTCTTTTCCATTTCTCTTTATGCTCATCTTTTTTGTGTATAAAACTATAGCCCTAACATACATATGTAAAATAGGGCTAACGCCCATTGGAGATACAATAATAATTATTATTCATATCGTTATTAAAAGATAACAGAATACAAATGATGAGTTGAATTTTATTCATATCTCTAAAGAACGATAACAAAATATAAATAACGTGATATCCATAAAGAACGATAACTGGATATAAATGATAATTTGAATATCATTTACATCGCTGAAGAACGATTCAAAAATAAAATGAAAACTTGAAGAAGGCCCGAACCCACGACCTTTGAATCATTAAACAAGCACTCTACCGCTGGTCTACGAGGCGCAGATAAAGAACACTTTCATAGTTTCGGAACTCCTTGTACAAGCACATGCATCGTGTAACATCGCCGCGACCCGAAGTGGACTTTGAAAATATTCGCTGTTCACGAGTGCGGCCACTTTTTTTTTTTTTTTTTTTTTTTTTTTTGACAACTGTACATATATAATATTATCAACGTTTTTAAATGTACTTACTTACAAATGGCTTTTAGAGAAGCCAGAAGTTCATTGCCACCCATACATAAGCCTGCCATCGGTCCCTATCCCGAGCAAGATTAATCCAGTCCCTATCACCATATCCCATCTCCCTCAAATCCATTTTGATATTATCCTTCCACCCGCGTCTCGACTTCCCCAAAGGTATTTTTCTTTCAGGTCTCCCAACTAACACACTATACACATTTCTGGGTTCACCCATACGTGCTACATGCTCTGCCTATCTAAAACGTCTGGATTTAATGTTCCTAATTATGTTAGGCGAAGAATACAATGTGTGCAGTTCTGCGTTGTGGAACTTTCTCCATTCTCATGTAACTTCATCCCTCTTAACTCCAAATATTTTCCTAAGCAACTTATTCTTGAATATCCTTTAACCTCTGTTCCCCTCTCAAAGTGAGAATCCAAGTTTCACAACCATATGCCAACGTACCTACCTATTCTAATTTTTTAAATACTTAATACAATACCAAAAGCATGTAAGCTGGCATCACATCTGTGGAGACCTTTCCCTGACTTATGGCGATTTTGTGACATATGAGGAAAAATCCAACGAAAAGTGGAGTCTGCCATTGGGAGTCTTGTTTTGTTACTGCCCGTCTCATATAATATTCCATACAAAATTCTATCAAATTACGAATAAATTAAATAATGGATAACAAATTAAAGACCGAGAAAAGAGATCGAGTTTTGAATGTGGTATGATTCTAAATCAAGAGCTAGATTACCATTCTCGTTACGATTTTTTAAAATTATATATAGGTCTATTTATAATTATACAATATATTACGTCAAATCCAGTATTCATGTCTAATACGTCATAACATTACATTTTGAAAATTTATAATACCTTTTTTACACATGTTAATGCAATAATTGCATAAAACTTTGCGTGCAACACGTGTATAAACTTCATTATAGGCCTGAGAAATATATGCCGTTATACTGCCAGTGTGCTTCGTGCGCCTCTGACTTTGAGTACGTCTCAGAGTTGGGGTGAGTTAACGCATTGCCTTTCGTTCGTTTGAACTCATGCTTATCATCACGGTAAGATAGTCCTCAGCATCTGGGTGGTTGAAAGCTACTCCTCTGTCTTCGAAACACAACTTTCTGCTAAAGAAAAATTTAAAGACATAATTTTCTTTGTTAAAGAAAAATTACATTATTTTAAAGACATTTTATTTTCTGCCTATAGAAAATACACCTAACATAACATTGACAAGTATCAGCCTTTTTATTTCACTATGTTAAAATGATGGTGCATTACGTTTTTGCTTTACATAATTTTTCATTTCATAGATTGTTGCAGCGAATAACAAACCGCATTTTCAAATTTTCAAAGGAGAATGATTACCTGTTGCTAGAAAACACAGCCTTACATGTAGAAAAACTTCGTTCCACTTCTGCAGAAACAATAAGGACATATTTGAAATATTTCATACAAGCATTATATATATCTCATAATCTGTATCATTATTAACAAATTGAAATTAAGTCACAAATTTTACATAGAGCTAAATATCCATAATGTTTATCCAGCAGATTATTTTTTTCGTCTTGTTTACTACATTTTTTTCTATTTCGTGTTCCAACTATTCAGTTTCGTCACAACACCAATGACTACATGCTATTTTCTGTTTAGAAAATACACCTTATATAATATTGACAAATATCAGCCTAATTATTTCACTATGTTAATATGATAGTGTATTACGTTTTTGTTTTACATAATTTTTCATTTCATATATTGTTGCAGTGAATAGCAAACGACATTTTCACATTTTCAAAGGAGAATGATTGCCTGTTGCTAGAAAACACAGCCTTATATCTAGAGAAACTTCGTTCCACTTCTGCAGAAACAATGGGGGCATATTTTAAATATTTTACAAAAGCATTATTTATCTCAAAATCAATATCATTATTACAAATTTCCCCATTTGAAATTAAGTCACAAATTTCGTCCTCGGCATCTTGCTATTATTCTTCTTTACAAGACGTTGAATGTTGCCTGTTACGAATAGCAGTATTCGGTCGTAATGTAACCGATCAACTGAAGTTCACTGCTGAACGAAACACACTGAAATCCCCCAGCCCAACGCAATTACGTACTGGTACCTGAAGTCAGCATGTAACAGCATACAATTCTTAGCCCTAATCATTATAAACCCTCGTGAAAATTAGCACGTTTTCGAAACCTTGAGCGCTAAATATTCACTCGCGCTATAATTACCAAGATTAGAACTAGTTACATAAATTACTATTATTAATATTTATTGGCATTACAATTGTTCGCTTTTTAATTCTAACAGTGATTCACCCTCATACCTGTCGGCTCTGGTTGGGAGTGTGAACATTCAAGAAGGCGGACAAAGTTACGATGTGGACACTATAACTGTACACGAAGGCTACGATGAAGCCAATAACGTCCTCAATGATATCGCAGTTGTCAAGGTATTTCTTCTGTTGGAGTAATAAGCTTCTTCATCATTATCACTAAGTCGTAAGTTTGTTATTTCGACTTCAAAGTATCCACTCTTAAGAACGTTAATAGTTCATCCCACTCGGGCATGTTACTTTAGCACGAGGCTTGTAATTGAAGACCTGAACTGACAAACATCCCAAGTTCATGTAATTAAATTGTTCAGGAGAACAAGAAAACTACACTGGCTTACAATATTAATAAGAGAGTATATATATATATATATATATATATATATATATATATATATATATATACACATACATATATACATACATACATACATACATACATACATACATACATACATACATACATATTCTTATATGAGTTCTCATTGAATAATCAATGACTCTAAGTATCCATACTGTAAATATCTATTAATTTGAGAAAAGTTCATTCCGGCACCGGGAATCGAACCCGGGACCTCTCAGCTGTGAGCGCTGAGCGCTCTTTCCATCTGAGCTATACCGGGACACGATCCACGGTGCCGGCCGAATTCCTCTCATTGTATTGTACTACCAATAGCCTACTACCTTGGTCATTCCAAACAAAATTTTAAGAATATGCCAGCGATTTCATGAATTTTTTTGGGCTTTTAATATAATAATGTTATTATGAATATAAACTAAACTGCCAACTATGACCGCCATATCATTAATATTTTAGTCATACGGATGACTGAAAAATGGGTGGTAGTACATGTTACCTATCATTTAAAATATTCTAGACACCCTGAGTGAAGCGTCATCGAAACTAAACAGACGCCATTGTAAACCTGAATAACCATATTTTAATACCTTAAAGACTAATCCGAATAATATTAAGGCATGCTCATAAAAACACCACATTGAAAAAAAAAAAGAAATAGTTTTATATTCGAATTCAACAAATTTAATTCATGCCAATTTCATTCGTATTAAAGAAAATCTTATTCCTAATCCATCCGCCAAGTTTTATTTATGACTTTATCATAAAAAATCCTCTGAATAATTAAATTAATAAAATTATCAATTTTTGTTCCGACGGTTGAAAATCGTTTGCTACGTGTAACGGTTGCAGAGTTCGCGAGACTTCATAACGATGAATAATCTCAAACGTCCGTCTCCCTGACCTTGATCCCGCAACATTCTCTACGACGGGAGAGCCTATCTGCTGAGCTCCTTTGTTCCGGTGAGTTATTTTTATTAAAAACTGACATTATATTTAAGTCACTATTCTGAAATTTTCACAGTGGAATCAATAAACCCTAAAGAATTAAACACATGTTTTTTTTCGTCTGTAAAAATGAATTGCATTTTGTGTTCTATATTTTTAAATTTATTTTACGGTGACTAACTATTTGAAAATTTATATATATATATATATTTATATATATTCTTTTCATTTCATAAACAAGGCTCTCCCTTTTCGAATTGCATTGAAATCGTTTTTCCATCTTTCTTTACATAGTAAGAAAACTTCAATGAATGAAACCGTATTCTTTGTTAAACCAATATTTTAAATACTGATTGTTACCAAACTATGAAAGATATAAATATAGTATTCCTTGAAATTCAGATTTAAAACATACAAAATAACCTACTACAATATTTTTAACTTTTGAGACATCATGGTTAAAAAACATACTTTTTTGCATGGAATGATCCACCTGCATTTAAGACATTCAAGCCATGAATGCAGGAGCGCATATTTAAATGACCTCATGGCCATTTTCAGCAACAGTTTATGAGTTACTGTTAACATTGATATATATTCTTATATGTGGTCTCGCCAACCTCACTGAATAATCAATGGCACAGTAAAAATGTAAGCAAATTGCAGGTAACTTGAGGTGGGGGGGGGAGGACGAGCCGTACGATAAACACGAGGGACGCACAAGGTTTTACTCGTAATATCAGCATTTATGGCGGAGCATTAATTTAAATTATATTTTCCAAAAACACACAAGGTAGGCCAATAAGGTATGTAAATGCATAACTTTATCATACACACATTTTAACAAACAAGCAAGTGTAACGTTGAAATAATTCAATATAACAAATCAAATTTTGCTAATTATATGATGTTGCTTTCAACATAATATCACCGTCTTCTACGGCCGAATTAACAAAACTATAGTATGTTGGTCTGAAGTGAGAACACTATTTCCTAAACTTAATAATAATTAGCCTTTCTCAAAGTTCAATTTATTCAGGTACAGTACAGAAGACGGTGATATTATGTTAGTCATACAGAGAATGAAATTCATGACCGTAAAAATGCTGCTTGAAAACATCATATAGAATAAGTAGCATAATTTGATTCGTTATATTGAATTATTTCAACATTACAATTCCTTGTTTGTTAAAATGTTTATGTGAAAATGTTATGCAATTTGTGTTCTTTTATTTTGTGTGTTTTTGTAAAATATAATATCAATTAATGTTTTAATATAAGTAATTGTAACTAAAACCTTGTGCATCGCTCGTGTTTATCGTGCGGCTCGACCTCCCCCACACGTTACCTGCACTTTGTTTACGTTTTCACTGTGCCTAAACGAGACGCTCTACTGTACACGTAAACACTGTGACAAACAACCCCGACACTAACGTCAGACAACTGTTCACTATGACTGCGCACAGTACTCTGCTGGCTTAGGTTCGGTTCCTACAGCGCACAACGGGACGGCTGACAGGTCATTTTGCGTTCTTAACATAATGTACCTACGAGAGTAACGTCACATGTCTAAGCTCCGTTGTGCATCAACCTATTACCGCCGTAAACAAATCCCAAACCCGCATCTACTTATCACGCAATGTCACACGGCTGTAGACCTGTAAATAAAATCGAATTTCTTTGTTTGTTATGTGTTACTAGCCAGGTGTTTTCATGTCACAGATATTAATTTTAAAACTGTTATATAAAATTTGTTTCTGCTCTAATTTATTACAGTATATATTATTTTTTTTTAATTATTAACATTCTTAAAGACATGTTCTGATAGAAAATATTTCCAGAACTATACAAATTTTTCGACTACTAGAAGATACAAGAACTACTGTACAATGCTCTTAATCTTTTTCTTATCTCTTCAGATATCTGCTAGTTTTATTCATGTGGTTTGTATTTATATTATTATAAATTAATTATGGAGTTTATCTAAGTCGTTACACAGGTTCAAACAAAATATCTTGTAACAATATTGGAAAGCTCAAATCACAAGTATATTAGATCGAAAGCAACGCCATCACAACATCTTGGTGTTCTGTTTCCAGCTCAAGTCCGCAATTTCATTCAACGAAAACGTGCAGCCAGTCAAGCTTCCCGCCCAAATGGAACCGACGCCTGGAGGCACGCCAGCGACCGTTCTTGGGTTTGGCCGTATCTATGTAAGTACACAGTACACAGGCTGAAGAAACATTATCAATAATAATAATAATAATAATAATAATAATAATAATAATAATAATAATAATATTAATAATAATAATAATAATATGTCTATTTAATTTGGCAGAGCTAAGGCCAGAAGGCAATTTCTTCCGCCCAGCCAGGTCATCATCATCATAACGGAAACAATGATCAATTTCATCGTTATAATGGTCACAATAATCATAATCTATTTCAGTGGTCCTCAAAGTGTGAGTCGCTTCATCCCTAGGAGTCGTGTAAAGAGATAAGAGGCGTCGTGAGATAATTTACAAAATAAAACAAAAACGCCTTATTAACATACACATATGTTGTATTTGAAAACATAAAGATAAACAACGTTCAACACATCAGTAAAAAGGTTTAAGTAATTCTAAATCAAAAAAATAATAATGACGATGATAAATATGTCTGTTTTTCAGACATTGCTTCTCATGTTAGGTTAGGTTAAGTTACGTTAGGTTGCGGTGGCTACTGGCGGGTTAGAACGACCTTTTACACGTCGGCCATACTGAGGCCTATTGTGTACTCCGAATTGTATGGGATGAATGAGGATTAGAGTTTACCAGCCTATCGGCCGCATGCGAATCCTCATCCGCTCACCCAATGGGGGCCTCCTACCCTCCCCCGCCCTAAGTTCATACCGTCAAAGTGACCAAGCAGCACAAGATCCATTTCATCGGCCCTTCCAAGGCGTCGAAGCGCCCTTGGAAGTGCTCTTACAGGAATGAATCCTGGCAGAGATATTGCGGGAGGCTGGGAATTCAGGAACGGTTGTAGAGAGGACGTCTCCTCTCATAAGCGGATGAAGTCATTCATCTTGACCTGAATGTCTATTGAATGAGATGAGAAAGATGAATGATAATATGATATGAAAATCTAATTTTTTTTTCTACACGGGAGGGGAAGGGAAAATGGACCGTAGCAATGAAACTTCCAACCCGGCATTTGCCTAAGTAACTGTGGAGCGAGACGTATTTTGCATATAGGCTAAGTTATTAAATATGAAGTTGCAAATGCTATCAAAAATTTAAGAGCTTCTTCTGCAAGCTCGAAGTATTCTTGAATTTGTTCTTATTTTTACGCTCTGGCATAAAAAGGAGACTATAATTTCAACATTCCAGCAGTAGATAAATTATTTCAATGAGCTTTCCTTAATATATACATATATGCTTAATTTCAGCGCAACTGTCGAAACACGGGTTCAGTAGGTCTACCCTTATGTGACTGTCGTAATCGTTTCGAGTTCCTTGCGGAAAATACTCAAAAGAGCTGTTGTTTAAGGTTGTGCAAACTTAGGCTAATTATATATAAGCAAAAAAAAAAATCTCAGTATTTTTCGTCTCATACGCTACGTAGCTAAATTTTCCACAAGTTCTTTCATACACTGCAATGAATCAAATTTCGTTTTGTAAAGTGATGCCGACCGGAAATCAAGATTCCTTTTTATTTTCTTTTTTAATAGTGGCCGGTACTTGACTGCCATTCACCCTATAAATTTACTGACAGAGTCGTCCTAGGAGGCTAGGATAATAAACAATAACTTAGTTTCAGTTTTGCGATTGTGTTTGTACAAATGAAGTCAACATCTGTGGAGTAACGAACTGTTAGCGCATCTGGCCGCAAAACCAGGCGGCCCAGGGTCAAATCCCGGTCGAGGCAAGTTACCTGGTTGAGGTTTGTTTTTTCCAGCGTTTTCCCTCAACCCAATAGAGCAAATCCTGAATAACTTTCGGTACTGGCCCCCGGACTCATTTCACCGGCATTATCACCTTCATTTCATTCAGACGCTAGATAACCTGAGATGTTGATACAGCGTCGTAAAATAACCTATTAAAAATATAAAGAGCATAAATGATGAGCTCGGCTTCCAGCCGGGGATGAGATGAGAAACACTATACTTCTGACTTCTTTCGCAACACAAGGGCTGCACAAATAAGCGTAACTATAACAAATCTCGGATCCTTGGAAAGTATAACAATTAAATCTCCATAAAATATCAAAATATGTGATATTCGATTTTTGTATTTTGCGGGGACAGATAGCGAAAAAGGACAACTGCGCGACGCATGGAGGGGGATGGCCTAGGAACGAGGGAGGTTGTCTGCTAGAAACCTCAGTACGCACCAAACGTTAGTGTAGTCAGCTCCTATGGGTTTGGGAATGTGGCTAGCTTCAGGATTAACGCAATAGATTTGAAAGTTCGCAGTGCTGGGTCGTAGTCAATTTAATTCAATTCAATACTTTCTTCGGTGGTGCATGGAATGTATTCATCGTGAGGTGAGGCATAAACATACCATTCCTCCCTGGTAAGTCGCCCACAACTGTTCATCATAAAAAGAGTTCGACATCAACTGATCATACTCGCCGTTCGTATTTTTCACTGTAATGAACTTTCGTAACTACATTACAGCAATATGCACAGTAGAGTAGCAGTTTCATTAAGTGCTAACGTTTGCAACGGATTTGTGTAGTTTAGTGAGCTGTTTTTAACATGGCAGAATAGAAATCTTCCAGTCACACAAATTTCAGTGCAAAACTTAAAGATTTACTGGTAATCATACAAGCCTGTCGGTAAATGGAGATACATACTACGTGGAAATTTGTAATGTGTATACATAATCCAAAGAAGAAGTATTATTTCAGGGAAGCTGTGTTACGAAATATTTATATGAAATATTATTCTTTGCATGGGGGATAAAACAATCAAGAGAAGCCACCGGCGTGGCTCAGTTTGTTAAGGCGCTTGTCTGCCGGTCTGAAGTTGCGCTCGGGCGCGAGTTCGATCCCCGCTTGGGCTGACTACCTGGTTGGGTTTTTCCGAGCTTTTCCCCAATGTAAGGTGAATGCCAGATAATCTATGACGAATCATCGGCCTCGTCTCGGAAAATACCATCTCGCTATCACCAATCTCATCGACGTTAAATAACCTAGTAGTTGATACAATGTCGTTAATTAAGCAACTAAAAAAACAGAAACATTTTACTTCAAAATTTGACTCAAAATATTATGTATAATATTTTGCTTTCTCGACCTATGTATGATGTTGATATGTTTCATTATTTCTTCAAACAATTGCCTGCTGTACTCACTCTGCTGCAGTACAGAAATATAGAAAAGACTGTGACGCCGCGAGATGTGGAAGATATTTGTCAGATTGCCTTCAGTATTCTATTCCTGGTACTGTTTTATATCCCTCTATCTCAATATTCCTGTCAGCAGAAAATGCGTTTCTATCCGTTCTTGTGTATTTACTTTGATGTATTTGCTGATATATGAGGAATTTAATTTCAAGTTGGTTTGTGAACTTAGGAAAACGGACCTATGGAAGATCACCTGCAGCAAGTGAACATCACCATCTACAGCGACCAGGAGTGTCAAGATATCTACTATTACATGTCGCCCTACGACAGCAACATCTGCGCCGGCGTGCCCGAGGGAGGCAAGGGCCAGTGCAATGTAAGTATACAAGAATGCTGTTTGTAAAGTCTATTCGATTTCCTCGAGTGCAGTTGGGCGTTCAAATAAGTCACTCAAGTACACACGAGAAAGATACACTTGTTTTCTTCGACATTTTGTCCGTACATTACAGTATTTTAGCATGGATAATTAATTAATTCAGTGATTAATCAGTAAGGGACATATTCATAGACATTCTTAGTGCGGGCTTCCGGTGGATGATCAGCGAAGTAACGTTTTTCGTGTTCTTGAACCAGTGTTAACGATATGATATGAATCCTGTACAAGTAATCAGTCGATAGCCTGGGCTAATTTAGCACCTTCGTAGCGCGGGCTAGCGAAATGTCTATGCATAGCACTCTTAAGTATTTGTAGTCCACCGCTATGGAGTAACGGTTAACATGAAACGAGTGGTCCCGGGTTCAAATCCTGATTGGAAAAACTCGCCTGCTTGAGGTTTTTCTACGGAGTTTTCCTTCAATCCATTAAGAGCAAATGCTGGGTAACCTTAGGCGCTGGATCTTGCACTCATTTCACTAGCACTATCACCTTCAACTTACTCAGATACCAGTTGATAAAGCATCGTAAAATAACCAATTAAAAATTTATTTGTAAAATAAATTATATCGGTACCGGTATAAATAAATGCAAGGAACCTTAGGACTGACAACAGCACAGATGAAATAGTAGTTGAATTCTCAGATGTAAGTGAAATATATTATCATTTTCATCAAAAACAGAAAGTCATAAATGCTGAAAGCAAACTACAGTTGAGTTTAGGTAACTTTGTCGGTCATAACATTATGCGCAGTGAACCAGACAAGTCCATTTGTTGCTGACAAGGAAAAAAGGGGTGCATGGGTTGGTCGCTGTGTGGCTCCTGTAGAGTTCACTTCTTTTCCTTATGAAAGTGTGTAGTATATTAACTATTGAAAAAAAACATTAGTGCCGCAATGGAACCAATGAAGATATTGTAGTTTGTTTTATTGTGAGTAGTAGAGTGAAAAGAGAAGACTGTATTGTATTGAGTATGAGTGTGTGGATAGCAATGAGTGGAAAAACTGTGCTCGCCCATGGAGTGCAGGTATGTAATCAATGTTTTCCAACATAATTATAATTTACGTTAGCACATGGGCAGTTCCTTCCCCCTCCTATCCGTCTGAATATGCTGAGAAACTCACTCCACATCATCCCTACTCAAACGTTCGCGCATAACATGGGCCAAGCTATCCGAACACAACAGTACATTGGAGCTTGGTGGTATACAAATACAGTGAGACATCATTAATCTGGACTAATAGGGAGGATAAGTCGTCCGGATTAACTGAAATAATGTAAAAGAACAGTAAAAAGTGCATTAAAGTTTCGTTTGCAGCAACAATATACGTTTATTATACCGTACATTTAAACTAATCTATTATTATTAGAGATCGGATTTTATGTAATACATAGTCTATTGCTATTTATGTAGAATCAACCGATAATAATTTATATAATAAAATATCCATGGAGGTGAATAAATTGTTCGTTATTTTCCTGTTCATTTTATTTGGATTTTGTTCCATTTTGAGGACATAAGAGTTTCGTTTCCTTTGTCTTGCAAACCTATAAATTTTTCTCTAATGTAAGGATACACAGAAGCAATACTATAAATACAGAGCGTTAGCTTGCATAATGTAGGTCGACCGGGAGACGTATGACCGGCACGAAGGTTATGCAACACGCGGCAAACTGTCTCCCGCATGCTCGGCGGTGTAGTCCAATCAATCTGTAGGAGTGATTGTGCTGACATTAGATTGCATTTTATTCTTCTGACTGTGTTAGTGAAGTGTCATTACGTTGACAGTACTTCACAAGTTTAATCGTTATTTCAGTTTCTTTAACAGAGGATAAAGACTTGACTGTTAGGTGCCCCAACTTTGATTGAGATGAACTGGATGCAGCAGCGTTAGTAAATGTAGATCAACCTTGAATTGGATGAACATATTTAAGATGATATTAAAAACTACTTGTGCTTCCATTATAACTGAACGATTTTCCGCATTTCTTACAAAATTTAACAATTTGTGATAATTATTTCAGTTTTATCATTATTTATAATCAGGGAACGGATTTATATGGACTAAAAATATATGAAATATGTAAATATATATGTAGTTATTTTTACCAAAATATGGAATTAAATATGGATTTTTATCAAAATATGGAATTAAATATGGACTTAAAATTATAAAAAAATGACTATGTACGTTAAATATTGGTACATTTTAATCAAACTAAACAAAAAATATAATGGACGTACCTTATCTTCCAATGTAGTTTCAACAAAACACAATTTTTATTGTCTGTTACCATAACAATAGGTTACAAACATTTCTTTCAAGTGCTGAAAAGTGAATATTCTTCTATTGTCTCTGAGGATAGATTTATACTGACTAAAAGAGCGTTCGACGTCACAAGAAGTAACTGGTACATAATTCAATTTCACAATGTCTGCTGGGGATAAGTCCAAGTTAATCTTCACTGTTGATTCACCACTCATCACAGCAACAACCTTTTGTAGTTCTTCATATCCAGGGTTTTTTGAAAGTACAGTGTCCACCTTAGCTCTTACTGCATCTGCAACTTTACCTCTACCACGATTCAGTTGTTCCACAGTACTATTTATAATTTCAAAACTTTCAGATAGTGAAAGGTGCCTATTTTGGAGACTTTTGAGCGTTTTTATGATGCATGAAAATGTATGCTGAATGTGAGCTAAGTCATTCTTCACACTTATGTCACAGGTAACTGTTTTCGCAGTATCAATTGAGACTGCATCTTCAGAGTCCAATGCAAGGAGAACATTGTTAATAGAGTCTATATGTTCGGCATAATATTCAACTGCTTCTAGCCATGTACCCCATCTAGTTAAAATTGGCTTTGGTGGCAATGGAATTTCAGGGTACATTTCTTTCAACACGTTAACTCTACTGGGAGCTTTGAGAAATACTTTTTTCACTGATGAAATCAACAAATCTACTTTAGGGAAATTGTCTCTGACCACTTCTGCCACACGATGAAATGCATGCGCCACACAAGTAAAATGAGTCAATTTAGGATATACAACAGATAATGCTTGTCCAGCTTTGACCATATAAGGGGCAGCATCGCTAATAAAGAATAACACATTATCGTACATAATACCCTTTGGCCACAGGATACCCATAGCTTCGTTGAACAGTTTAACTATAGTTTTGTTATTGCACTTTTCTAGAACATCACAATGTAAAAGAATTCGTTCAGAATATTGTTCACTTAACAAACCGATAACTACATTACCAACAAGTCTACCTTCTTTGTCGGGAGTCTCATCAATGGAAACCCAAATTGAACTATCTTTAATTTCATCTCTTATCTTCTGTATTGTCTCATCGTAGATGGATGGAGCATACGTCTTCCTAAGTGTTGACTCATCCGGGATTGTATGTTGAGTATATTTTTCAAGGAATTCCCTGAAGACCTTATTCTTTAGTTTGTAGAGAGGAATATCAGCAGAGATGAGAGAACGGCACAGGTCGATGTTAAACTCAGATCTTACATTCGATGTTGTTGGTTGTGTTAAAAACAATTGTCTCTGCTTGGAATTTAGTTGTTTGTTGGCCTGATGTTTACTAGTTGTAATGTGTTGTTGCACCAGGAACTTTTGTGTAGATGATACTGCACACTGACACAAATTACAAAATAATATTTTATTGTCAGTTGATAAACCATCTTCTTTAAATTCTGAAATGTAACTTGTTAGTTTTGATTTTAAATTGACTGAATGACGTACTTTTGGCATATTTACCGTCTTTATAGTATGATTTACAAAACTGAACCTATGTGTACTCTGACTGGCATTTAACTGTTGAGCTGCACAACTGAAGTCTGTTAAAAATTTTAAATTAAATTAATACAGTTTTGTAACTTACTTTCCCATTGTTGATAGGACTGCTAATTTTCAAATAACTCTGATGTTAAAGGGATTACTGAACATGTGTTTAAATCTCTATTGTTGAAATGTATTTTTAAAAGTTAATGGAATTTTGTTTTGTTTTATTGTTAAACCTAATATAATATGGACTGTTTTATATGAAATATGGAAAATATATGGAAATTAACGAAAATATGTACTAAACTCTAAAATATGGAAAAATATGGAAAATAAAAGTAGGATTTTTCAACCCTACACATTGTGAAACATAAAGATAATGCAAAATATAAATTATATTAGCTTTATAAGTAAATATGTATTTACATATAAATCCTTTCCCTGTTTATAATATTTCCTCATTGTTGATCGAACGTGCGCGTGGAGCGGGAGGAACGAAAATACGAGTTCCAAGAAAGCCGATCGAATGAGAATGAATGAATGAATGCATTGTTGACTGCATTTCGAAAGCTAGACTCTGATGTCAATTATTATATTCCTTTAAGGTAAATAACAAGTAAATGAAAGGAAACATAGGTATCTGAATAAAAGTCAAAATTTAAATACTCGTAGTCGTCCGGCCTTTTCAGGCGCGAGGCCCTAGGCGGCAGCCTATTTCGCCTTTATGTAGCGCCGCCTCTGTTCAACAGATCTCATGAAAGCTTAGGCCCAAGTTACTTGTCATGAACTTTTGATGAAATTAACATAGATTGAACCTTGCTAGCTAATGCTAAAAAAGAAATAAAATATCAATAAACATAATGTGCTTTGGACTGTAAAGTTATGTGATAATTCAACTTAAAAAGGATGTAGGCCTATACTAGAAATCAGCAATTTTGTTTCATAATCTAGTAACTGAAAAACATTTCAATTGTATTTCTAATCTCAATTAAAATGATAAAATTACAATGAAATAAGCTAATAATTTGTAATTCAGTATGTGTTTTTAGATACGAACAATAACATAGCGTGGTGTACGTAGGGATTCCCACAAACAATCTTCATTTTTCTTGCTCTAAAGATCACACCTGAAGGTTCTCCCTCGTCCTCTCCCGTATTTGGTATTCTGAAAACCTAGTAATCATAATACTGGCAATTGTGTTTAAGAAAATAAAAAATAATTAAAAATTATACGAGAAACTGGCGTCTCCCGAGAAAGCGTATTTCTCCAAAAGTAATTCCAGTTTGGTCTCTCCTATATTTACACAGCTGCCTACAGTAGTCCTGACAGTCGCCGGAGATGTGAGCCTGGGTCAGGCGAGTGCATTTAATTACGCCAAGGGGTGTTTGGATTAGTCACTCGCTTACCTGCGAAGCGATCGAATGTCATGCGTGCGGTAGAGCGGTATGTTTCTAGTACAATTAGGCTAAGCTGTACTGCCCTCCTTTACCGACAGCTCGCCCTTATCTCTACTCCGGAGTTCTCCCCACTACTCCTATTACTTCCCCTCTTTCGCGTCGCTGAGCTGTTAGGACTAAATAATCGGTCTGTACAAGGCTGTCTCCATTGTTTTCCAGGGCGACTCCGGCGGTCCTCTGATTGCCAACGGACACCAGGTCGGCATCGTGTCTTGGGGAGGGAAGCCTTGCGCCAAGGATCCAGGGGTCTGCACCGAGGTCGCATATTATATCGACTGGCTGGTACAACATGCCGATGTGCACTAACATTTTCAAGAATAACATAAAGAAGACACAGTGTGATCACTCTGCTAATTCCGTACTAGAGCTAACAGTGTTCATACAATCTTACTCTACTAGGAAGTTTGTTATACAATCTAGTACATTTCTGACTTGGTTTTCTTAACCATTACCTATTAATTTCAAATTTAAAATATAGGCCTAGTATGTGCAAATTTGTATCCTTCATCTCTTTCTCGGTCTCTTTCCCCCCTCTTTCTCCTTCTACCTATCACCATTCTCATCCTATCTTCTCTATTATCCCCTCTCTGTTCTCCTATCTCCACTCTCTCTCATGCGGCATGAATGAAAATAAGTTCATTTATTTCATTTAGTGTTCTGCCCGAGGGCAAGTCTTTCACTGCAAACCCAGCTTTCTCCAATTTTTCCTATTTTCTCTCTTCCTCTTCGTTTCTTCATATGATTCATATATCTTAATATCGCCTATGATCTGATATATTCTTCTACCCCGAACTGTTCTCCCGTTCACCATTCCTTCCAGTGCATCCTTCAGTAGGCAGTTTCTTCTCAGCCAGTGACCCAACCATTTAATTGAAAAACATATTGTATTTTTAATTTGGCCACTAACTATTTGAGTTACAATAGTGACCTGTTTTGTGCGACTGTTATAAGACAAAATAAAAAAACTGCAGGGTATTTATAGGAACCCTGCAATTGCGTGAAACATTTGTGATCTCAGTTTGGTTTGTAATATTTAGACTTTGAACGAGTTGGTTCTTGTATAGAACTATAAGGATTGTGAATTTGATTAAAAGTGAAATAAAATTAATGCAGTAGACTTAAATATCTTGTATTATTGATTATTTTTCCTTTATTTCTTCACTGAAAGTATCTAATGTATATCTGTATTAATATTTACAATGAAATTACCGTGTTTTATCTAAATTTAATTTCTTGGAGAGCCAATAGTACGAATCTGTGATACGAAACATAATACATATTTTTGATGCAAGAAAGTAAGTATCGCGCCATATTAATGTAAGAATCTGAATCGTTGCTAAGCAAGGGATATCATAATAGCACAGTCTAGTATATACAGTCATGAAGCTCAATACGTAGGGAATATGCATCCATAGATAGTTGCTAACCACTAGGATCGCTACTATCGCCTCATCACAGACAATGCGAAATAGTACCGGCACAGTCTATTGTTCCTAATACCCTCACAATTATAGCTTCGTGACTGTATATAGGCTACTAGACTGTATTAATAGTATGACGAAATCCCTTGCCATTGCTAAGCAACTGATGTCAGAGTTACAATTTTCGTTACATTTAATTCATAATATGATGCTCGAGTATAATCTTTTAATCTTAAAAATGAAGTCTCAAAATTACTTTAAAATGTCATTAATTCATTAATCCATTAATTCATTCATTAAATCCCTCATTCATTCAACCACTCATTAATTAACTTATTTATTTATTTATTTATTTAATATGGTGGAGTTAGGGTCATCAGACCTTCTCTACCACACCATCAGAAATACAGAGACAATAGATGCAGAGAGAAGAATTAAATAAGAAAAATAAATTAAATTACAAATACAAATGCAAAAAGTTTAATTGCAACAAGAAGGGAGGAAAAAAATACTTAAATATAGAGAAATAATCACAATACGTACAGATATGAAAAATTATGTATTAGTATATTAATTAATTATTTTCATGCTATGGTACAGTGATATAATTTACCGCACATCGCGTCGTCTGTGTAGTTTTCATGCGGAGCACCCCCTAGTGGATACCGAAAAAATAAATAGTTGAACATCCTCATAACATACAGTGACAATGGAGGAAAGGAAGATGTCGTACAGTAAGTTCCACGTCTCTAAGACAACGTTCCAGAGGTCATTTTATGCGCATAACTGCGTGAGGAAAATATTTGGAGCTAAGAGGGATGAAGTTGCAGGAGAATTGAGAACGTTAACCCAGCGTATAGATAATTATACAGTATGGACACTTCGCGTCGGTACTTTTGATGTAGCAGGACTGATTTCAATGACCTTCAAACTCCCTGGAGTTGGCACTGACATTACACCAGCTAGCAGTCGACACAGCGGAAATATAACACATACAATTAATACATCTAGGTACATTATGCACTCACATAAAATAAATTGAACCGACGAAATAATAAATCCGTCATTAACTGTAATGTCTAGACCAGCGGTGGCGAAAATGCTATCGTGCGCCGAGCTACTGTGTAAGCTGCAACGTGCATAGCACCTATGGAGGGAGGCGAACAACTGAAGGGGAATTGAAGCAACTGTCTGACATTAACGGTTTTTCATTTTCCTTACGTCAAGCACTTAAATAAAATTATATACAGTACAAGGCTACAAACTAATGTTTAGTACGTGTAACGAAGAAAGAAGTGAACAAAAAAACATAGGACACATTATCACAACCTAAAATTAATTGTCTTCAGAATGTCTCTGCGGCAGAGTTTCAAAATCGGGAATTATGTCGCTTACTGCCAGTCGTAGTTGATCACGAAGGTATTTGTCTGTCAGTCGTGATCTAAATTTGGTTTTTACTATTTTCATTGTTGAAAATAATTTTTCACAAACGTAAGTTGTAGCGAACATGGCTTCAACAGAGCAAGCGAAAGAACGAAGCTTCAAATATTTATTTTTGCCAAAGATTTGAAAAATTCAACGTTTGTCAAGTCCTTACATCTAGCTTTCATTTAACATCACATTGTAAATATGTGAATTTAACCGCATTATTCGTACATCTGCTGAAAAAGGATCGACGTACAGCGATGATGATGATGATGATGATGATGATGATGATGATGATGATGATGATCCGTTTTCCTAGTAATACTTGTGAACAAATCATACATTTAATATTCTCATCATATTGTCAGCAAAAAATGCATCCTCCCATCCTACTTGAAACTTTCGTTTTTATAGAGGTACATGGTTTCGAAAGAGACATTGCGACGATACGCCACTCGCAGGTCAGAGACAAATATACATGGAACGGAGTTTGACTCCAGTGAGTGAGAGGGTGGGGGTTGTAGGTAGGAAGCAAGGGAAATGCACTGCGAGCCACAATGTGCTCGTGAGTCGCATTTTCGCCGCGGCTGGTCTAGACTCTAGAGATCGATTATAATGAGAGTTGAGAAGTTGACCCCCGGTGCTGTGGATTGAATTCGACGTAGCTCAGTGGTCAGAGCGCTTGGTACGTAGAACCAAGGACACGGGTTCGATCCCCGGCGCCAGAGCGAATTTTTCTCCTCAAATATTAATTGTCAATATTACAGATATTATTCTGTAGGACAAATTAATAAAAAAGTACCTTTAATATTCCCAGAAACAATATTAAAATGTGTAATGATTTGATAGCGCTGAAAATGGAAAAAACAAAACTCCTATGAGAAGTAAAACCATATACCTATCTATATTATATTGTTTACAAATATTAAACGAATTTGATACATAATTTTATAATGTATTAGGCCTATATTATTTTATAATATAACTTATTACATATAAAATATAAAAAAAAATATTGTTACAACCAAATTGTCACTGAGAAATAAGAAAAAGCTCCTTACTTGAATTTATTTGAAGCAAAGCGTTACTGGATTATGCAATAAGATAGGCGATGTTTGGATCCTATGTCTCAACTCTATACTCAGTTATTATCTTAGTGTATGTCAGAGTCCGTGGATATACCGAGTCGGCCGCCATTGTTATTCCTTTTCAACACGCTAGGGATAGGAATATTTAAAGTAAAACTCAGATATTTTTAATTTGAAGGGCAAAAGTGGAACTAAACGCCGGCGCACAGAGAAACAAAACACAGGAAAATTCGCTCAGTGTCCATTCTTTGTAATCCCTATTCGCTGGTTACACAACGCAGAACTGCACGCATTGTAGTCTTCACCTAAAATAATTAGGAATAATAAATCCAGACGTAGGGCATGTAGCACGTATGGGTGAATCCAAAAAAGGCAAACGCGAACCTTCCTCGTTGACAAACGTAGTTCTGTTGTAAGTTGATAAACTCTCTAGCTCACTTCACTGGTGAGCCACTACTATCTTTATCTTGCATCAATAGGATGATAATACCAAAATAAAACGATTACAAAGGTTAATGAAATACGATAAATTTCAAGGACTCTCAAGTGTAATGTTGCATTTATTTAATAATGTGCGAACTTAACTAGCGGGAATTCCAATAAGTCGCCACGCTGAAAGATAATAATCTTATAAATCACACGCAACATAGCTTGAACGGTCAGTACAGTCAGTACTGATTTATTGCTGTTGGAATACATACGCATTCCATTCTTCAGAAATGCCAGCATTTTACGACATGTTACGCTGCAATCTTGTAATCTTTGCTGTGCTACTTTGCACATTTGGTACGTAATCATTAAATTTTTATGTGGAACTTAATATTAGCTTGTGGAATATTTATTATCATTATTTAAAGATCAGAAATTATACATCATTTGATCAAGGGACTTCCGTTTGAAGCTTTTTAAGACTTTCTAAATGCAATTTAATACTTTCTATATACTGTACTCTATACTTAAACATAAGGTATCTTTCTTTTGCATCTGGTGGCCATGAATTTTCTTGTACGGGACCATTTATGAGGCTTTCAGAGCTAAAGTGGATCAAGTCACAAATTTTCATAAATTGAGTTTAATTCATTTACTGAGTATCTGAATTTGAATCTTTTCCGAGCAGTAATGGATCAAGTCTTAATTCCAAGCATTCGCCGTTAGGTGACACCAGTCACTTTTGGCTCAGATTATTTGTTCACTATGTTCTGAGCCATAGTGGATCAGGTCACTAAAGCGTTGCATCAATTAACATCACAATTGTTTATATTTTATAAATCTAGAATTTGAGAATGGAGCAATAAAATTATTGGTAGTGAAATTAGATAATCCACTAGAGCAAGTTAACTTTAAGTCCTATTATCTCAAAACTACGTTTCATGGACTTGATCCATTTTAGCTCTGAACGCCTCATTTATTAACCATGAATGTCGGGGTCTCACCACCATGCTAACCACAATCGCAAAATTGGTAAATGTTTATGAGAATAATACACAAATATATCAGCAAAAATACTTTATTTAGACTGTGTTCGTACACACAGGGTCGGATGCATGTCCTTTCATATTCACACAGCAATTTACTCAATGGGCTACAATTTTTCTGTAGCCCCTTAACTTGACTAGTAATTAGATTACTGCGTTTGGTTACTTTCAATAGAAGTTAGGTGTAGACCTACATCGAACATACTATCTTTGCTTGGGATCAGAGAGTAAATTGTGAGTCAACTGTTCACACCGCAGTTCAACAGTCTCTCCACACGCTCTGGTACTATGATTACATCTGTTTAGTCTTGTACAGGGACATCATTTTATTTTTACTTCAATTTTTATTGTACCTGAGTTTTTGAATGTACTTCACTCCCACCCCTTCTACTAATGAAGTTCCAACTTCCTCCATACAGAACCAAGGCCGCATGTAAACACTACTGAGTTAGTGAATATAGTACGTTCCAGAAATATGTTCGCGTTTTCCAGTGACGAAAGAGCTTTCAATATTGAATCATATTTTCGCACAGGTACTGTCCGTTTGCCTACGTCGCATCTCGATTCCCCCACCTGCTTCTGCTCGCCCCTCCGTAAGAGCTGGGCTGTCTTAGCTCTTTTCTGAAAACATTAATTTCTGTTAGGAACTGGACGTTTACGTACTATTATCTGTCACGTGATTTCCGCCCTTTCACGATCCTGCGGCATAACCACATGGACGTACAGTAGATAGCATGTCTGAGTAATTTTATCTGTGCGGGTAGGGCAGAAGTGAAGATTGGATTTACACTACGTAAGGTACTCTTTTATAGAGAAGGTACAGAATTATTTCACATGAGTTACTAGTACGAAGGACGAAACTGGTAATTGGATTTAGGTACAATAGTCTATAGTGGGATAATATGCACAAAAGAACTGAAGCCTGTATCGAAATGAACGGCCACCATTTTCAAAAATGTGTTTAAATATCCATATTATGATTATTTTTTAATTTAACTTCAATCTCTAAATTGTATGCTAATGTGCTGTAGACAGTATAATATACACTGTATAATGAATACGTTCGCATGGATAACTCTGTTCGTGAGTAAACACACTTATTCTTAATACAGTACTGTATTATGATTAAACAAAAACTAATGAAAATTATCGAACTCAAAATCGTGATATTTCCTATTTTACGTAAATGGATGAACTACTTTTCTACCCTCCTATACCTAGTAAAGTGATTTGTTTGTGCTTTACTCCAGTATCATCGAACTAAAGTCGTGGAAGGGGATAGCAAACGGTGTTTCCGGTTCTCTACAGGTATAGCTAGGTTAATATTAAAAATGTTAGTAAAAATAAAATGATGTCCCTGTACTTATGTGTATAGGCTTAAGTCTGTGAACAATATGAATAGTACTCATGTACAAAATACCATTTGCATTTAATAACAGTAACAAAGTACTTATTTAAAGGCTGTTTATACTCAATAAAATATAATTTTTAATAGAGAACGACAAAAGCATCAGGAGGCAGCCTCTTTTAAAGAGTCCAGCCAAGAGCAAACGTGGCAACAACTTCCTCTAACTGGCCTGTCAATCACTGTGATCTGTGCAGAAGTGGTATGAGGCCAGAGTTCTTTACTTGTGGAGCCGAGAGTATTTTCCAGAGTCGCCACATTTTCTCCACACAAGCAATGAGAAAACCATTCGATCTAAGATAAAGATACATTTACTGAAATATATCAAAACTAGTGGCCTGAAGCAACAATAGCTGCTTGTACGACTATTTAAAAAACAAATAAATACACAATTACACTAAAAAAAATAAAGCAATAAGGAACACATTACCTTTGTACAATGTCATTGAACACAGCAATTCGATCCAAACACAATTCTTTGTATAATATCTAACTTTACATACTGGATATGCGAACAATTGAGTCAAAAACAAAACTGACTGAAAACGTATCTTGACACAATTAGAAAGAGACTTATATTACAACAATATTTCTTTATAAACAATATATTTTGTATATGATATATCACCATCTGGGCCTTGTTCACTCGTATTTCCAATGAGAACTTGTATATCTTGTGGATTCTTGACAAGGCTGGATGAAACACACAATTATTGTTCATTTCTTTTTTTTTTTAGTAGATAATTTTACGACGCTTTATCAACATGTCAGGTTATTTAGCGTCTGAATGATATGAAGGTGATAATGCCGATCAAATGAGTCTGGGGTCCAGTACCGAATGTTACCCAGAATTTGCTGATATTGGGTTAAGGGAAAACCCCGGAAAAAACCTCAACCATGTAACTTGCACCGACCGGGGATCGAACCCGAGTCACCTGGTTTCGCTACCAGACGGACTAACCATTACTCCACAGGTGTGGATTGCTCATTTCTCGAGTTAATAACGAATCGAATGAGACATTTTCCATCGTGATAGGTGCTGTAGTTTTCTCAAAATTTTGCTTAAGGAACGAAATTATATATATATATATATATTAAATATCTATGCAATGCAAACAAACTCTCTCAGAAATACTCTGAAGCTATGTAGGGCAATATATGCACACAAATGTAATGATATTAATTTAAGAAGTATGTTCAAATTTCTTCTTACAACCGATTTTGTTAATATTATGTATTAGGGCCTAGTCATAGTGACATAAAAGAAATTTTTATTTGTCATAACTACCTACGTAGCGCCCGGAATTTGTCTACCCCTGATTTGTACAATAAGTAAAACGCATCAAGATACTTTAGATCTAAGTTCGAAATTAACAAATGAAAAAATATAATTGTCTGCACAAACTTAAAATAAAATAAATTGTATACCCATGCTTTACGAGTCTCTCTATATAGGGTGTTAAAAATAACGTTTACAACGTTTCAGGGATGATAGAGGAGGTAAAAGCAAACCTCTCTTTTAAGTGAGAAAACTTTAGCAGATGCGCCGTTTTGCCGCTAGATGGCCTGAAGAATAGATGACTTGACTTCCGTCACAACACACACTGGTTAGTTCTGTTTGTGCACGACCATATTGTAGGGCCTTATCTGTTGTCTAACAGTCTCCGTGGTGGTAATTATTTTGTTTTTCTACGCGACGTCCTACCAGAACTTTTATAAAATATCCCATTAAACATCAGAGAACGAATATGGTTTCAGCATGAAAGTGCCCCTCCACACTTTGACCGTCGTGTGAGGAACCGCCTAAATGCTACATTCCCTGATCGTTGAAATGGCAGGGGTGGGCCGGTACCGTGGCCACCTCGATCACCGGACCTATCCCCACTGGATTTCTTTTTGTGGGGAGACGTGAAAAGTTTTGTGTATGAGACACCGATCGATACGGCAGAAGACTTAGTTGCTCGCGTTGTTGAAGCTGCACATGTTATTAGAGACAATGTTGGCCTTTTTTAGCGTTGCAGACACTCCATAGTACGAAGGTACCAGTTGTGCAATGCCTTCAATGGACGGCAGTTTGAACACCACTTCTAAAACAACAATTGGTCTTGTTCTTTATGGATTATACTAACACTTACGTACACAATAAACGGCGCATCTGCCAAAGTTTTGTCACTTACAAAAGATATTTGTTTTTACCTTTTCTATTATACCTGAAACGTTATAAACGTTATTTTTAACACCCTGTATACATTACAATCAATGAATATAAACATTATAAGTGTCTCAAATGAAATGTTTATCCTTTTTCTTCTGATAAAAGATGTATTCTTCTTTCCTAATAATGAAGTGTTCGCTACCAAATTTTTCTACATATTGGAGTACTCATTTCTAACCGCCTCGCTTTGTTTTATTTTCGTATGTTCACTGATCAATAGACGTGAACTAAGTATCGTCGGATGCCGTCAAGCTATACTCCATACATACTCGTACCTACACTGTTGTGGGTTGCTTGGTGGCTTTAAGTGACCAAACGCAGGACTCTACTGATAATCTGCTAGTCTGTAGGGCCTACTCAAGTCGTTATTCCACGATAGTTTACCTGGAGTTGATTTTCTTGCTGTAATCACCGCAACAGTGAACTGAACAACTACTGTTTTACTGGCGCCATTTTATAAAAAAATTCTTTGCTATATCAGAGATGAACCGGCATGTATACGTTACCCAATTTCGAGAATGATGCTACCATTCCGTTGGTTTGAACGTTTTGTTTTTGTTTCGTCTTAGAAATGAAGAGTATGGATATATAAAAAGATAAGTAGTTAACGAATGGCATGCAATTTATTATTTCCTCTTCATGAAGTAAATTCCGAAATCAGTCCCAACTCACAATACATTTTTGATTAATGGTTTACTCAAAGTTGAACATAAAAATTATCACTTCAATACTGATTACTAGGCTTAGGATCCGGGACACTTTACTAACCTATGTACTCACTTGACTATAGTTCCTTGAACATAGTAGGTAGACATACTGTGAATGTAAACAAAGACGTCAATGTGATGCGTTATATTCTATTGTTAATAGTACAATCTAGTGACGGTGGAAAATAAAGCAGGATACATACCTCACAAGCTTTCATGTCCCTCGGCGACGTTGGAGGCATTAGCGTTACAATGAACAACTATGTACATACTTGCAACTAGTTCGAAAAAACTGTTCACTATGAATTGAAAATGCGCTGTGATGATCTGAATTCGTTTCGTAGGGAGAGACGGAAGAATACTGTACCTCTGATCACGAACCGGATTGTACACTAACGCACAGGTAAACAAAACTCAACACGCCACCTCACTCCATCTGTAATCCGTTGCACTGTAACTTCACTTCATTCTTATGTTGTCTCGGATCTTAAGACTGATGATTACAAATCAAAAGAATGGTAGCACAGGTTTGTAGCCGCTCTCTATGACGAACTATTACTAACAGAGACACAGCGGCATGACTAATTTTATACGCAACTTCGTCGCCCTCATGCCCGTAACGAGGGGAGGTGGCCAAATTGGACGTGGTCACACAAGTTACATTGGTTCATGGACTAACTATTAATAGCATTAAAATTCGGCTGTGGCTCACAATGTTTTCAGAGCAAGCATTTGAAATTCTGAAATTGTTCGTTTCTCCACGATTCCGGATGTTGCCTCCAATCTCGATGCGGAGAAAGACTTATTCTACACCAAAACACGTAATAGGATTTCTAAAATGTGGGAAGCATCTATGTAGCCTATAGCCTATTATTAGTTTTCCACTCAATTATACAGAATTATTCACAATTAACGTGATCGATCAAGAACATAAACTCAGATTTTACGCATAGAAAATAAGAGGAATAACATATAAAGTAAAATAAAATTGAGAATTGCACAATTTTCTTTTAGGTGCCCCCCAGCTGAAGCATAATTTAGGAGGAAGGATCGTAAACGGCACCGATGCCCCGCTAGGAAAATATCCTTTTATGGTGAGTTCATACATTCATCAAAGTTTATGATAACTACAGCTTACTTACTTATTTAATTACAAATGACTTTTAAGGAACCCGCAGGTTCATTGCTGGCATCACATAAACCTGGCATCGGTCCCTATCCTGTGCAAGATTGATCCAGTCTCTATCATCATATCCCACCTCCCTTAAATCCATTTTAATATTATCCTCCCATCTCCCTCCCCAAAAGTCTTTTTCCCTTCGGTCTCCCAACTAACACTCTATATGTATTTCTGATTCGACCATACGTGCTACATGCCCTGCCTATCTCAAATGTCTGGATTTAATGTTCCTAATTATGTCGGGTGAAGAATACAATCCTTGCAGTTCTGCGTTGTGTAACTCCATTCTCCTGTAACTTCATCCCTCTTAGCCCCAAATATTTTCCTAAGAACCTTATTTTCAAACGTCCTAATCTCTGTTCCTCTCTCAAAGTGAGAGTCCAAGTTTCACAACCATACAGAACAACCGGTAATATAATTGTTTTATAAATTCTAATTTTCAGATTTTTTGACAGCAGACTAGATGACAAAAGCTTCTCAATCGAATAGTAACACGCAGTTCCTATATTTATTCTGAGTTTAATTTCCTCCCGAGTGTCTTTTATAGTTACTGTTGCTCCAGGATAATAATAATAATAATAATAATAATAATAATAATAATAATAATAATAATAATAATAATAATAATAATAATTTATTTTATTTATTACAATATTAATGCGCTGGTCAATAGCCATAGGCTAATAATAGCCCAACACTAGTGATACAATAATAATACAGAATAGGACCTAAACAGAATTAAAATTTGAATACAATTAAAAATTTACAATAATAATAATAATAATAATAATAATAATAATAATAATAATAATAATAAGTAAATTCAATTTGGAATGTTAATTAATGGACGCAAGAAGAATAAACGAACATCCTAAACGACATTTTTTCTCTAATTTATGACGTATTATACTATGAGAATATTAGAGATGACACAATGAAAATTAAGTATTATTTTTAAAAGAATAGATAAATGATATTAAGTTCTTGTCAAGAAAACTAAGTGTATACATTGAAAGGCTCGAATTGGCAGCCATACATGATGGCATTTTTAATGCATCTGGAGACTAATGTAAGAAATTTGAATTTCTATTATAAAAATGTTTGTGAGTTTTCATATCATTCGTTGGAATAGGTAAGCTAATATTGTTTAAGGAGTCACATGATATATCACCTCTGAAGAAGTTAAAAAATAACAAATAATCAAGCTCATAGCGTCTAGCACAGCTTTGCAGAACCAGTAATTAGGGGAAATATGACATCAGCCTCACTGCACTTCTGTTGGGGATGATCGACTTCCGCGTAGAGTTGTTCACATTCTCTGCTATGCAAATGTTCATCAGTGGCGGCATGTAATTTTCAAAAACGATTGTAATAAATTCATTGTAAGTTATTTGTAATGCGTTATCTCGTTTCAAGATTTACAAGTATGCTATATTTCATGTCTGTAGTTTCTTTGAGATTTCTTTGCAACTAATCTGCTTTAGATTTTCGAAAACTTTCCTCCTATCATCACTTACGGAAATATAAATTTATAGCATGTAAATAATAAGTAATGAACCTTGAAAGTCACTATTAATTTTAATTCAAAATGAACACAACGAGTGACATATTTAATTTAAAAGTACATAAATAAATAATCAATATACAGCTCATAATAATGAAATTACCCGAAAGTTTGTGCATTACATAATTCTTAATATGGGCTTTGTTGAAATGTGGTTTAATATTGAAATGACGAGTAGAAATAAACTGGATGGAACACAAAAAAAAAAACAAGCAATTCTTTCGTTTTCGGCAACAAAATAATCATATTGCCATTTCCTTTGGGGATAGTATTTCTTCACGGGTTTAGATTTTGCCATGTTCCAGTTCTCTTTTTAAATTGCAGTACGCATATTATGTGTGTGTGTGTGTGTGTGTGTGTGTGTGTGTATATATATATATATATATATATATATATATATATATATATATATTTATATATTTATTGGCGTTACAATGTTGAATGACAGCATTGATATCCGGTCATAAAACTATCACTCACTTATCAACGTACAATTTATTTATTGTCCTATTAGTAGTAAAACCAATTAAGACCAGCAATGCAAGTCTTGTAAAAATAGGAATTTAAACTTTATTAATGCACGAAAAATCATAATAAAGTAGTTGGTTTGTAGCCTGTATGCAACATTTCGGACTTATTTCATTTGAGTAGAATACAGAACACGGAAATATAAATCGGGGACTGTACTTACCTTATTTTACACAAAAGTGGACTTAATCGGCTTTACTATAGGACGATATATACATAGGTATATCTTCTTGCATTATATGCACATTTTAAAATGTATTTCCCTCATTCATTTTTCTCTTACTTTCTAAATGTATGTTTCTAAGGATTTTTATTATCTTTACATTTGTAATTCTTCATAGCGTATTGTATACCTACCGCCGCGAGAATGAATGTTGATGCAGCCGAGCGTAACTTGAACGCCATGACTGCACTGGTAGAAAAGGTGGGTGGTGTAAGAAGGGGTAGTAAGCAGAAGCTCTGAGGAGCTACAGTTCTGCAGGTCTGGACCTCTAGCATATAGGCTTCGACAAATAAAGTATTCGCATTTTCTCTCATAATTGTGCTCGGAATTAATGAACAGAAATCTGAATGGACATAAAGATATAAATTTTCTTTGTATATTTTCTAACTTACCCGAATCAGTAGTTGCAATCGTGTTGCAAACTACAAACGCATATTCGAGTTTCGATTGCACCAATGCATAAATGCTTACAGCATTAAAGGAGAATAAAGCGTGGAAAAATAATAAGTTATTGACCTTATTACTCCCGACGTTCTCATTGCGTGATTGTAAATGTAATCAATTTGACTATGAAGATGCAGATTATTGTCTATGAATAATCCCAGATCTTTTACACAATCAGTTCTGTTTATTAAAACATTATTTAGATAGGCTAATAAAATTTCAGAGAAGAAACTTTCCCAGAAAAATTTATTACATTAGTTTTGGAGAAGTTAATAATAATAATAATAATAATAATAATAATAATAATAATAATAATAATAATGTATGTATGTATTTATTTACACTGCAAGTGGGCAAGCACCCGGTGGCAGTGGTATATACAATATTAACAATACACAATAAAATGATAAGCAATACACAATAAAATTTACAATACATAATACAATTTACAACACATATACAATTTTATACACAATACATTAAGAATACACAATAAAATTTAACACAATAATAATAAAACATAAAATAAAACACCTAATTTTACAACACAACCTACATGATTATGTATAGGTCCTACATAAGTTTCAATAGTCTTTCACTTTACTCTCATCTCATTCCCTGTAGTGGCACTATGACGCATTTCACTGACACTTTAGCACACAGTTCACTGACACTCTGTAACACATTTCACTGACACTATAGAACACATTTCATTGACGCTATAAATTATCAAGAAAAATAATAATAATAATAATAATAATAATAATAATAATAATAATAATAATAATAATAATGAATGCACAGATCTAAGTTGAAAAATAAGTCACTGAGAATTAAGGAAAATCCTGATAATTAAGCTGGACAAGTAGTCTACTTGGCTATTTTTCCCCAATGTTTTCCCAACTCAACGCGAATATTTGAGACAATCCCACGACTATTAGTTGTTCTTATCTCCTCACATGTAATATCAGCACTTCCATAGGCCCTAAAGGTTTTCTTATATAAACAGTTTCTATTTCCAGTTGTCTCTACAGAAGAGTAACTTCGGTCATTTCTGTGGCGGCTCCATCTTGAACGAGATCTACATTCTCACAGCAGCTCACTGCGTTTCCAAGTAAGTTACACGTAATACTGTCAAGTATTCTTAACTGATATTCTTGTTTAGTTCCTGCTTCACATGCTCGTTGTGAGCAATTTCTTTTACAACGCGTTTTCAAAATTAAGTTTGTAACACAAATACTTTTAATCCAGCTAGTTTTGAAGATGGCTATCAGGAAGCCGAAACTAGTGAACTAGGTAATTTATAACTTAGTTTTTATTTGAACACACTAAAGTGGTTATTGTAACTATATTCATGAGATAACTTATTTGGTAAAGTGTAAGGAAACCTGCGTATTCTCTAAAGTCATGAGTGTTTCGAAGTAAGATAAATTTTCTTCAGTACGAAAAATAACTTGCCACAAGTGCAACTCAGGCGGTAGATACATTTGCCTTATGATTTTGAGCTGCGCTGAGGCGTGGTTTCGATTCCCGCTTGAGCTGATTATTGATAGGGTTTTTTTTTAGCTTTTTCCCAAATTTCAGGTGACAGTCGAATAATTCTTAGCGTATTCTCGGCCACATATCACAAAACACTATCTTGTTATCGCCAATTACATCTACGTTAAATAACCTAGAAATTGATTCAGCATACTAAGAAGAGCAAGTTGGTGAATTGCTGAAAATCAGTTGTTGTGAACATGCCGAAAGTACAGCACGAGTTAGAATAATGATTACTAAACTTATATAAATATTTTTTCGTGAGAATTGCGAAGAAGAAGAAGAAGAAGAAGAAGATTTCACTATAAATTCGTCATTCCTAACTGAATCTCGACATAGAGAACCGTTATTAAAGAAAACAGCAAATGTATCCTTTAGTCAAAAACACAGAAACGGGAAGATATTGAGCTAACAGAAGAGAAGCTATCTGATACTAATTACACAATTTGGGATATCTGACCGACATCTACAGCTGACCACTAGGATCCAGAATAGAAATACTATGTGATAAGTACCTCTAGGAGTAGTGCTCGGGGTGGAAAGAAAAAAGAACTGGGGTTTCCCCTTTTAGTTCATAGAAATAATAATAATAATAATAATAATAATAATAATAATAATAATGATTTATTTTAGCTGGTAGAGTTAAGGCCGTAAGGTCTTCTCTTCCTCTCAACCAGCAAAAAGTATACATACATATGTATGAACTTACAAAGTATTCAACAATTTGATTTAGATAAAAGCTACATGTATATAAGAGTTATTTACGAATTAAACAACAAAATACTATGAACTATTAATTAAACATTGAAATACAAACTATGTAGCAGAATTAAGCTAAAATACATAGAATGTTAATATATTTCAAATAATGTTAGATAATAGAAAGAGATTATTATGAGACAATTTTGAAAATACAGCACTATCAGGATGCATGTCTAAAGGAAGGAGTAACAATGTAGACAGTGATAGTTTAAGTCAGTATGATTGGAGTGAAATGCTAAGAAGGTTATCTTTTAAGCTGTTTTTAAAAGTGTTTATTGTCTTGCAGCCCCTAATACTTTGTGACAGGGAATTCCATTGTCGCGAGGTGGATACTGTAAAAGATGATGAATAACGAGATGTTCTATGAAGAGGTATACTTAACGCGCCACAGATAAGTGATCTGGTATTTACGTCGTGGTTAGTGTATAGATAAGAGAAATGAGACGAAAGGTAATTTGGTGTTGAAGTGTGCAGAATTCGAAAGAGTAAAGACAAAGAGTGTAAAGTTGTACGTTCTTTAAGCCGGAGCCACGAAAGACTTGCGAAGGACGGTGATATGTGATCATATCGTCGGATGTTGCACACGTATCTGACGCACATATTCTCAACTCGCTGTAACTTGACTGACAGTTCAGAACTTAGGTCACTTATCAAAACGTTACAATAATCGAAGTACGGCATTACTAGGGTTTGTACTAGGGTAAGTTTTAGTTGCTGGGGCAAGAAGTTTCTTAAGCGACTCAAACAGTGAATGGAGGAACAGATTATTTTTATCGTTTCTTTAACTTGAAAATTCCAATTTAGATTATTATCGAAAAAGAAGCCAAAAATTTTTAACGACAGATGAATAAGGGATTAGCGTGTTGTTAAGTGTAACAACTGAAATATTACTGTTATTAGGAGACTTGACTAAAAGCTTATGGCCAATAATTATAGCTTGAGTCTTACTTGGATTAAGTGCGAGTCCGAAATTGCCCGCCAAAGTGGAGACAGTGGCTAGGTCACAATTCAACTTGTCAATTCATTCATTGGTCGTATTGGGTCTGGAATGTATGTAAAGTTGTAGGTCGTCGACATAGAGGTGATATCGGCAATACTGTAAGTTCTTTGGTACGTCATTAATGTAGATAGAGAAGAGCAGTGGTCCTAATACGGAGCCCTGCGGCACTCCCGCCTTTGTGCATCGCCATTGGGAGAATTGATTACCAAGTGAAACACACTGTTGGCGGTCACGTAGGTAGGAGTCCATCCAGCTCAAGGTATTGTCTGAGAGGTGCAAAGTCTTCATCTTTGCAAGAAGCAGATCGATATCAACAGAACTAAAGGTATTGCTGAAATCGAGAAGAGTTAGTGCCGTTACTTCACCCCTATCCATAGCTTCACGGATATCCTCAGTCACTTTGACTAGGGCTGTAGTAGTGCTGTGTCCAGGCCTAAAACCCGATTGATAGTCATCAAGGAGTTCGTGTTCGTCGAGATAATTCGTAAGTTGTCTGTGTACAATATATTCTAATGCTTTTACAAGAGTGAGAAGAGTTGATATCGGTCTTTATTGGTTTACTGTGGAAAGTGTGTTAGATTTAGGTAAGGGTTTCACTAATGCCATTTTCCAGAGTGAGGGGTAGGACCCAATCATAATAGGTGCATTGAATATCAGAGTAGTCGAGCACTCGTCGAGTGTGGACGTGATTGTGGTGCCGCTCCGTCAGTCTTGTCCCGCTGCAAGCAATATGGCGTCTTCCAACCATTTTGCAGAAGATGCAAGTCTAAAGTGTCGTCAGGTTTGAAATGTAGTAACTGTGAAAGTTTATTTCACAATAGTTATGCAAAGGTATTTCCAAATATGAAAATTATTGACGAAAATTTGGTGCAGTGCTGCGAGAAGAAAGATGGTGATCCTACGTTACATATCGACATTGACGAAGCATTTAATGAAGCTCTGTATTCTATCAGTGATAGTGATAATAAAATTGACATTCGTATTTTCAACTACGTGCTAAAACAGAAGAATGAAGTCATACGAGAACTACAAGAAAGAATAAAATAGCTTGGTCAACATGTGGATCTTCTTACGAAACACACTGGGTTGGAAACCAACGTATGTCAAAACAAGATGGAGGCAACAACGAACGAAGACAAAAACAGTGAAATAGTGAAGTGCAGTGACAACAGTATAATTGTTGGAAATAAATCTCTAAATGCAGTCGATAGTTCTGTTACTAAACAAAAAAAAATACGGTTACAATTCAAGAAAGTTCTGTTAGTGCTCCCCATCCTTCCACACTTAAAGAAAAATGGACGACAGTTGTAAATAAAAATCGTAAACGAGTGACAGTTATTGGGAAAAACTCTGACTCAAATCCAAGTAATGGCATGCCTATAGACTGCCACCCTCAACAAAATGCAAAGATGTGTTGAATTTTCTAAAGTCTAACTTTCCAGAAGTAAAATGTGAATCATTATCATCTAGAAATCCCTATATATATTCCTCATTCAAAGTAGATATCTATAGTGATAATTTGGAGTTAGCCATGGATTCAAACATATGGCCTAGTAATGTTTGTGTACGTCGGTTTTTTCACCTGCGGCAAAAAATTCTAGTAAACAAGCAACAGGGATCAACTCTGACAGCACAAGTACAAATTTGACGAATGGTATTAGGGTACTACATTGGAATGTTCAGAGTATGATGAACAAACTGGACTATATTATATCACTAGTCAATGAATTAGATGTAGATATATTGTGTCTTGTCGAACATTGGCTTAGCAAGGAAGAATTATCCTTAATTAAAATTCCAGGCTATTATATTGCTAATTACTACTGTAGGAGCCACGATCAGCATGGAGGTGTTGTAATTTAGGTTAAAAATGAAATCTCAGCACGTAATGTTAATAACGTTATAAATTTAGCAACTATTTATGATTTTGAGATTTGTTGCACTTATATTCAAACTTATAATCTTGTTTGTGTTGCTTTATATCGTAGGCCTGACAGAAACAAAGCTAAATTCACTCTTTTTCTTGACAAATGAAGTGATATGATTAATTTGATATACAATTTTAAACCTAACGCTAATATTGTTTTAGCAGCCGACTTTAACGTTGATTTCTGTACCAATACCAATGAGGTGGATGACCTTAAGACCCTGTTTGACAGTTATGGTCTTAGACTAGTACTATGTCAGCCAACTCGACCCGGCTTAAACAACTCTCGAGGTACAGGGATTGACAATATTGTTACCACTATTCATAATGATAGATCTAATGCGGTAGTCCTTCCTACTATTTTCTCCGACCACGATGCAATTTTATTTAAAACTAATTTAACTAGAAATGCGTCAACATCTGATAATTGTAACAATTCCACAACATACTCTCGTGTAATTAGTAACTCTACTATCCATTATTATATTTCTTTACATATCAATATAAATTGGATTTTGCTTTACAATATTGATAATATTAACGATAAAGCCAACTATTTTACAAATGTTTTTATAATTGATACTGCATTTCCTTTGATTCCTGTTAAACAAAGACACTGTAGACTTGGTACGTGTTCCAAGTGGTTCACAAGTGAGCTTCGAGAGCTTAAAGAAACCAGTTTATTTTATTACAACCTAGTAACTTATCACGGAATGTCTGAACTTGGGGATAAATACGAGTATAAACAAATCAAACGTAAATATAAGAAGGCTATTAAAACGGCGAAAATGCTATTTTACTCTAATTTAATTAATTTCTCTGCTAATAAATCTAAAACTACGTGGTCTATCGTTTCTGAATTATTGAATAACAACTCTAAACCCAAGAACAAACATCCCGTCATAAATGCTGAAGAAATAAATAGCCATTTTATCTGTCAAGTAGATGAAATTGTCAATATGCTTAAAGGGAACAACGATTATTCATCCTTCATAAATAATTCACATAAACCTGGTACAGTTTTAAACTTAATTACGTTACTGTTCTGCAGGTTTACACTGCTTTTCTGAAACTTAGAAACAGTTCTTGTCCAGATGTTTATGGTATCAGTCCAAAAGTTGTCAAAACTGTTGCTAATTTTATCTGTGAACCATTAACTCATATTTTCAACACTTGTATTGATAAATGCACCATTCCAGACATATTTAAATATTCCAAAGTTATTCCGATCCATAAAAAAGGTAATCAGCTAGATTGTTCAAATTATAGGCCAATTAGTATAATGCCTACACTTTCAAAGGTATGTGAAATCTTATTACACAATCAAATTACGGATTACTTTGAATACAACCGTCTATTTATTAATCGGTATGGTTTTAGATCCTCCCACAATACAATTGAAGCCATAGTTAAATTTGTGGAGAAGTGCTTTAGTGTTTTAGAAAACTCCAGGTTAATGTTAGGTCGTTTTTACGATTTTACCAAAGGTTTTGATACCATTTCTCACGATATACTCATATAAAAACTGAAATTTTATGGTTTTAATAATTCTAGTACTATGCTTTTAAATTCTTATTTGACAGGCAGACACCAATCTGTTTACTGTAATGGTGCAATGTCTCAATTTAAACCTGTCAAGTTTGGCGTCCCACAGGGTTCCGTTCTTGGTCCTGTGCTGTTCATTATATATAATGATGACCTCCCAGCCAGCACTGAGGACGACTGCCTTGACACTTTCATGTTTGCTGATTTGGCACTTGGAATTTCTCAGGATAATGATGTTTTGATGAAAAGACAGCTTGACAACACATCGCTCGAAGCCGGTCTGGGCTGGAGTACACACTTAGAATATCTTGTTAATAAAATTAATAAAGGAATTTTCATGTTACGAATCCTCAAACATTATGTTATAATTCTTTACTTAACAGTTTATTATGCGCATATTTACAGTCACTTAAGTTACGGGAAGCTTTTGTGGGGCAACCATACTTCGGTTTCTAAGTTGTTTATCCTTCAAAAGAGAGCAGTGAGAATTATTTGTGGTGTCTCTTCTAGAACTCATTGTAAACCACTTTTTGTAAAACTAGGAATACTTAAGTTGCCGTCAATGTTTATTCTCGATTGCCTTCTGTATGTTAAGCGTAATGTGCATAATTTTCCTACTTGTTCATCCATTCATAAATATTCTACCCGTTCCAGACTTGACATAGACTATATTTCACCAAGTACAAATATTGTACTACAAGCAATAGTTTTATTTCCATATCTTATAAACTTTATAATTCTTTACCATTGCATATAAGAAACACGACATATTTTACTTTCAGAAGGATGGTGAGAAGGGCTTTGATGGCAAATCCAATCAACAGTGTCAATGATTTTAGCAATATTACATTTTAGATACTATTTGTTTTAACCTCATGTAATTGACAATTCTGTACATTTTAACCTGATTTTATACTATTTCTTTTAAAACTTTTAACCCGTTTTTGTGATTATCTGGTGATTGTACATTTATTTTTTTTATTCTTACATTTATTCACATTGTAGTAGCCATGTATTATTATATATATATATATATATATATATATATATATATATATATATTCTGCGTTGTCTATGGTTGTAAATCGCTGGATGACATTAAATTCATCTATCTGTCTGTCTGTCTGTCTGTCTGTCTATCTCTCTATCTATCTGTCTATCTATCTGTCTGTCTGTCTGTCTGTCTATCTATGTATCTACCTATCTATATGAGTGACGGTCGGCAGGACCACATCTATTATTTTATACAGGAGAATTATATTTAAATTGTCTATACCTTGGGCTTGAGATTTCATACGTCGCAATGTCTTCATTACGTCAGTCGGGTTAATGTATTTAAAGAAGAATTTATCCCACGCAGGTTGGGGGTAAGATCTGAGAAATTCAAGAGTCTCTTGTTTATGTAGTGGTTCGGGTGGAGTAGTGACGAAATGTTCATTTAGACTATTGAGTGACAAGTTGATGTTATCTACCCGAGGCTTTGCTTTTGTTAGACTCAGGTTATTAAGGTTACGCCACAATTCTTTCGCACTGAGCGAAGGTAGAATAAAGGAATGTGCATGGCGTAATTTAGCATTTCTTACTGCTTGATAACATTTCTTAAAACTTTGTAATTATTAAAATCTAATTCGTCCTTGCTCCGTCTGTATTTACGATAAGCAATGTCTCTGTCTGTCATGAGTAATTTTATGGCATCGCACATCCAAGGTGCAGGGCGTTTACCAACTCGTCTGGTTTTCAAGGGTGCGTGTTTATCGTATGGTAGCTGAAATACTAGGTCGTTAAATTTTTCGATTTTGTCGTCAATGTCTGTTAAACTCCACACTTCAGTTCAAGGTAAGCTAAGTGCGTCATTGATTAATTCATCATGCTCAATATGCTTCAAGTCACGGTATGATGTGATGTGAGGTTTATATTTTGGACAATACAAGGAATATTCTAGAACCATTATGTCATGAGCTGAAATATCCGGCGCTGGTAGTTGTTATAGGCTAAGATATGAAAATATACCACGTGATGTAGGGTAAAGTTGCCTAATTCCGTGATTTTTTTTTCTTTCACTGAATATCACGGGATTGGGCATCTTGCTAGGAAGTTCACCGATGTCTCAAAAGTAGGCGAAAGATGCGCTATTTGGAGAAAGATGTCTGGCGCTATCGTCGAACGGCAAAACTTTGACAGACATTCAATTAAAAAAATTAGGGGATCACGGAATTAGGCAACTTTGCCCTACAGTCTGTGTTTCATCTAGAGTCTAGACCTACAACATATTACAGTACTTTAAATAGCATGTGTTAAAATAGAGTCACACATGCATTAGATACTAAGTAAGCAAAGAAGTAATGGGATGGTTTTAAGCCACTCTAAAGGAACCGGGATGCCATCTCGCCGTATCCCGCCTCACATTAATTCCTTCAGATAAATTTCTGTCATAACTTCCAACAACACATTTATATAAATCAGATCTTTATAAGAAGGCCTACGTATAGACCTATACAGATGGAAGAGAAGGACTCTTCCAGCAACTGCTCTGAACTAGTTATTAATGTAATAAAAAAAGTCTTGCCAACTCTTGTAAAGCTTTTCCTACAGAGCTGCGCACGAGGTCGGATGAGTCTACTTACGAATTGTAGGGGAATGGGTTAGCCTTTGCCTTGAACTCGGTAGATACACGCCCGACCTTCCCTTCTACTTCCACCCCTCCACTGAAACGCTGTTCCCGTACTGCACATCGCGAGTGTCTTGACAAAATACATGAGCTGTATCTTGGGTTATAATGCCATGTCTTACGGGCGGAGAACAGAGTCTGCATGGGCCTGATTCAGTCGTGTAAAGCGACGGGTCAGGACCCTACAAAGGGTGATGTATAAATACAGATGACTGGAGATTAATTTAGAACAATTTCTGAAAACAAACTGAGATTACGACTTGATGGCGTTTTATAAAACTGAACATTAATCTAGTTAAAATATAATCCGAGTTCTGAAAAGTTGACGTTGCAACACAGCAAAACAAATGAATTACGAAAATCGTTTGTCCGTTGGATAATACGGAACAATGCGGTACAGCAGCCTGTAATAGTGTAGCGACTGCAAGGGACGAGTAAATTATTGAGGGGAATGTAGGCCTATATAAGAAACAAAGATTTACAAATTTCTAGAAAAAGAAAACGGCGAACTGTTAGATACATTTCTGTTAAAATATAACACGATATAAAACAAAAGGCTGATTCAGTTACTTCCATATCTAAAAAAAAAAGGACGTTGAAAGAAATTGTAATTGAATTCAATGCCAGCAATATAATTGAAGCTTTTATATCCTCCCACACTATTATTTTACTAGGGTAAACAAAAAGGTGTTTCATGTATTTCATTATGGTAATTTTATTTTAGTTCAATGTTATGGTTTTTTACTCAACTCCATAGTTGGGAAAAATTAATTACTAGTGAACAATATTTAAATAAAAGAAATAAGATTATCAAAAAAATATCTTCAGAATCAAGTGACAATGATGAAGTTATTATGGAATATCGAAGACAAAGAAGATTTAGGCCAAGGTCAGAGTTTGATATTGAGGGCGTCATGCTAGAAGGGCGGATCAACAACACTGAAATTTTACTGTACAGCCATAAAAAGAAGGAGTGACTTTTTCTTTCCTTGTATATATAGGCCTATAAGGTGCATTCTTTGATTCTTTGTCATTTCCATCATCATCATCATCATCATCATCATCATGACACGTATTAAAGTGTGTGTGATGTATCTTGTCTCACTGTGAAAAGAGAGAGGAAGGAGATATGTCTTACTTCGTCTGTATTGTTATGGCAATGGGGGAGTGGAGCGATGCCGTCCATACATCCAGTGGCGGAAGGGACCAGTTGATACATACTGTCACGCAAAATAAAATAACAAAATATCTTTCTTCGTACTGTGTAGTTCCGTCACTGAGCTTGTCTTTCAAGAAACTGAGTTCCGGCAGCCTGTACAATAACAAGGTTTTGAAAGGAATCCTGATAATTTACAACCCTCCTATAAACCCCACCCTCATTTGAAGGGAGGCTACTGAGGCAAGATAAACCTTACCAGGTATAAGTCGAGTGATATCTTACGGTCTTGTATTTTGTTCATCTCTTTTGAGATCTGCCAATGGATCTTCTTCCTCTCGATCGATAATTTAAAATTGCCTTTCGAAATCTGTTGTTGCTCATTCTGTTGACATCGTTTTTTTTTCCTTTTTTTTTTCGGTTTTCTTGATGTCGCCAAATGTAACCTAGTCCACCATTGGTTCAGTCTTGAGTCCTCCATGATATTCTCATACTATATTCCGCGGTCCTCCTCATGAATATCATCTCACATGCTATGTTTCTGCTGATACTCGTATCATGAGCTTTCAAGGTCCACTGTAATTCTCAAAATATTATATTCAAACATAAAAGAGTTCCATTTCAGATATCTCAATAACCTAAAATTTGTTGTTACATCTTTCTGGCATGATGACCTCATATATTTGAAAACAGTCACGAATTCAATGAATGCTTCAGGTTAATTTTCCAGCAATTTCAAAAGGTACGTACTGCAAACCATTGTTACATAATTTCAGCATGAACAATAACCACTGCCTCCTATTACATTTATATTTATTAGATGGTCTATTCTGAAGTAGGCTATGGTCTACTAGAGTAAAAATTTTACTAAGGTGATAAACATTTTATGAAACATGAAAATGAACTTAGGTAGAGATGTAAATTTACTATTTTAAGCTACTAGACTTTTTAATATACTTTTATGAAACAGACCTCAGATCTATAAATAAAATGTTTGATGTTTTGTATCTGAAATTCTAGATTTTTACATTAAGTTCTTGTTCCAGGGAACGCCTCAATTGTAAAAAGAATTATTTTAAACGTGATAGAGATCTAATATAACAATGTAAAATAACTCTCTATTTTGTGACCAACTTTAATCCGCGAAGTTAACTTCACCCTAGTTTATGATAGAATTTGAGACTATTTTCCAGTCTTTCTATAGACCTATCTTACCGGGGAAGAAATTTCGAATAGGGCTCACTTTAAGCTGCAGTTTATATTCCTTAACTTGGATTTGTAACGCAGTACATGCTTACACTTAACAAACTGAGCGAAACCTGGGACGCAGTTTTGTCTTTTTCCGCCAAAACATGAAATTCGTCCCAAATTTTGCTTTTTATTCATGTATAGGGTTTGGGTATGGCAATTAATTCGCCAGTTTTAATTCTTTCTTGAAGACCAGAATGCTGAATCCCAGTGTTGCTATACATGTTCATAATATTGTCAAAACATTACTGCCTAGTTCTAAGTAAGTGAAGCGTTGGTGGAGTCCTGCACCTAGATCCAGTAGACCCTACAGATCCCTACTGATTCCAGACCCCCTACAATATGAACAATACGTGATGTCAAAGCGTGTTTGTTCTCTCATGCTGTTTGCGTCATTCTATTGCTAGCACATGAAATCAAACCTGACTAAACCCGACCGACGCAGACCTCTGCTGGCAAATGGTCAGTTTGTAAACTATTGCGTAGTTTAAATACCGATACTATTTTTAAACATTAATTTCCCCATTTGACCCCTAAGCATTTCTATCCGTCCACCCATCTACCGATCCGTTAGCCCACTCACCGACCCACCCATATATCGAAATATTTTTGCAATTTAATTGCTTCTCCAATGAGTAAATTTAAAAAATACTACTTAGTACAACGTCTAAAGCCTACCGGCAACATTAAGATACGAGTATTTCGCTGATATTTTCTTAAAAGAAAGAAGCCTATATATTTTTTTAATTATATGCTACTGTTAGAAAATCTTTCATGAAAGTTGGCAGACTACATTCGCAATACTATAGATTTAAATATGTGAAGTCGACAGATTCCGTAGTAAAGTTCGTACACTGCCAATTATATTACAATTAATAATTACACTAGCCAAAAGTGAAAATGTAACTGCGATGAAATAAATGTTTGTGAACTATATCGACCACGCTGATAACGAAAACGACAATCAAAAATTCGAATTAGTTCTCGTTTCCAAGTTAAAGAGGAGTGAATTTAATTATATTTAATTATAACACTGGCCAACAAAATAATTTATTTTTTAATGTTTCCTGCACTTCATGAGTCAACTCTTACTAATTTTTGGTTGAGAAAAACGAATATGAAAATGAAAAATTTTCTTAGGTCTAGTTTCCGTGATACACAATAGGTGAAAGTATTTCAGTCTAACGGATTAAAATAAAACGATGCATTTTAATTACACATGCCAACAACAATGAAAGAGCATTTGAATTTTTTAAAATAGCAGTTACATTTTAAGAGTTCTAAATTGATGGAAGAATATCTGGCAGATGGTTCGGTCTCAAGAGGATCATGTGGTGGCTTCGTGAGATCGTCGTCTTTTAACTTGCCTCTTGTAAATGAATTCCGGAGCATCCCTACACAAAGATCAGCAGTAATCTGCAAGCATTGTTTCATTCCAACGACCCTGATATCTTTGTTCCATAACAGAAATACCTGATGGAATCTTTCTCCGTGTTCATCACTGACAGCTCCACAACGAGGAGGGGAAAAAGTCTAGGTTGGAATGGAGAAAATGGATTTTAAGGAACATGTTGCATCCGAGTTGATGGTATTTTTTCAGAAGCACTGTAACCAACTGCGTGTAGTTATCATTTATTTTGTTGCCTAAAAATCCATGAATAACTCCCTTCAATGCTTCCCAAGCTTCCTTTTCTTTCCCCTCCAAAACTTGGACAGATGCAGGATCCTTTACAAGTTCTCGAATTTGTGGTCCGACAAAAATATCTTCCTTAACTTTGGTATCACTTAATTTCGGAAATTTCTCTCTTACGTACTTGAAGGCTTGTCCTTCTTGGTTCATACTTTTGACAAAATTTTTCATCAAACCCAGCTTAATATGCAGGAGTGGAAGAAGAACATCTTTTGGCTCGGCAACGACACATTTCTCGCTAGGATTAATATTTCTTCCAGGTCAGTCTGCTTGAATATAATGTGATTTCCTATCCCTGCTGTCCCACATACATAATAAGCAGCAATATTTTGTGTACCCCAGTTGCATTCCTAAGAGCACAGCAATGACGTTTAGATCACCACAGATTTTCCACTTGTGTTCATGATATTTGATTGAGTCGAAGAGGGCTGTCATATTTGCATTAGAGTCCTTCATGTGAACTGCATGACTAACAGGAATAGAAGGAAGACGGTTGCCATTGTAAAGTAATACAGCTTTCAAACTAAGCTTGGAGGAGTCTATGAATAGCCTCCATTCAGTTGGATCATGTTTCAAATTCAAACATTTCATCAGCCATTAATGTCGCAGCAAGCAACAAGATTGTTTTTATTCTCAAAAAAGGGAAGCAGATCCCTGTGACGTTGTCTGTCCTGTGAGACTCTGACATCACGTTCGAGAAGATTCCATTGCTGTAGTCTAGACCCTAGAATTTCTGCCTCCTCCATTGACAGGTCAAGGTCTCTAATGAAATCACTCAATTCCGCTTGGCTTAATCTCTGCCGTTTATCATTTTTTCCTCAAAATCCATATATTAGGAAGGCGTACAGACTGTACTTTGGCTGTGAAATCGGGGACCAGGACAAGCCCTGTGCTCCTCATGTATGTTGCACAATTTTTGTCTCGAGTCTTCGTTCGTGGTTGAATCGTGAATGATCTTCCATGGGCTTTGCTATACCCATGATCTGGCGTGAACCATCAAACAATGTGAATGATTGTTACTTTTGTATGACAACTCCATTAACACATGGTATTTCCAAGAAGAAAAAGTTTTCCTTGACATATCCTGACATTCCGTCGGCCATGCGACCGGTCCTCACGGAGACGGACTGCCTGTTCCTGTCCCACCTGATTGTGACAGTGACAGATTTGAGGGTGGCAGTGAAACTAGCGCTGCACCATCACCTTCAAAACCCAGTTCTTCGAAAGATGCTGATTTTGTGTGTAACGACGAATGTATAGATTCACAAAATAACACAGTGTGAACTTAACCCTTAGTTGCCTGATGGTACTTGGAAGTGCCGGGATTTATTTTGCTTACTGGAAGAATAAATTACGTGCAACCTGATAAATAAAATCCATCAAGGATACTGACAGTACTGTACTTAGAAATACCACCTCTCTTAAAAAAAATCTGAAAAAAATATTGTTGTTCAGAATTCATATTCTAACAACATTCAGGAAAGAAAACTGATTTATTTTAATTTTTTCTTATATCAGGCAACTAAGGGCCTAGTGCGAGATCTTGAATTGCCGAAAGGTAAAGCTGAACTGTTGGCATCAAGACTACATCAGTGGAATTGTCTTGATAAGATGGTAAATGTGACTGCGTTCCGTAACCGCCATATGCCATTCCTTCAATTTTTCGAACGTGAAAAGCACTTTGTATTTTGTAGTGATGTACAGGGACTAATGGCAGCTATGGCCATTGACTATAAAAGTGATGAGTGGAGCTTGTTCATCGACTCCTCCAAAGTAAGTCTCACGTGTGTGCTGCTGCATAATGGCAACGTGTTACCATCAGTTCTGATTGAGTATGCACCTTACATAAAATAAACATATGATAACATGAAACAATTGTTATTACGATTGAACTATGCCAAGTTTAAATGGCAGATTTACGGGGATCTGAAAGTCATAGTCATATTATTTGGGCTATAACACGGCTACACAAAATTCTATTGCTTCCGGTGCCTTTGAGATAGCCGCGCCAAAGCACTTCATTATAAAAAGAGAGATTGACCTAAGCATCAATCACTGGAACCAGAATCTCACAATTCTCCCTGCTCTTCATATAAAATTGGGCCTAATGAAAAACTTCGTTAAGGCCATGGGCAAAACTGGGGAAGCATTTCTCTATTTTCGCGAGAAATTTCCACGTCTTAGTGAGGCAAAAATGAAAGAGGGGATTTTCGTGGGTCCCCAGATACGCAAACTGTACAAAGATGAGCATTTCAACATCATCCTGACAGGTGATGAAAACTTAGCTTGGGATGCCTTTGTTCTAGTGTCAACAAACTTTCTAGGAAATAAGAGGGCAGAAAACTATAAGGATCTTTTGGCAAATCTTCTGTACTACTACAATAGACTGGGGTGCAACATGTCCTTAAAGACAGTTTCTTACATTCCCACTTGGACTACTTCCCTGACAACTGTGGTGCTGTAAGCGACGAGCACGGGGAACGCTGCCACCAGCAAATTTCAGACGTGGAAATGAGATACCAGGGAAAGTGGAATGCATCAATATTAGCCGATTATTGCTGGACACTAATCAGGGAATCACCAGCACAAAACTACAAACGCCAGGCAAAGCGGTTGCGCCTTCAGTGACCTTCCCTCGAAAGATAACACTAAGCTAAATACATCCAATAAACTTATATAGGCAATTACGTAAGCCTATAGTTATCATAACTTCAAAACGACAGCTAATCTTGGATTTTCACTATCATTTTCGTTATCAGCACACCCGAAAACATAAAGATTAGCTGTTTTCATTCCGGTTACACAAAAAAGGTAAAATTTTGTTGCCTAGTGTTATTTGCAAAAATACAGAATTGTAATATTCAAGTAATATTTTATTAGTAAATATATTTACGTTACTTAAAATGTTTCTTTTTAAATAAATTGTTAAAGTGAAGACGCCTCGAAACTGTCAATACTGGTCGGGACTGTGGACCTTCGAGATGGAGGTGAAAGATATAACGTTGAAGCCATAACTGTTCACGAAGACTACAATGTAACCAACAATGCCATCAACGACATCGCAGTTCTAAAGGTATTTCTTCTGTTACAGCAATACATCATCATCATCATCATCATCATCATCATCATCATCATCATCATCATCATCTTGGTTTAAACATGCACTAAAACCAGACGTAAGTGCAAATTTGAAGCAATAAATTACTGAGATTTGCGATAGATTAAGTAGTTTAGGAAACTGTATATTATTTATTATGTATAACTACTCTTTGTATATAGATCATTGTTAAATTATTAAGTTTGTACTTTTGTGAACTAATATCAGTAAATCCATCCATCCATCCATCCATCCATCCATCCATCCATCCATCCATCCTCATCGACATCGTCATCATCATCATCATCATCATCATCAAACTTAATACAGTTAGAATATAGGCCACGAATTGATCATCTTCTATCTCAACGTGACTACCTAAAAGCCTTTTAAAGGTCACCCTGCTGTTTTTTCTCCATCTCTTCTTTGTTAATTTAGCAATTGATTTGTAATTACTGTGTTATTTATAATAATAATGATGATTTATTTAACCTGGCAGAGTTAAGGCCATACGGCCTTCTCTAACACTCAACCAGGAGTAAAAACTGCGTTACAAAAACACTACAAATTTACAAAGTACACTACAATTTTAGACACAAAACTGAATAATAATAATAATAATAATAATAATAATAATAATAATAATAATAATAATAATAATAAAATTTAAACAACAAGTAAGAAGAAATCAGACATAATATATAACATACAGAAAGAAAGAAAAAAGTATAATAAAATGTGAACAGCAGGTCCAAATAAATTAGGCATACAAAGTATAAAAAATGAGACAATTATTGATAATTTAGTCTAGTAATATCCTGTATACCGACTTTTCTCTTCGACTAATGTAATTTTTACAAAGTAATGGGTTCGATACCATTAATCCGGTTTTCATTTCTTATTTAAATTGACTTATACTGTATTGATTCATTTTAGAGGCAAAATGTCTCTGTTTTGCTGCAGTTCCGTGATAGCTAAGAACATGTTAATTTTTGTGTATGGGGTTATGTAAAAAGTCCAGCTCACACAAAAGATTTCACCACACGATCACTCCTGAAGAATTGCATTCATACTGTACTGTTTGTCTTGTTTATTCACGAAATTTACTGTTCTTCAAACAAAGAAAGGTTCTTTTTTGTATGTTCAATCACGCTTCTGTGGTGTTGCAGTCAAAATCATGAATTTTACTGTATCGTGATTGATAAATGAAATAAAAGTGTTAGGGCCTACCGCTTATTATTATTATTATTATTATTATTATTATTATTATTATTATTATTATTATTATCATTTGTAATTAGTACTTAACATTCAACGGACCCCAGCCAGTTCAAAATGGCATTATCTCGTACACGGTTAATTTCCGGACCAGTATTCATTGGAACGTTTTTGTTTCTCTTCGATTTTACTTTTACCCCTAAATTTTTTACCATCACTTTTCAAACATCCTGTACCTTCAGTAAACTGTTACCTACATTTCAAAGATGTTGCACTAGGAATTAAATCTAGGAATTTAAGGAAATGTTTCGTAACATTATTTGAAATCAAAAATTACTAGTAAATCTTATTTGAGATTGAAAGCTACGCCATCATATTTTGGTGTTCTGTTTCCAGCTCCAATCCGCAATTTCTTTCAACGAAGACGTACAGCCAGTCAAGCTTCCCGCTCAAATGGAACCAACGCCTGATGGCACGCCAGCGACCGTCATTGGCTTCGGCTATCCCTATGTAAGTATTGTACATATATACAGAGTGTTAATAAATACAGTAATACGGAATATTTTCACTGGATATAGAGAGATCCTAGTCAAGAAATTTCAGATACGGAAGCCTTTGTGTGTTGATTAAAAATTTGCATGTTATGGTATAAAATCTCCAAATGGTAACATTTAAAATTATACGAAACAATAGCAAAAGTTACGTTACTATTCTGTGTTTTACTATTTCAAATTATGCGAAACAAAAGTTGAAGTTACATTACGACACTGTGTTTTAGTATTTGAAATTATACAACACAAAAGCGGAAGTTACATTACGACACTGATTTACTACTTGAAGTCATGGTAAACAATAGCAGAAGTTACATTACGGCACTGTGTTTTACTCTTTGAAATCACAGTAAACAACAGTGGAAATTACATCACGTAATGTGTTTTACGAATTGAAATTATGCGAAAGCTACATTAAGGAACTGTGTTTTATTAATGAAATTATACGAAGCAATAGCATAAGTTATATTAAGACACCCTGTTTCACAGTTTCAAATTACATGGAACAAAAGCGTAAGTAACATTATGACAGTGTGCGCTTCCAATTTGAAATTATACGAAACAAACCGGAAGTTACATTACAACACTGTGTTTTTTATTTTAAATTTTATGAAACAAAAGCGTAAGTTACATTACGACAATGTGTTCTACTATTTGAAATTATACAGAACAAACGCGGAATTTACATTACGACAATGTGTTCTACTATTTCAAATAATAGTAAATAATAGCAAAAGTTACATAATGGCACTGTGTTTTACTATTTGAAACTATACGAAATCAAAGCGGAAGTTATATTACACATTGTGCTTTACTATTTTAAATTATACGAAACAAAAGCGGATGTCACACCACGGCACTGTGTTTTGCTATTTGAAGTTACAGTAAACAAAAGCAGAAATTACATTACGGCACTGTGTTTATCTGAAATTATAAGAAACAAAAGCAGAAGTTCCATTACACACTGTGTTTCACTATTTGAAATTATAGAACACAAAAACGAAAGTTACATTACACACTGTGTTTAAGTTACATTACGGCACTGTGTTTCACTATTTGAAATTATACGAAACAAAAGCGGAAGTTACATCACACACTGTGTTTCACTATTTCAAATTATACAACACAAAAGCGGAAGTTACATTACACACTGTGTTTTACTATTTGAAATTATACGAAACAAAAATGGAATTTACATTACTTCTTCATCCTTGTGATCACCCTTATTGAAAGGCAGATGTTATTTTTTATTTTATTTTATAAATCCGATATATATTGTTTTAATATTGATTTTGTTTTTGTTTTTACTTTTAATATTATATTTTGTAATGTATATACTTTTTTTTACATTACATTACTATTTTGTTTCTGGCAGAATAGAAGAGAAGACATTGCATTATTGCTCTAACTTCGCCAATAACAAACGGACAAACGAACAAAAAAAAAAACAGTAAATTAATCTCACACACAGTATGTGTTACCTCTGATTTAGGTTCTGGCTGATATGTAGGCCTACATCTATTATCAGGCATTACGTCTCACTTGACGATGTGTGTCCGAGGAAGAATAATTTTAATTATTATTTGTATACATGTGAAGTCTGATTAGTGCAATATGTTACTAATCAGCAATGTATGCAATGGAGAAGGAAAGGAACTAGCCACCCTACCCCATTATCTCCTGACTTAGTTGCCTCATAAGTGACGCCTTATTTGGTGTCATGCGGACAGTTACTAAACAAGCAAAGCAATGTGTGTGTGTGTGTGTGTGTGTGTGTGCGTGCGTGTGTTTGCTCCTGTCATTCTGTGCATTACTGTACATCTTTGTGAACTCCGAAGGAATTTATTCCCAGTTGCTGCATGAATAAGTTAACGTGATTATCCAAATCTTTCTTACAGAGTGACGGAGACGTCATGCAACACCTTCAGCAAGTGGACATCATCGTGTACAGCGATGAGGAGTGCCAGGCTATCCACAACGACGCGCCCCACGACAGCAACATCTGCGCCGGCGTACCCGAGGGGGGCAAGGGACAGTGCAGTGTACGTATCACCACTGTTTATTAATTCAGAGACACTGAATACCTGACTAAACGGTACCGGCAAATAATACATTTCGAGTAAAAAATACTCTTCGTCATAACGCACCATAAAATAATAATTAAAAATTACTTACACTAGTAATGCGATATCGGAAAAGACCCTTGACGTCTGTTTGTTATCATCAATTTGCGGTTGAAATAGAGACCTGCCAAATTTCTTGCATTGTACGTTAGTCATCCGCATTAACTCACGATAATCTGCGGGATTTAGAGGAGATCGCGTAACATTCGTGTTTAATGTTACATTTTTGCCCCATTATTGTTATTATTATTATTATTATTATTATTATTATTATTATTATTATTATTATTGTTATTATTATCGTCATCATCATTATTATTAAATTGAAATTTCACTTGAAGTAAAGCAAAAGGTTTGGAAGTATATGATTATGTCTCGTGATGAGAATATTGTACGAAATGGAAACATAAAAATTGGAGATTTATCCTTAGAAGAGGTGGAAAAATTCAAATATCTTGGAGCAACAGTAACAAATATAAATGACAATCGGGAGGAAATTAAATGCAGAATAAATAGGGGAAATGCCTGTTATTATTCGGCCGAGAAGCTTTTGTCATCCACTCTGCTGTCAAAAAATCTGAAAGTTAGAATTTATAAAACAGTTATATTACCAGTTGTTTTGTATGGTTGTGAAACTTGGACTCTCACTTTGAGAGAGGAACAGAGATTAAGGGTGTTTGAGAATAAGGTTCTTAGGAAAATATTTGGGGCTAAGAGGGATGAAGTTACAGGAGAATAGAGAAAGTTACACAACGCAGAACTGCACGCATGGTATTCCTCACCTGACATAATTAGGAACATTAACTCCAGACGTTTGAGATGGGCAGGGCACGTGGCACGTATGGGTGAATCCAGAAATGCATATACAGTAGAGTGTTAGTTGAGAGATCAGAGGGAAAAGGACCTTTGGGGAGCCGAGACACAGATGGGAGGATAATATTAAAATGGATTTGAGGGAGGTGGGATATGATGATAGAGACTGGATTAATGTTGCACAGGATAGGGACCGATGGCGAGCTTATGTAAGGGCGGCAATGAACCTGCGGGTTCCTTAAAAGCCATATGTAAGTAAGTAATAACTATTATTGTTATTGTTATTATTATATTATTATTATTATTATTATTATTATTATTATTATTATTATTATTATTATTGTTGTTGTTAAAGGGTTATTCCCTACTAAATTTCCGTCCTCCGCATCTTATCTCTTGTAGGTTGGCAGGATGGTTAAGAATGACGTAAGCTCTTTAGTTTAGTGTTTCACCGATACGGTTGCTGAACGTTTGGTCAAACTAGATATATTATTATTATTATTATTATTATTATTATTATTATTATTACTACTACTACTACTACTACTACTACTACTACTACTACTACTACTACTACTACTACTACTACTACTACTACTACTACTACTATTATAATTATATTAATTACTTTTGATGATTCGAAGTGAATAATTTCTTATTTTGCTTTTCTTGTGTTAAATGCAAAATTCTATTGTTTTCTTCTGTAACGTAAGTATTTTTTAGGATGGATTACTAAAAAAACTTAACTGTGTGACACAGTACAACCTTAAGAACATTCATTACTCTGCCACTGAGATTGACCAATCTTCCGCTGCAGAATATCAAGGTGATTTAGAAGATCACTAGATTTTATTGTGATTGTGAAACTGAGTTCAAAACAATAATTATTTGTTCCCTTACACTCAACATTCAAATGGTTGTACAGGGGCATCAATTTATTTTTACTTCAATTTTTATTGTACCTGAGTTTTTAATGTACTTCACTCCCAGACAGGTAGAAGTAGAAATCTAAAATGCAGTACAATATTTAGTTTTATTCAGATTTTATTTTACCCCTAACTTATCAACCAATTGGGTTCATATATGTAAATAACAGTGTGATGAAGTTTGTTGGAGTAACTTCTATTGGAGTGCATTGTAGGTGAGTTAGTAAAAGACCTAAGTCCTTTAAAAAACTAAGTGCTGCCAATACTTAAGTTTATTAATCAATCTTGAAATACAAGGCGTATTACAAGTGATGAAATGAGGATGATGATGATGATTACTCGTTGCCACGTGGGCCACTCTTCGCCCTCCTCTGCGCTTCTGCTCATTGCAAGGCTACATTTTAATGACTGAATGAATGCATCCAATGATCACTGCGCCTTTTTATGGCCTGCCCATAGCGACGCTAAGGTGATCTTTCAAGTCTGCGTGATAGTCTTTACTCGGCTTGGCGTCCTGACGCTATAACCAGTGCAATGAACTGATTCTGGACTTTGAAAGATAAGCCCTTAATCATTAATCCCAATTCATACAGGATTCAATTAGTTTATTATCGGTCAGGTCTGTACGAGTTATGAGGATGGAATACATTTTAGACTTGCAATGTTAGCAATGTTACTGTTAACATTGATTACAACACACCAATTATAATCATATCAATTACAAGCATACTAATTATAATCATATCAATTACAGTTATACCAATTATAATCATACCAATTACAATCATACCAATTATAATAATAAAAATTACAAGCATACCAATTATAATCATACCATTATAATCATATCTATTATTGTGTGTCATTTTCAAGTCTTTCTATCAAAACGGAACTGTCCTGAGCACGAGCTTTGCTCTTTCGGGGTACTTTCGTGTAGCGGTTTTTATGTATACGTTATTAAATGAATATACCCCTTTACCCGAACACCACAGAATTATAGTGACGAGAATGATAAATATAACAAATATAATCATGATGATGATCAATAATTCATATGATAGTGATAATTATAATATAATTACTATTATCTGTTCATTTCGAACTGGCGGCTCAAGGTGAAGCAATGGACTGCATTTAACACGCGTTCTTACCTCAGTCCTGGACCATTCTCTTAACTAAAGTCAGCTGGTACAGCCGGAATTACCAGTGCTTTAATTCACAGTTTTCAGTTAAGCGACTAGTGCGTGGTTTGTACATTTGTACATGACCTTGATCCGCCAGTTCGAAATGCACAGGTAGTAGTAGTAGTAGTAGTAGTAGTAGTAGTAGTAGTAGTAGTAGTAGTAGTAGTAGTAGTAGTAATAGCATTGTTTTCATAAAATCATGGAATGAAGGATGGGTGGAGCGGAGAAAAGTTGGAACTTAAACTGAGAGGATTCAATCCGGCATTGGAACTGGAATCCGGTGTGGTTTATTAGATAAAGAGTCAGCACACAAAGCTGAAAAAATGGGTTCGAGTCCCGCTGCCGGAGAGAATGTTTCTCCGCTCCACCCATCCTTCATTACATAATAATGCAGAATTCCTGCACAGAAATATCACAGGACTTCGGTACATCACAATAATAAAATCATGGAAGGCAAAACTCTTCACAAAACACTCAGTTTACGAAAAAGTTTTCACTTTATGGTATAATTATGTAAACGTGTAGGCTACTTCCCTAACTCTCTTTAAATTATATTTTTGCGTGATTAGAATGTTTTGTCCCTGTAACTGTGCAGTACTTGATTATAGCGGTAAAGGAATGATTAAATAACATGAGAAACAGAAATGCTCATTGGAAGCTTATATTAATAGCATCGTTTTCTCACAAATTTTGGAGGTGTGTAAAGTATTACTCGACCGAGGCCAGTGGAGTCCTGCAGCCCGGAGCCGTGGCGCTACTGCTCCTGCGTTCGTAATACCGCATCGCGATAGTTCACATTACGCCCGCGGCTCCACTCGCCTTGGTCGAGTAATACTCACGTGAAAGCTTGTTAAATATTTTATTTATTTTCAGGGTGATTCTGGTGGTCCCCTTATTGCTAACGGACACCAGATCGGCATCGTGTCCTGGTCTGAGAAACCTTGCACCGTGGCGCCGTATCCAGGGGTGTACACCGAGTTAGCATATTATATCGACTGGTTAGCACAACATGCCTTCGTTCAATAAAATATCAAAGAATAAAACGAAGCAGATAATAGGAGTCGATCGCTCAGGGAAGAGGGCGAGTGCCTTACATGTGTCCAAACTGCAACTCAAGTCTGTCCAACTGCAAATATAATAAACTCCAGTTGAAAAAGACACGTCTGATGTCAAATATTGATTGTATACATAGTAGTAGGTAGTTGCACGTTCTAGTAACTTCGTTGTCTCGCATCTAACTGGTCTGGTGGACGATAGAGTCTAATCTATGATATAGCACCTGGCTCTGCTCTTCGATTTAAGAAGAATGGACAGGAATGGGAAGAAGTAAAGGAAAGATAAAATGAAGTAGAAGTGAGGAAGAAAGAGGGACATGAAATAACAATAAAGACAAAGAGTTAAAGAAAAAAAAAAGAAACATAGAAAGAAGTATTTATAAAGGGAAACAAACGAACATAAGAGTGATAACTAGGAACGACACTTTGTCCTAGTTCGTCACAAGGTTCACTGGTACTGGTGTATAGAGTACCTGTGTTTACTAGTTGATAGGAGCAGTCCAGCGACAGCACGCGACTGCTGGTATAGATCGGCGGAACAAAAATGCAACGTTTCTACAGGTTACCACTGCCATATAGTATGTATGCGCGTAGTATATGCCGTAATTAGTTACATCTTTACAATATAATTTACACATATTTACAACACCATATAGCCTACAACAACGATGAGTTAGTCAAATTACACACAAGTATTTGCAATACAGTTACGTACATTATTTAAATACAAATTGTAGTTCGTTACAATATATAATAATGTGCATTTTTAAGTGTGAAAAAGTGAAATTCCTTTTGTTTTCACTAAAAATTATGCTTGTAGTGGAAGAAAGTTCGCTCAACATTGCACGATGTTATACATAGGTGCATCTCAATAAGATTAACAATAGTTGCACTGTTTACTTTTTCTAGTATTTCCGATGTCAACAAAAATTTATTTCCTGGTTCATTGGAGGACATCACTCCTACAACAACGTGAGCTACTTGTCGTCCCACAGCATTCGATGTCTCATCTATAGATACAAATATTTTTTTACTAGGCCTATAGCTGTTAGAATGGGTTCAGAGTTTTTTTTTCCGTATACAGACGATAAATAGATTGTACGCATTGATGTTATACTAGACAGTTTTCTAAACGTGTATTTTTCCATAAACCGTTGAAATGTGGATTACTGAGCTTGTGTATTGGACTATTCGCCCATACCGTCACCTCGCACAAATCATTATAAAACTCAAAGTTTGTAAACCGTGCAGATGAGAGAAATAACGGCAAACGTTCACTATGCTTTTTCGTTTCACAGTGCTTTTGCAAAACTTTACGAACATTTCCTTTAGTTCAGTGTTGCACAGTTTATAGCGTATGTTGTCGCCCTCCGCACTAAAATACTCACTTCCAAACGCAGTTGCAATTGCATTCAGTTTAGAGCTCTTGTCACGATCACAACCAACTTGCCATTAAGTGACAACGGCACCAGTAGTACTAAGGCAGAGCGCCCACTTCGACAAGCGACAGCAACCCGACACGGATTTGATGCTTTGCTTGTTGCTAACGTGTATGTTCTTATATAACCCATAACATGAAATGAACGGAAGCCCATTCATCTGATCCAGTGGCGTATACTGGTTTAAGGATCTGGGCTACCACTGACCCTATTATTACACAGAATATATTATAAAAACCCTATAATAAAATTCTTTACCTATTTATATGTGAATTCCAGACGTCTTGATTGGAACGAAAATACTCTGATGACTTCGTCATTGAAATTACAGTTGGGCCGCTTGCGAAGTTTCTGTAGAAATGACTTTTCAATGGACATCAGTGCAAAGCCGGATAAACGTTCTTGTGTATGAGTTGATCTACAGTAGGATTTTATTCTGTTCAACGCAGAAAATGTTCTTTCTACCGATGCTGACGTAGCTGGTACTGTCACAATTAATGTTGCCAATTTAAGGACTTCAGGAATAACTTGGTTCAGCTGGTTTTCATATATGGCAGATAATATTTCATGGATAGGTTTGTTCGAAAAATCAAAGACTTCTGCTGAATATATTACACTTAATTCATTTTTCAAACGTACTTGATCAAAGTGACTGTTATAGGACTGAAATAATTTGTTTAGTGCCTCATTCGGGAAGTTTTCTCTATAATCAGAAAATTTTTGAGAATCTAGAAGATGTGTGAACTGAAGCTTTCCATAATCAGAAAATCTGTCAGTAATTTCCATGTGCATACGATCTAGTATGCTGTAGTACAGCTGCCTGTATTTCAATTCATCATCTCCTTTTCTTCGCTTTAATGGTGGTTCCATTGTATTGTCTGAAGAATTTTCATTTTCCATATTACTCCATATGGAAGGAAACCCAATACGCCTGAACTCGGATATAGTATGTTTTAACTTTGATACCTCCTGCAAGCAGTATGCTATGTCTAGACTTTTTGTCTGAAGAATATTGTAGAGCACATCTGTATGTGCGAACACTCTAGCATGGACTTCAAGAAGAAATATATTCTGAAACTGCGTGAAAAAATATAAATATCCTTGAGCCTGCACAATTACATCATCATCCCAGTTTTCTTCAGAGTCATTACAAATGATATTTTCAAAGAATGCAGTCAGTTGTTCTCTGTATTCCTTTACTATATTTACAAGCCGAGATGTAAAATTCCATCTAGTTGGTGCTACTTTTGGGAGTTTCTTTTTCATAAATTCCTTGAGTTTTTCTGATCTTTTAGGAGATGATGAGAAAAATGCAGCTAAACCCGACAGTGTTTTGAAAAAAATGCGGCATTCTGGAATGGATAAAGTAGTTTGTTGCAAAACTAAATTGAGAACATGGCTGTAACAATGGACAAATAGTGCTTGAGGATACTTTTCTTGAACTTTTGTTTTTAAGCCATTAATATTTCCCGCCATAACTGAAGCACCATCGTATGTCTGTGCAATTAACTTATTGCCGACATTGTATTCTGCTATAACACCTTCCACATGCTGAAACAAAGCAGCAGCAGTTTTGCCCGAACTGACATTTGAGAATCCTATAAACCGTTCTTGAACATTGGCAGTACTGTCGACGTATCTTAAAACAGTGGATAATTGACTCTGATTAGAGCAGTCACTTGTTTCATCAACAACAATGGCCGCAAAAGGTGCTTCTTCTATTTCAGATTTTATGTTCTTTATCATAACCCCACTTATAGCAAATATTAAGTCATTCTGAATTGCGGGAGAAGTACCACGGAATACTGTTGAACTCTCAAGATGATTGGCAAGTAAATGGTCAAATTCACTTAAGGAACTTAAATATTCAATATAATTTCCTCTATTGTCTGATTCCACACTCTCATTATGACCCCGAAAAGCCAATTCTTGTTTTCCTAGAAAGCAGACTGCGTTAATAAGACGCAGTAAAATCTCCCGATTTTTTTTCACAAGAGCATTGTGTTGGTTGATGTGTAGAACTTTTTGCTTATCTAGCTGTAAATCAATTCTTGTCTTCCCAAAGTTTGCAAAGTTCATGCTACTATAAATATGAGCTTTTGATTTGTCGTGTTTTAGGACTGCCGTTCGAAGGGAGTTCATATTAGAAAACCCCTTTTTTGACCACACATTAGTTTCGCGGCTAAATAACAAACATAGCTAGCAAAATAGTTTAGACAGTTTAGAACTACCACACAACCAATTCCACTTACCATATGATGTTGAAATGAAATGGAGTATGTACTCAGGCTGTTTTTCTTTTACGTCCATGGACAAATTTAACTCAGGAGTTGGTCTTTCCATTTTCACAATTTCAACTTTCTCGTTGTATGTACGACGGTTAAAAGGCACTTTTAATAAACCTTCTATTACACATTCATTTTCAACACAAACCTCTCCAGAAACGTGTTCTGCCATATTTTTCACAATATCACTTAATTGGGAAATTAAAAACTTAATAATTCACAATTAATATAACTCTTAGACACTCGAACAAATCACAAATTTAAAATACTGCACTGCAAGAACACAATCACATTAATGAGCTAGCGTACTAAGCATATTGTTGCTTCGCGCCTTCCAAGAAACCGATCACGAGAGCGGCAACTCACCCGCCTACATTGCACGATAGAAACTGAAGGGAGTGGGGGACGGGCAGTTGTGCGACGTGAGCGGAACGGTCACAGGCTACCCTTCGTAGCAGCGGTTTCTCCAGTGATGCCGCCTTGACAACTTGTTTCTTTTCGAGAGCAGAGAGCGCATATAAATCTAACAATTACTTTAATTTTAATTACTGTGGTAAAACTAATACTGTAATACAAAATTATTACATTATGTTATATTATAAACTTTTTCTTTTTTAATTTCCTTGGGCTACCGCCGGTAGTCCGCAAAATACGCCCCTGATCTGATCAGACAACAACTCGACACTATCTGTGTTGTGTTGTGTCGCTCACAGTGCTGCATGCTCCACTTTTTGTTGTATCAGTTGTGAGTTGGTAATACAAGGGTTGAGATGAGAGACGATCCTAATTTCAATATAGCCCTTATTGAACTTATTAAAGATTTGCCATGTCTTTTTGATACTAATATATTTTTCGGATTGAAAACATAATAAACCTATTGCAAAATCATTCTATCTTATTTACACAGAATAATTTACCGCTCAATATTATAACAGGGCGAAATATAAAGATATTGTAATAACCTTTGCTCACTTTCCGCTATCTGGAGCTCGGATTTCACACACTAGCTCACTCCCATGTGTAGCAATCAGCTCTAGAATATTACTGCTTTCCATTGACTAGCTAAAGGAATATATAAAGAATTCTGTATAAGCACAAAATGGCAAAATGTTAGGAGTGTTCGTAAATAGGACCTGTCCGGTAATTGGCCCCTCTACCCTATAAACATATTGTAAATACATGTTTACTTTGATGTCGACGAGAAACGAACATTTATTATTTATCTGATGTATAAACATATAGGCCTATTTACTTCATAGTTATCAGAATGCGGTCTTCAGCATTGACTGAAATCCTGAAGTTATTGTTATTTTTAGAAATTGCAGATCCAACTTTCTGTACCAACAGATTAAATGTTTCTCTACTCATTCAGTAGAATATTTTAAATCTTTCTGGGTATATATTTAATTCTTTGAACAGATTAAAAGCACCGCGTTGTTCTAAATTATCATGCCAAAAAGGATGCACCCAGAATCGTCTCCTGTGTTTTCTGTCACTGTAATTTGATATTAGCTAAATTAACTAGATTGAGAACGTCCTCATCCTCCGACGACATGTTGTATCAATGAATCAGTCCAGTAAGTACCAGGCCACTTTGCTGTCATGTTGCTATCATAGTTCGTGTTGGATCAGTGTTTTTGTCGTATCACTATCATATTAGTGGGCTCTCTGCCTTAGGAACTGTAGGTAAGCCACTACACTGAAAAACAGGCAGGCAGCGGCAGAGAGCAGCATAGGTTCGAATCCTAAACAAATCAAACGTACGTACGTTCGTTCTCCAGTGCAGCACACACAGGTTGCCCTTTCCTGTCACAGTGCAGTACCTTCGAACCCATGGCCTCCGTGACGTCAATATAGGCAAGCAACAACCAACTAAAATCCGTCCACGCTGGGACAAAGTGTCGTTCCTGTGATAACCAAAGCTCGGAACTTGGGGACTTGTGTCTTTGAACGTGGCTAAGCGATCGAACTTCAATGTCAACAAACTCCCGCTTCCAGCACATAGGTACTGTCAGGTCTGCTATAAAGGTGGTTCCTGACCGGAACAACATATTGATAATATTATGGTAGCTTGAAACACGTAATTTTAAAGAATATATATATAAACATGCAAAATATATCAAATTTACAGTTCTGCTCTGTACATTTTATTACAGTATATGACTACATGGATTCGAAGATTTTCGAATCCATAACTTCTTCGTCTGTTAGTTAAACAAGATTTGAAACGAAAGAAACTTATTTCCACGTCACATGAAGTGGCGGGAGCAAACTTAAAATACTGAATGTTTTCACTGTCACTGTTTCCTGTTCGATTTTCAGCAGTTGCTAGCTAATCTCGTATCTGAGAAAGATAAGTATTCTAAATTTTTCTCGAAAATAGTTTTCAATTTCTATGTCACTACTAGGGAAGGTCCCACTACGACTTGATCCCTGGCTATGGACAAATGTTCCACCGATTTAAGAGACTGCAATGTCTTTCAATTAATGCCCGTTTTCAGTCTCTAGTTTATGTGTGGCACAACTTACAAAATATAAACTCTTCATTCGAAGAAAATAATGTATCTCCTCAGAATTCCTCCAAGAAATTCTGTACCTAAAATTTAAGAAATATATTTTCAAACTTCAATAATACCCATTCGAATACCACGTACTTTCTCATTCCTCTAACAGACCGTTTACCTGTAATTCTCTGAATGTCATTTGCTTCGACATCACATAGTTTATTCGTTCGTCTTCTTGCCATACGATGTGACCACTTTCTTAGTACACACGACTGTCCCTGAGCACTTGCAGGGTGAGCTTTGTATACGTTGTACCTGTAACCTTACTCATGCGCACGACACACAAGTCCCCAAGTTCCGAGCTCTGGTGATAACCGAAAGAAAAAACAAAGAAACAAACAAAAGTAGCGATGGCCACTATCGAATATAGTCCACATCGCTAACTGCAATTTACTAGTATCTAATGAATCGATAGTTGAATTCGTTTTCGTTAACGTTGTTTACGTAAATAAGTTAACTTACCGTATCTGCATCATTATTGCATGCATTTCCTTTTATTTTATCATTATTAAAGTCAAAGAATTTCACTAATGATAACATCGCACCCCCACCAGAGTGTTACATCTCAAAATATCTTACTTTCAACAAATGGAGATTGAAATTTAGTCAGTATTGGAGTCGCGCTGGTGACTACTGTGGACAATGATTTGTAACTTCCTCACAACAAGGGAGTTAAATCTTAACAGTAATTGACTCTTTTGAAGGAATGCTGATTTTAAACATTTTTTTAAATATAATTTCAGACGATGTAACCATATGCGAGAAAGGCTTTCTTCGCATTTTAGTGAGATGTAACGTTAATACCATTAATGGTATTTTAAAATAATTATTTTCCATTTATATTATTGAAAATATTTATTTCTTTATAATGATTTAAGGAATTACTGAAGGAAATAATAATGCAAAACAAACTTTTTCTATGAACTTTGAGTTATTTTCTCAGAAAAAGGAAGCACTGAAGTGTGTGTAGTTATATAGGTAGATCTATTATAATTATTTATCATCCGAAATGGCATTTATCACAGTTATGCATTACAATTATCTCTACTAATAATAAATCTGTAACCGAAATTTTTCTGGTAATTTTCGCTTTTCCAAAAATAATTGGTGTTAACATGTTCAATTAATCATCCTGAAACCGAAAATCGCCTTTTTGAAATTTTTGTTTATATGTCTGTCTGTCTGTCTGTCTGTCTGTCTGTCTGTCTGTATGTTTGTTACCTTTTCACGCGATAATGGCTGAACGGATTTCGATGAAATTGGAATGTAAATTAAGTTCGTTGTAACTTAGATTTTAGGCTATATGACATTCAAAATACTTTATTTAAAAGGAGGGTTATAAGGGGGCCTGAATTAAATAAATCCAAATACCTCGCTTATTACTGACTTTTGTGAAAAATATCACATAACAAATGTTTCTTAAAAAATGATTTCCGATAAGTTTATTCCAGGATAAATTTTGATAGGACTTATATTTAAGGATATACAAGAGTTTTAAAATAACAATACAATACATTTTCACCACCACCTCAGATTATAGCGTCGTTGTTCCGTAACTCATATGTGCAAAATATAAAATTTTTGAGTAGGAAGAAAAAACAGATGTATTCATTCTATGGCAGTGGTGCATAGGAGATCGTGAATTCTTACATTTTCGAGAAAAAGAAATATAATTACATGCAGGAGATTGTATTATTTGCTGTATAACTATTTTAAGTTATTTAATAGAGCAATAATCTGAAAATCGATATGTCACACAGATATTGCAGGAACGACGTCGATGCCTACAATGAAATAAACACAAATGACTCCGTCTATTTAAGGCGGCCTTGACGTTTATCAATATTTGTGTGCTTGTATGAAGTAATCTCAGAAGCTAATTTGGATAGTTCCTTCACTATTTGAAATTTGTAGTTTCTCTAGATGGTTGTAATATTACATTTGAGGACTGAGGTAAGATGAAAGTAAGTCTTTACGCACAGAAAACGTAACATTCTGTCGAAATATTATATAACTTGATTATTACAACTTTATTTGATCCACATAAAATACTCTAATTTTATACACTTAAATTTCTTTTTGTTCACAGAACATAATAGTTATGAGTTTTGTCGTAAAGATGAGCATTTTTATTGGACCATACAGCCCACAATAAATAAGCATTTCACCATGGAGCTGAGTTATTTTAAAAGGTGTCACGAAATGGCGATCCTGCGCTCATAATTTACGCATATTCGTTTCCTGTGTTTCTTAAAATAATAGTCTATTTATGTAGGTACTTATTTTTTTATTTGCATAAACAATGATATACAACCGAGCGAGTTAGTTCAGACGGTAGAGTTTCAGATACCCATTCGGGAGGTCCCGAGTACAAACTCCGTGGCCGACCAATCTGACTGGGGTTTTTCATGATTTCCCTCGGTCATAAAAAGCAAATGCCGGATTGGAAAGATACATGCCATGATTCATCACCGCCTCAATTACCAATACCAAAAGCATTACTCAAAGTCTATAATCAGTTACATGAACACAAGCCATCTAACACACAATAGAAACAGGAACTCGACAAGAGTAAAAACGGACTACCCACATTATCCATGCACCAAAAACGGATGTTCTTTGAATCAAATGATCATATTTTAATTATTTGCATGTAATAACAATTAAGAAACATGTTAAAGGATTTATTATTGCACGAAATGAGTGGTCTCTGGACCAAAATGATCGTATTTTAATTACTTAAATACAATTTAAATTAAGTAACATATTAAACGATTTATCCTTCTATCAAACACGAATGTTCCCTGGACCAGATGTCCTATTTTAATTATGTAATTACTTTATATTTATTTCTAACAAATGCAGCGGAGCGCACGAGTACGGCTATTTTATAATAAAAGTAATTCATTACAGTAATAATTATTTCATTAGATTATTTATCATCAAGTTAATACCATTCTTCATGTTCATAGTCCCTGAGATACCATGGTAAATTTATTCTTTTTTCTTATACAATTTGATACAAATTATATAAATACTGATGCTTATCTATGAGCAATTGACTATATTAACATAAATTAAGAAAATGAAGCAAACAGTTAAATAAATATTATTTCACTCTATATCATACTACTTTACAAAGAGGCGTAAAAACTTTAATAAACCTGTTGAATGCTTTCACAGCTCAAAAGAGTCTAAAATCTTGCTTCTATCGAACAGAAATGAAATCGTACGATTGATTTTGAATAGCTTTCGGAAAGATTCTACAGGGGTGATTTTCCTTGCTGGAAAGCGATTCCGAATAACTCTTTTTACCTAGGAAATCTAAAGAAGAAAAAATTATTCAACATGTCTTTCAAAATACGGTTATCAACAAATGGGAGATAAGAGTCATAATCGAATGCAGTGGTTTCCAATATTCTTCTGCGACAAACTTTAGGTTCCTCATTTTTGTTTTCATCATTCATTTTGCATATAAGCTTATAGTTTAAGTTTTCGCTATTCTGATTGTTGATGGTTCCATTGATGACCATTTTACTAACCGCTTACCTCTTTCCATTCTCTGAACATGAGTTTAAAGTAATTAATTAGTATGAAATATGATTTCAGAGTATATATTTAATTAATACAAGTATTTAAATAAAAAGAATATAGCATTCCAAAATTATGAAATTGAAATTTCAGGAGCTTTCTATCAGCGGTATCGTACATGGGAGTAAGACTAAGAAATATTTATCTTTAGAAAGTAAAATGAAGAGGCAAACGGTTATAATATTGCTTATGTATAATTAAATATGATTATGCTGTTACAACTACAAAAATATACATACTATATAAGTGATGACAGTTACAGTTTATACAGGGACATCATTTTAGTTTCACTTCAATTTTTATTGTACCTGAGTTTTTGAATGTACTTCACTCCCACCCCTTTTACTAGTAGTAGTACTACTAGTACTACATAGTAGCCTTACGGCCACAGTAACAGTACGTTCCAAAAATATGTTCGGGTTTTCCAGTGACGAAAGAGCTTTCAATATTGAATCATTTTCGCACAGGTACTGTCGTTCATTTGCCTACGTCGTATCCCGGTTTCCCCCACCAGCTTTTATTCGCCAGCTAGTGGGTGGACTGTCTTAGTTCTTTTCTGAGAACATTAATTTCTGTTAGGAATTGGACGTCTACCTAATATTATACAAATGTTTAAAATAACTTAAATAAAAGGGCCTCGTTAAGTAATTAACGTCATGTGATTTCCCCCCTTTCTATGACCCTACGACATAACCACTTGGACGGAGTAATTTTATCTTTTCGGATTGGGCAGAAGTGAAGATTGAATTTATAGTACGTAAGGTACTCTTTTATAGAGTAGATACAGAATTATTTCAACATGAGTTACTAGTACGAAGGACGAAACTGGTAATTGGGATTAGGTACAATAGTCTATAGTGCGTAAATATGGACATTAGAACTGAAGGCTGTATCGAAATGAACGGCCACCATTTTCAAAAAGTGTTTAAATATCCATATTATGATTACTTTTCAATTTAACTTCATTCTCTATACTGTACGCTAATGTGCTAAAGACAGTATAATATACACTGCATAATGAATACGTCCACATGGATATCTCAATTCGTGAGTAAAAACACTTATTGTTAATACTGTACTGTATTTTGATTAAACAAAAACCTAATGAAAATTATCAAACTCAGAAGCGCGATATTTCCTAGTTTACGTAAATGGATGAACTACTTTTCTTCCCTCCTATACCTAGTAAAGTGATTTGTTTGTATTTTACGCCAGTATCATCGAACTCTAGTCGTGGAAGGAGGTTAGCGAACGGTGTTGATCCAAAGGTATAGTCAGGTTAATATTAAAAATGTTAGTAAAAATAAAATGATAACCCTGTATATAACCAAACTTAAGAAGACTGCAATGAAGGCAAAGTGAGATTTAATTACTCGAAGACCGTTACATCTCAACATGTAACACTGCTTTTAAACACTCAATACGAGATGAATAGACATTAACAAGGGAAGACAGTTGTATCTCTTCATGTAACAGTCATTTGGGATAAGGAATACGAAAAAGCAACTTATCCAAAACCGAAGACCGTTGTCACTCTACATGTAACTCTATTAACCACCTCACAACCATGAAAACCAGCAAAGGACTGAGTTACTCCGAAATGTAATAATGGAAGTTGGCCGCATCTGCCGATACCTCAATCGCCGATCCAATTCGGCCCAAAGGTGCTCAATGGGATTGAGATCAGGACTCTGTGCAGGCCAGTCCAACCGGTGAATATTATTGTCTGCATACCACTGCATAGTAGCCGCCGAAACATGGGGAAAACTTCCATTCTCCAACTGAATGCCATGCTGCAAGAGGAATGGCGACGCATTCCAGTGGATATCCTACACAAACTAGTGGATAGCATGCCTGACAGGGTGGCTGCTGTTATAGCAACAAGAGGTGGTACCACGAGGTTCTGAAGGGGAAAAACAGTGCCCAATTACTTTTTGGTAGATAATGTACTTTCGAGGATGTTCGTGCATCATCATCATCATCATCATCATCATCATTATTATTATTATTATTATTATTATTATTATTATTATTATTATTGTTACTATCATCATCATCTTCTTCATCATCATTATACACTATATTTCTGAGACAATCCAGTAAATTTAACACAGATTTTTACCACAACTCTAGAAGAACAATGAATTAAGTAAATTTTACCAAATCTCTTACAGATGAAAGATCTTTTGGGACACACTAAGTTAGTCACAGTAAAAAATTTTAAAACTGTTCTTGAAATACTTACTGGAAAAATAATTTAAGAAGAGAAACTGAATTGAAAACTCAATAAGAAAATACTGTACTGTCATATTTTATAACGCTTTGTAATAAACATTAATTAATTATAGTAAGATGGAGGAAATATGACGGCAAAAGAACGTTTATTATTAAAACGCCAAGGACAATAGCAGCCTTATGTAAAAGAAAAACAGTGATAGCGTGACATCTTTGTATTGATAAAACATAACATAAAAAGTGGGACAAAATGTTATAAACACGATATTAATATTTTAGAAACGCATATATACTCTAGTGTCTTCAAAAAATCCCGTCCGTAAACAGCACTACGAACCACAGGCGTAGCTCAGTCGGCTGAGGCGATTGGATGCCGATCCAGTATTGTGCTCGATTACCGCTTGGGCTGATTACATAGTTGGATTTTTTAGAGGTTTTCCCCAATCGTACGACGAATGTCAGGTAATCTATGACAAATACTGGGCCTCATCTTTCCAAATACCATCTCGCTGTCACCAAGCCAATAGACGCTAAATAAACTAGTAGTTGATATACTTGCTTACTTACTTATTTACAAGTGACTTTTAAGGAACCCGCACGATCATTGCCGCCCTAACATAAGCCTGCCATGTTTCCGCATAGTTAATTTTCTCTCTTCAATGAAATTCACTCGCGAATTATTCCAATTTTTCTTACCGGCTGCTGATTGTTGTCCAATTGAGATTAGAGCCTGGTTCGTTACGAATCGTTTGACAATATTGTGAACGTTCTATCGCGTCGCATTATTGAGTTACACTTCCTCCGCTGACTCGCGACCAGCTTTCCCCCCGTGCGTGGGTATCGCTAGATGACTTCGCTCGCTGGAACTCAAGGTGGCGATAGATAAATTGATGCTTCGTCTGTCGATCACCATTTGCTTCATTGGAATATATCATGTAGTTTAGAAATTACAGGCGCGAAGACATTCACCAGAAAATATGTCGATCGACTTTCTGAGATGGCCCTTTAAAACTGGACAGAACTTATGGACGTATTCCAATCAAAAATATTCATATAATAAACAACAATTTAACCGAAATTAACTGAAATGAAGGCCTAGAAGCATACATGGGATAAGGACAAAAAAAATTCATTGACGAATGATTGAAACCGACACGTTGCGATGTTTGGACAAGACCCTACGTAGCATTGTCTGTAATCACGTACCTATATAATATTTATAGCATGTTAGTTATTTACTACTAAGTTGAACGAGTATTACACGCAAACGATATGACCAAACTTATGATTCATATTATTTCGACAACAGTTACCTATTTACTTCGTGAAGACAAAGTTAACTACAAGACCTGTAAGCAGCTCTTTTTATCACAGGTAGTAAAAGGAACAAAATATTTAGTCAAGGAAGAAAACAATTTCTATTTAAATTCTGCTAAAAGTATTCATTACGGACTTTCATGTGGGGATTAATTTTTTGAAGAACTACACGACAATAAATAATTGCTAAATACATTATTCTATCTGACAATATTTGTATTAGGGATGCAGACCACAGACAAGAATCTGCAGACCAAGAAAGCACGGAGTGCTCAAATGGGAAACCATTTCACTTACGATCTGCTAAGTCTCCAACGAAAAGTAATACGATATCTTGGTCTGCTCTACCCAGAAAGCAATACATGGCAATATAAGTTGCAGATATTTGTGTACATAGTACGTTTCTTTTTCTACATCCTTTTATACATTGGATTTGCCGTTTCTTTCTACGAGAACTTGGAAAATGTGAGCATCTTATCAGAGATTATGTTACAGTGGGCAGTGGTGATCTACTGCAATGTATCTTCAGCATACTTTACAGCGAAGCAGGATAGTTTGAAAAATATATTGCACGTATTGGAAAAAACAGTAATGGAAAATGCGGATGACGTTCTTATACTTGGCAATAAACGAGAGATTGTTGCAAATGCCACGAAGTGGGCTAAACAAGTCACGTATACAATGCTAGCTTTGGGGTTATTTGTGATGTTTGGATGGGGAATGAGTCCTATGATTATAAAATACACATCGATATTGAGTGGAGAGTTCAATGCTACCGCAGACACTAATAAATATTTCTGCTTCGTTATTTGGCGGCCAGAAAATGCTATACAGTTTCCAATATACGAAATATACTACCTTTTTCAAGTTCTGATCTTATTTGGGGTTAGTATTCATTTCACAGCTTCGACCTTGATAAAATTTTCTCTGATATATCACACAACTACGCACTTCAAGATATTAGTTTCGTCGATTCAGGACATTGATGTGATATTCCCAGACGATAAATCTGAAGGTTTTTCAGAATCAGTTATCGGAAATGTTGCTTCTAATGTGGAAGACACCGGCAACAATGGAGACGTGAAATACTTTGAAGGCAGTGTGGAAGAATACCTGGTTGTCTGTGTGAAGTATCATCAAGCCATATTGCAGTGAGTATTAAGTGGTCTTATGTCCCTACCGTTTGGTCCGAAGGGTTGTGGGTTCGAGTCCCGCCTCGGGCATGGGTGTTGTGTTTGTATTAGTATAAGTAAAACAAAGGAAAAACAAAAATGAAAAACGAAAACAGAAAAAAAAGTGGCAATTAATAACAAGGCAGAATGGCAACATTAAGTCAAATAAGAATAACTGATATGCCCTCAACTTCCGGATGACACTCAAATAGAGAAACTTAATTTTTTTCGCTGCTTGTGTTCAATGATAGTAGCCTACATGTCAATAAAAATTAGGAAATAAGTAGGTTTTGTCAAAGAGATTGTCAAAAAAGTGCATTTACAACGTTTCAGGGATGATTTTTACATGGGTTATTTTACGACGCTTTAACAACTGCTGTGGTTATCTAGTGTCTGAATGAAATGAAGGTGATAATGCTGGCGAAATGAGTCCAGAGACCAACGCCGAAAGTTACCCAACATTTACTGTTATTAGGATGAGGGAAAACCCCGAAATAAACCTTAACCAGGTAACTTTTGCCAACCAGGATTTAAACTCGGGCCAGCTCGTTTTTCAGGAATGACAGAAGATGTAAAAACAAACATCTCTTTTATGTGACAAAAACATTTTCTACTTGTCTTTTCGGAGCTACCAGTTAATAAGTGGTGTGAAGAGACTGTGTTCACACTGTTACCTGAATTCAGTGATGTGAAAAAATGTTCAAATCAAGATTTCAGGTACAACTCCTTGTAAAGTTGATTTGAATAATTTCGAGGGAAGAATTGTTCCGGGGCCGGGCATCGAACCCGGGACCTTTGGTTAAACGTACCAACGCTCTACCAACTGAGCTACCCGGGAAGTCTACCCGACACCGATCCAATTTTTTCCTCTCTGTATCCACAGACCTCAAAGTGGGCTGACAATCGTCAAGCAACCAACTTTGAGTGCACACTAACTCCGTGTGACTTAAATTGTGGTTTTCTGTTAACGAACAGTGACGTGTATTATGCAGATCCCTACCGGCCCCGGTACAATTTTTCCCTCGAAATTATTCAAATCAACTTTACAGGGAGTTATACCTGAAATCTCGATTTGCATAATACACGTCACTGTTCGTTAACAGAAAAACCACAATTTAAGTCACACGGAGTTAGTGTGCACTCAAAGTTGGTTGCTTGACGATTGTCAGTCCACTTTGAGGTCTGTGGATACAGAGAGGAAAAAATTGGATCGGTGTCGGGTAGAGTTCCCGGGTAGCTCAGTTGGTAGAGCGTTGGTACGTTAAACGAAAGGTCCCGGGTTCGATGCCCGGCCCCGGAACAATTTTTCCCTCGAAATTATTGAAAAAAGGTTGTTCAAAGGTTGAAACTGCAATCCTTTTAACCGAATGCACAATTGATTTCTACTCATTACGAACAGTCTGATAGGCTACGCTAGAAAATGTCGAGAGTTTGTTCAATATTCGCTGCAGCTCAACAAAGCGATCAACCAGCTCTTCAGTCATATTAATCTGGATCTCGTAAACCAGATATTTCATATCCCCCACATAAGGAAATCCACAGTAGGTCTGGCGATCGAGGTGGTCATGATACTGTTAGCAAAATGTAAACTTAGTGTTGGCGTACAACATATTGCAGACATTGTCTCATAACTAGGGATGGAAATTAGGACACCGAACTTATGAAATTAACTACGTTACGTGTTATACAAGTCGTGTTGTTTACATCAACTCGGGGTGGTACAGGCGCTTGTAGAGCACTGCTATGCTTGAATCAGAACAATGTTCGGTATAGTCAGGTGACTAAAACAAATAGGTTATAACACATATTTACGAAAGCGACTTATCTCATTCTCCTGTTTGTAAAAAATGGTAATAAATTATAAATAAAAATGAATGGCGTAGTCTAAATGTCACTAATTTTGTTGCAATTTGCAACTGTGTGCAATCGTAAATTGTCAAATATAAAGAGCTATTTCGATTTTCACTCAAAGAAGAAAATTTCCTTTGAACACTATTCACCGTTTAGTTCATGGGCTATTACACTTCACAGAGTTTCGAATATGCAGGATTTTGGTTAGTTTAGTTTAAACTTTTTATTGTTACCAAGAGGTGATTGGATAGAATTTAATATTATTTAATAACAAGATTTTGTGAAGGATTTTAGATAAGGGCGCAAATAGCCACAGTAGCTGACGCGCCATTTTAAACCCTCTAATTAACTCATAACATGAGGGTAAGTATTGTGTACGCATGGCTCTTAGAGTCGGCAATTTTCTATGCGTTATCTTTTACTTTTCAATGAAGTGTTTAAAATGTGCATTCCCACGTTTAAGGAATGGAATATTCGCACATATCAATGCAAGGCGCAAGTCATAATAAAAAGCGAACTGATCGGAAATCAAATCACTAAACAATTTCAAATGTTCAATGTGTCTTTTAGAATCACAATGTTTTTGTAAATCATGACGATTATTAAGTTTTTTGACTCAGAAATAGTCATCTCCGAACTCTGTTACAAGCACAGCCAAAGTTGCAGATTTTATTCGCAGCATTAGATCACAACTGAACTCTCGACGAGAAATTCTACTTTTGAAACAGCTAATAAGAATGTTGTGCCTAAAATGGCCTGCTAAAATGCAGTGAATAGAGCTCATTTCACGCGACGTCTTTAATTTTGCATACTCAAAGCACATCAGTAAAGTAAACAAATACAGTGTTTCTTAAACATATGGTCGCCTCTAGGCAATATTATGGTGTCCAGACTTCGTTCCCTACTCGTAAGTAATGTCGGGTTTGGAACAAAAATTTAGTTAGAATGTGTTTTGTCAAGAAATGAATCCAATTCTTCAAAGTAAAACCCATTAAGTTCTGCAGTCTTGAGCCACCTTTCATCGAGATTTATTATCCCTTGACGGTAGAAGTTGTGCGCGGCAGGCTTTTGAAAAGTGACGCGCGTAAAATTATTTATAACGTTGCGAAGTATTTAAGGAGTTAGGTACAGCTTACAGCAATACATTTTTTGGAAATATTCAACATTTTTTCCTCCATTACTGTATCTTGTACAATAATGAAAATTGGTTTGTGTAAAACACTGTCCTTCTGCTTTATTAAAAAATATATTTTTACGATTTAAAAAATTATTTATATTTTTTTTACAAATTCAAAATGGTTGCAGTTCGCTGTGCAGTGATAAAGCGTTTCCCTCATAATTCATACACTTGTTAAATTTTTCATGTTCTCTCTCTTTTATTTTATTACTGAAACTGATGTTTACAATATCATGCTCTTTCAACTACATTCCTTAATAAATAATATTTTTTTTATTTTGTTTTAAAAGAAAGTGCTGATACTTGACCATTTTTTAAAATGAATTTATTTTTTATCAGACAATCTATCAAAGGCAGAGAAGCGATCTTACATCATATTGTAGATATAACATACATAAATACAAAAAAAATCATCACAGAATGTTGAACAGTTTTTTAGTTATGTGGGAAATGGTTCATCACTGCACAGCGAAATGAATTTTGAAAAAAAAAAAAAAAAAGAAAAAGAAAACATAAATAATTTTTTTATCGTAAAAATATTTGTTTATATAGCAGAAGGACAGTGTTTTACACATACCAATTTTCATTATTGAAGAAGATACAGTAATGAAGGGGGGAAAAAATGTTGAATATTTCCAAAATTTTACTGCTGTAAGATGTACCTAACCCCTTAAAAGAGAAAAAAAATGAATTTAAGTTGAAATATAGTGTTGTCACAACAACAAGAAAGCTACGGGAGTTTCGGCCAGCTTGTTAAAAAACGTTTTAAAGGAAGAGGCAGTGTCAATGTCTACCACAGCTGGAGTCCGACTAGTGTAACCCGCCTAGCGGGCTGCTCGTATAGTAATGACGTCTCCCCCTCCATGGCCACATGAGTATTGGAAAAGTCGAAGATCTTTTTGTAGTTTGTCGAGCTATACACCTTTGAATAGTGTGTATAATATACTACCGTCTATTAGTGAAGTCCTTAAGCCTATTTTTAAATACATTTTTGGTTATTGGTAAAGACTTTAGTAAGTCTGCAGGTAAAGCATTCTAGTCCCTGATAGTACGACTGAGAAAAGAAAACTTTTCAGTGTCCGTCCTCTGTCTTTAAATGTTATGTTTTATTTAACGACTCTCGCAACTGCAGACGTTATATCAGCGTCGCCGGATGTGCCGGAATTTTGTACCGCAGGAGTTCTTTTACATGTCAGTAAATCTACTGACATAAGCCTGTCGCATTTAAGCACACTTAAATGCCATCGACTTGGCCCGGGATCGAACCCGCAACCCTTGGTGTAGAAGGCCAGCGCTATACCAACTCGCCAACCAGATCGACTCCTCTGTCTTCTTTCTCTCAATTTATATGAATGGTCGTTCCTTGAAGAGTAATTTGGCGGCTGCAACCTATTTTTTTTTCTCTCCAGGCAGGCTCACCTCTGTACTTTTTTAACATTGCGCTTAATCGAATTAGCGTTTTCCTGTCCGTGAGTGGGTCCCATTTTAATGGTGAATTATTATGAGAGAGATTAAAAAACGAGCAACAGAAGTTTACGAAGAAAAGACTTCAATTTATGAGCGGTTTACTATTTGATAGCAGGAAGGGGTTTATGTCACGTTTAAAAGATTTGCAAGTTCCTCTCCCTTTTATCTTGTGCACATATTATAACTTTTTGTTTTGATAGGTATTGGAACTTTTGTTTTTGAGAGTTAGTCAGAACGAGGGACTAACATGAATGTAGAGATTTGATGCATGTAACTATATTATGGCAAGATACACGTGACGTCATCAATTTTTCAAATATCACTACATACTTCAATCATCTTACATTGATTAAAAATATTAAGAAGAGTTCAAAAATATATCACAATGCCATCTTCCCAATCAATAACAACAAAAAAATGCAAAATGAATGTCATCAAAATGTGCTGTTTGCTGTGGTGCCTCATTCATTTTGTGCACTAACTTCTACAAAACGAAAGACGACTGACGTCCGTACACGTCGTGTGTTATGTGTTTGCTGTCTTAAAATGTAAACAAATCACAACTGTCGGCGCCACACTCCACATACAGTGGCCTGGACGTTCTCCGGACCTATCGCCACTCTACTTCTTCTTGTGGGGAACAGTAAAGGACAGTGTGTACCAGAACATTATTACAACACGAGACGACATGCAGCAACTCATTCCACAGGCTTGTGTGTCCATTCAGCCAGCCTTTCGGGGAACGCCTTCGAATATGCATTAATCTGAATGGTCACCATTTTGAACATCTTCTGTCGCTCTCAAAGCATAACATTTTCACATTCGAAGTACGTTTCTGTTTCGTTTTGTTGTTGTTAATGATTAGGAAGGTGAGATTGTGATACATTTTCGTACTCGTCTTAATGTGTGTAATAAGTGTAAGTTGATTAAAGTATGTAGTGCTATTTGAAAAATTGATTACGTCACGTGTATCTTGTACGATAATGTAATTACGTGCACCAAATCTCCACACTCATGTTAGCCCCTCGTTCTAACATAACGCTCAAAATAAAAAATTCCAATACCTATCCCAACAAAAAAGTTAAAATAGGCCTAGTTGCACAAGATAAATGTAAATGTTCAGTAAAAAATAAAATAATATAAAGAATGATCAATACTATTTGAAGATGCATATAAAGTCCATTATTTAATTATATTATTCGCCTTGTGTTTTTGAACATTTTCTAGTATTTCAAGATCCTCCAGATCGTTGATGAATGATTCGCTGATCTAAAATTTTAATTGATAAATAACTCGTATTGAAATTGTTTTGGGGTTTTTGCACTATGCCACATCTCACCCAACAACCAATGCTTCCAAATTTCTTGTTTTCCGAGTTGCCATAGAAGATAAGGATATTGGAATTTCTATCAAACACTTTTCTTGTCTTCTACAATAATCCAGTCGAAAATTAACACCAGGACTGGAACATTCTTATATCTTTGTCGTGATAAAAGAATTTAAATTCTTCGCAACAATCTAGACTAGGGGTTCTCAACCTTTTAAAGACTGTGAGCACCGCCTACATGTAATAGTAAGTGAATGAGCATCATCAAGTCTATTAGGTTTAGTAGCCCTATATGAATATATAAATAAAATAATTAAAAACTTAATTAATTTTTAAAACTTTTACGGGGATAATGATATCCTTCAACTTGAATGTTACCCAGAATTTCAGTGATATCCAAGAGGAAATCGCTTGCAAGAATCCTGCAGAAGTGAATTAGTCAATCGTGATCGTGTTTTGTTCTTGAAGTATTTTATAAGAGAGAAAATTTTTTTCGCATAGATAAGTTGTCCCGAACATAATTAGACATTAAAGATAAACATTCCGCAATATTTGGGTTCTTTTTGTATATTCTGCTCTCCAAAGGCTATGAATTTCTATCTATAAACAGATATTTCAAAGGTAAGGAAGACTGGAGATCTATCAATCGAAGCTCCGCACATGGAACAATATTATTCTGTTCAATAATATTGTTTTTTGTGACTTATTCCACACTTAATTAAATGGAGTTACGTACCTACTATGAAATATGAGGTCTATCAGACCTCTAAGATATTATAATGAATGGATGGATGTTAACACTATATTTTCTGGCTTATATAACAAATTTTGGAATGAAAAATGGACGTCAGGAGTGTTCGTGCTCGAGAGCACTTTTTAAATCTCATGACGAGAGCACTAAATGTCATTGAAAGACCACCATGGTGCTTGCGCGCATCAGGTTGAGAACGCCTGATCTAGACTAATAGTATTATTACAAAACAAGGATATATTCACGTGTTCCATTTACAGAATATCCGAAAGCGTTCAAGAACTTTTGGACCCCGTCATTTTGACGAGTTTCCTGACGAGCCAGGTGATGATGTGCGTGGCTGCGTTTCAGATGACTTTGGTAAGTGTACGCACTTCGCTAAGAACAGACGAAGGTTCAAGAAACTAATACACTATCTGCCAAAAAGTAATTGGGCACTATTTTTGTCCCTTTGTCTCAGTTGGACAACGGATGTTGCCGCATTTCCCGATACCTCAATCGCCGATCCAATTCGTCTCAAAGTTGCTCAATGGGATTGAGATCAGGACTCTGTGCAGGCCAGTCCAACCGGTGAACATTATTGTCTGCATACCGCTGTATAGCAGCCGCCGAAACATGGGGGCAACTTCCATTGTCCAACTGAGTGCCATGTTGCAAGAGGAATGGCGACGCATTCCAGTGGATATCCTACACAAATTAGTGAAGTGCTTTCCTGACAGGGTGGCTGCTGTTATAGCAACAAGAGGTGGTACCACGAGGTTCTAAAGGGAAAAAACAGTGCCCAATTAATTTTTGGTAGATGGTGTAGAATTGAAAATTCTAAATCTAATGATTGAAATCGCTGAAAATGAGGTTATTTGTAGGTTTAAACTGAAGGTAAATTTGACAGATTCTCAAGGCAGTCATAAGTTACAAGAATGTCAAAGGAGAAATTTTAATGAAATCTTAAGGCCCTTCGTCCACCGGGAAAACCAACGCGACGCGATAAATAGCGGGCGAGAGATCACTTACGATAATTTACCCATTTTTATTTCATAAAAGAAACCTAATTTAGTTCAATCGTGATAATTTTGGTGTTTGATGAGTACCGTACCTTGCTATGGCTAATTCTACTTGCAAACTTGTGAAAGTAGTCAGAGACGTTTTTGGATTCATCCTGATTTCGAAAAAATTTCTCAATTGCTTGCCAAGCTCATAATTATATAGATAGGCATGCATATCAACCTCCATAACAAACTACACATTGCCTGCTTCTTCTTAAAATAATTTCATCCTTTGATTCTGTCACCAAACAGTGAAAACTTGCAGACACACTTGAAAATATATTGCGTGCTGAGGCGTCTACAATAGAGTCGCGCACAATCGGTTACGAAAAACAGAAATTCTATATTGCTATTGCACGCCTGGCGCTATAGTCAGTATGCAAAGCTCTTCCATCTAGCGGACTCGCAGACTGCTGCTTTCAGATGCATGATAAATATGAACCAAGTCATTCAAACCTGACAAGAAGCCTATAAATATAGACAAACTACTGAAAACTTAATTTGTTGTCTTCTGAAACGTACCGTTAATAAAGACAAAGAAAACTATTTCTCGTCAACATAATATCCATTAAATGCCGACAGTTATTATAAATTACTTGCACTTTCCTTTTCTAATATAAATTAAATGCAAACCATTTAAACTTTCAGCTTCATAAATAAAAAGAAATCTGTCCCTCAGAATTTAAATAGCAAATCAATATTCTGAACAACGAAACACTTTTATACAGTTTACAGGTATTCATGAGGCTTTTATTTGTTGATAAGGAAAAACTTAAAATGAAATATTTTTCTATAATATTTGTTGATATTCATAATAATTGATACCAATATCTTTTCAACATATTTCCTCTCCTCTCCTCTCCTCTCCTCTCCTCTCCTCTCCTCTCCTCTCCTCTCCTCTCCTCTCCTCTCCTCTCCTCTCCTCTCCTCTCCTCTCCTCTCTTCTCTTCTCTTCTCAACGATTTTTTGAAGTGACTAAATAGCCAACGAACTTAGGTTTCAAACTAGTACTTGTTTCATCTTAACCAGCGCAGACTGGCTTCCGTGAATGCAAGTCACTCTACCTTATAATACGAGCAAACAGGCAGGCTTTCTTGGGTCCCGCCTGGACTGAACCTATAAAACCCGGGCTCAATGGGTTCAGGCTAAAAGTTAACTTGCTTTGTAGCGTCACCGGAACCCAAGCCTGACGGCAACCGGGTACGGGCGTGAGTCTTGAGTGATTTTCCGGTCTCTACTGGCGACCAATTCGTTTCTTTTCTTACGATTTATAGCGTTGCTCTTTAGTCGTCGTCACCTCGATAAACGAGCGAAGTATGATTTTAATCGTAAAGTTGCCTGGGTGATTAGTCGTCCGATTAATCGCATGGTTTTGATCTCTTCAATGGACGAAGGGCCTAATAACACGTAGGAAGGACGATGGGCACAAAAACTGTTGGCAAGGTTATTAATGTTATTATTAGAGCGGTGCAGACGGAGCACATGACAGACAGAATGGCATCATAGCAAGGGTTCCGACGTTACTCGGCGTGATCCCTGTGTACAAGCGACGGTCATGTACACGATGTGTTGACGTACAGACGACACAATAGAAATGACACAGTTCCCTAACTTTTCTGCAATTAATTGTCTACATATCCTTTAATATGATGACAAATTTAGAAAACTGATTAAACATTTCATCCTAAACAAATTATATATACTTTACATGTATGATTTCATACAGTACGCAAACAAAACCACTGTTTATTTGTAATAGCTTCATGTTATTCTATTCGCAAAAGCACTTGAACAATATTATTTTTTGTCTTCCCTTTTCTTTCCAATCTTTTTCACTTAAGTTCATTAACACCACGTCTAATTTACTTCTGCAGTACGATGAACAGACATGGACGAGACACGTTACATGAACCATATTGGAGAAATTGAGCTTCAGGTATTTATTAGCTTTTATCATTACGGCGCTGCATCTGTCACAAGAATAAGAAAACCTTCTCGCTCTCAACACAAGGCCACAGTAACTTTATAGCATTTTCAAATACAGTACATATTGAACTATAATTCACTACATCTACTGTTTCACATATAGGAAGATATGGTCCATTACATCCTCTTACATCCATTGCGCCGACAACAACACTAACCACATGACGACCAACCGTATCCAAATTTTATTGTCTTTCTATGTATGTATGTATGTATGTATGTATGTATGTATGTATGTATGTATGTATGTATGTATGTATGTATGCATGCATGTATATATATATATATATATATATATATATATATATATATATATATATATATATATATATATATACTTGTCGTAACTTCTCCGTATGTCCTTCTCCGTATTATGTCCTGCGTATTATGGATGTGGAATTGATGTACCAGTATATTTCTCCAAAAAATTGCACAAGGGTTTGTTGTTAAGTTTATGAAGAGGAAAATCTGCTCCTAAAAACGCATCACACATTTCTTCATAGAACACCGATGAAGAACTATGACTCTGCTCACATTTTCCGCGTTCCTCTTTCAACTTCATGACAACACGTTTGTGTACCTACATCCCTATTTACATGTCTCGAAAACTATATGCTCTATTAACTGAAACGGATATTTTACACAATTTGCAGAATAGTTTACCTTCGTTGCGGCAAAAATATCACCTTATTTGGGAATAAGTCTCTTAAATTTTGCCGAAGAAATTTGCTCCTCCTTAGGCCTCGTACCACTACAACCAAACTGGTTTTATGTTTCTTCAGTACTGACGTTTGCTTTACTAAGCTGTACCTACTGCTTGCAGCTATCCTGTGTACCGCAGAGTCAGACCTCTGCTGGTACACAAGATGAATTTACAACCCTTGCCCTGTTGCCGGTGTGTCGAACAACTGCTCCCTTTGCACGGCTCTAGTTATTATGATTAACATTTTTAAAACCAAGAAACTGTAATGACTATATAGTTAAATAGTGTTAACCTTTTTTTTTTCAGAAAAAGTTTTTTTTTAATCAGAATAACCATTTACAAACTATTATATAGCCCGTTTCGAAGATGTCCTGAACGTATGTGAATTACTGACACTGAAGGAATAGACGTGTTTTGTTTATGAAAAGAATATTAATATGAATTCACTGACTCTCACAATAAATTAGGGTAATAAGAAATTGGAAAAAAACGATAACATATGGTCAGGTTCATCAACATTGTTTAAGTTTTACCAACCATTAATTGACGACTCAATATCTGTTAAGTGACAAATACGGTGCACCAACGATAATGATTGTTAAAATTTTGCATAATACCTATAAAATTTAATTAGTGATTTATGGCCAATTAAGCTAGTTAACAAAAGTTCACTACTTTGAAAGAGCATAAAATGGCAGAAATATTCGTCAATGATAATTTTGAAGATCAAATGCTGTCGTTAATTATCTAATTCGACATGAAGGCCAAAGTGATTAAATAAAATTAGGACATACAAGGAAACACAAGAACAAAAAATGTAGAACTACTTTTGTTGTATCAGTCTCCCAATTATTCTTATTTTTATAATTTTATTGCTACTATCAATAGTAGAAAATGTTTTCTATCTGTACTGAAACCCATCCTTAAAGACAAAAGTGTTTTTTTTTTATTTGTCCATTCATCCTCAAATGACAGAATCATTACGAGTACTTAAACAGATTATATCTATATATACTCCTTTACGCATTCTACTACGTTACTCAACGAATTTCTTTAAGCATGGCAAAGTTTGAATTGGAACATCCTACTACATAGAGAGAGACAGCTACTACTGCTACCTGCCTGTAGACGATTCCATGTTAAGAAAAAAGTTTTGGTCTTATGGGCCTTGCTTAGCACACTGTTGCCGCAAGGTGCCTCCGTTAGAAGAAGGAGTGATTATAGTATCTCTGTCTTTCCTACCAACACGTACAGCTTATCGCACAAAATAGGCACGTCGAATCCAAATGATTAAAAAAACTTATGAATGTCATAATGATTTCTGAAAAAAATCATACATTATACTTTATATAGGCTACATTACAATTAAACTTCGGACATTTACGCCATTAACCAACTTTTAGGTACCTGAACTACGTTATAAAATAATAAAAAATATGCATTAAAATACAGTTTAGGCACCTAAAAATACAATTTTATGCAGCTGGAAATACGATATTAGGCACCTAAATAATTTTTACCCGCTCAAACTACAATATAACTACAGTGCTTTCGTAGCTCGGCCGGCCGTTCCGCGGCGGCCTTGTACTGGGTGAAGATTGACGCGCCTGCCGCCAGAGTAGAGCTGTAGCTACCGCTGACGCGCCAGTCAGTCGAGTTGGATCTGTCGTGGGGGAAAGACGTCTTTGCGCGTGTTGTGAGTAAAATTGTGTTGCCTCGTGGCGATAAAGTGTCTATTAATAATGGTTGAGTACACTTTAGAACAACGTATTTTTGTCTATGATGCGTATGTGAAATACTCTTCTGCAAGAAGGTGTCGAAGAGAATTTGAACATCGATTTGCAGGTGTTCGAATTCCTACCAGGTCAACTATTCATGACCTTGTCAATAAAGTCAGATGTATAGGATCTTTTTTGAACAAGAACCCTGTTCAACAACGCCGTGTACTGACAGAAGGAAAGATTGATGAAGTAGGGGTCCGGTTAGAGCAAATCACATTTTCAAGACGTCAGCTTTTGTGGTAACGAAACTTCTGAAACTTAAGCCGTACAGGGTAACTGTAGTTCATGCTTTACAAGCACAATATACTGTAAATAGAGTTAATTATTTCAATTGGTTTGTGCAGTCCGTTCATAATGGCGACGTAGACTCACTTTTAACTTCTTCACTGATGAAGCGTGGTTTCATCTTCACGGTCACGTTTCTACTCAGAACAATAGATACTGGGCTACCGAAAATTCCCATATTTTTCATGAAGTTCCTCACCACGCTGCAAAGGTTGGGGTTTGGTGTGTAGTAAGTGCGAGTATAATTATCGGTCCCATATTTTTCAACACAACAGTTGATTCACACGTTTATGCAACTTTAATTTAAATAATTTTTTCCGCAACTAACAAGAAATGAACGATTGAGTGGCTGGTTTCAGTAGGATTCAGCTACAGCGCACACCGCTGCGAATTTTATGTATGAATTGCGAAGTGTGTTTGGTGACAGAATAAATAGACGAGAATTGTGGTCACCTCGTTCCCCTGACTTGTCTGCATGCGATTTTTATTTATGGGGAACGTTAAAGAATAAAGTGAACGCATCAAACATCACGAGAGAAATACAGGCAATCAGTCAACATGAACTTATGCGAGTGAACCAGAATTGTTTTCGGAGATATAGTGAATGTGTTCGAGTTGAAGGTCATCACTTGTTATGATGCAGGTAAGCATAATGTTAGTAGAGTATATTGTGTTCCGTACTCATGACTTGCCGGTCGTTTACTTGTAACTCTGGCAGCAGGCGCGCCAGTCTTCACCTAGTCCAAGGCCGCCGCGGAATGATCCGGCCGAGTTACAAACGCACTGTATAATGATGCAAATACTTAGTGAATATTAATTATCATGCTATACAGTGATGGAGACAGTAAAAGAATTATTGTGATTATAAACTTCATTTTATTATGTCTTAAATTATGAATAATTAACTTATTATCAGGGAAAGGGACCTGGAGTATTATAACGAATGGTGAAACGTAGTATAGATATTCGTAGCTCAGTGACTGTCAAGAGAGCTGCGTCGCAGAGCATGGACGAGTACAGTCCACTTCATACAAACTTACACGCAATGTTTTATAAATGTATTTCAGAATAAACAAATGTTATAGTTTAATGACATATAGTGGCCTACATACATAATCTGCATTTCACTTTAAACTACATGTTGGCAACGCGTAAGACACCAATAAACAACATTACAAATATACATAATTAAATATCAATCTTTACATCCTCTCGTGGAAATATTGATGGCTGATAGACAGTTGTCTTCTGTATGAAACTCGCCTCTGAATATGTAGAACCAAACGAAATTGCATTTTCAATTATTGCTATGTTTTGTAGATGAAACAATTATTCCTGCTGTGCCTTATATATATATATATATATATATATATATATAATTTATTTCAAGAAATAGTCTGCCCAGGCATCCTGGGTTGCCAAAAACACAGAATAACACACATATAAGAATAGTAATGATTACAGTAAGATAGATGAGCCAAATTTAAATGTGAACTAGGAGCTTAAGTTTAAGAAATAATAAATTTGTACATATATTTGTAACAATCACACACTAACGAATAGAAAAGGGGGGGGGTATTATGATATTCCGTATAAATGATTTTTCAGAATTGCCACAGACCCTTTAATGGTTGAAGTAATTATAATAAACCGTAAATATCATTTGTGTGAGATCGTGCGTATTTGCTTGGTTTCCGCACAAAACCAATCCGCGGAAAGTCTAAAATTCCACATTCAGTATTCCCAACCTAACACACATAATAATTTCCCTCTTCTTACCGCTTAAGTGACATATTGATTTCACTGCTTTAGGCTTTTAACATATTATTTTTTGAGACGTTCAATATAGTAATAATTATAAATTGGAAACTTACCACTGCAATTTCACCTAAATTGCACTGTTAATTATTGTTTTTAAATATTTGCAAAAATTAAGTAAACTCTAAATCATTACATAACCTTACCGTTTGTTTTAAGTTCGCATTTATAGACTGGGGGAAAAAAAAAGACAGACGTATATCATGGCCTGCTGGAGTATAGTAAACACAGATAACATTTTAAAGCTACAATGTTGAAGATAGATATTTTTGTTTCGCAAATTTGCCGTCATTGAACGAAAACCAAGATGGAGATTTCATTGCAACTAATTAGAAATTCTTCTTTCAGGTATGCAATAAACGATCTTCGCACAAAATAATGTACGATACACGAGCGGTATGTTTTCTTTCAATTCTCGGAAATTAAAAAAGCTCAACTACGTTTCGCTTTTTCCTCGAACATGAAAACTTCAACATACCGCTCTTGTAACGCATATTACTACTTCAATTTTTCAAAATATAACTTTGCTCTATTGCAAAGAAGGAAATTTTTAACACGAAAAAACTCCGCTCTACATCTGCAGAGTCAATTGGAGAATAAGTACTTGAAACAAGATACGTCAATTAAATTCACATGTTGAATGACGCCATTGGGACACGTCTTTGTTAGTAAATCTGAAATTCGACCTAGAATACTGTACCCATCATTTTAAATCAAAACTCTTTTCATTTTTTCACCAACATGTTTTCCTACTTCACCTTCTACTGCACTTAGTTTATTTGCAATAGTCTCATAATATTTATTTGCTTAACTAGTTCTACTCCTGACTTTTCTAATAGAATAATGGCATCCGGTAAACAAAAGAAAATTGACTTAACATCGATGACTTCTTTCTCGATTGTTCTATCATTTAGTAGTTCCTGGCGTATTTGAATCGCAGCCGCGTCATCGGGATCGAAAGACTAGACCACTTTCTCCACAGATTGGAGGTGATGTGCGTAATAATTGCAAGCTTCTAACCATGACACCCAGCTCTTAAGAATTGGACATGGGTGAAGCGACAATTTAGGGAATTGTTTCCTGAATTTTGATACTCGATCTGGAGCTTTTACAAATATAGTCTTTCAATTTTGTATTGTTAGTTGGTTTCACTTTCGGCATTGTATCTGCACTTCACTACTCTGAACGGCAAATTTGCATGTTGAAGTTCTTATGCGACAACTGTCCCGTTCACCTGTTGTTGACGTGCAGAGATCTACGAGTATGTCATGGAGAGGAGGACTTGGTATAAAGGGTTGTAAACAAATGGCTGTGTAGATGCCAATAGTAGCTTTTACTGCTCCAAATTCCGTTCCCTACTTATTATTAATGAATTCATTAGCATTATTTCTCTGTATGCCGCTGATACATACGTCTCAATATTACAATTAAACTAATTTCTTAATGACACATTATTCATAATTGGATTTGCAGGACGCAATGATCAATGATCATAATAAAAGCCTAAATTATCTGTTGTGAGACTTTATCTTTTATTAATCTTGCTCTTATAAAGTGGTTCTATCTTTCCACGCGACACTGTTCTTTTGTACTCCTACTGCTCGCTCAAGTGCTCAAAATGACCTGTTACTTTCCGGGACCGACTGAGTAGGTGACTCCTCTGGTCTTACGTATCTGACCTGATGATGGAACTTGTAGGCGGCTACAAAACGTTGTGAATTTCAAGTTACAGAACATGATGCAATACTCAAAAGCTTAATTCCGATCTGATTTATAGTTTGGAACTGGAAATGCTGAGATCTTGATGTGTGGAGTGGTACAGTACTGAAATTCTGATCAATAATGCTGAAATTTTGATGTGTGCAGTACTGAAATTCTGATTAATAGTATGAAGGCGATAACAACGGAGTACTTAAACTTTGTTTTGTGATTTCAGAACGCTGATGAGACAGTACTGATATTCTGATTAGTAGTTTCAATGTCGAAACTGATCAAAGTACCAAATTTTGATTTGTGATTTCAGAACGATAGTAATGGAAAGCTCAAATTGAGATTTCTAGGTTTTGAGCGATGTAGACAGATTTTTTTTTTCGAGACAATAGAAATGGAGCCTCGAGAAAGATTGTATTGGAGTAGTCAAATCTTGATTTATGTTTTCAGAAGCAGAGTGAAATAGTATTCAAATTCTGAACTGTGTTGTAGGATGTTCTTGATGGAGTACTCAAAAGTTTGGTACGTGTTTAAATAATGAAACTTTCAAGTGTGTTTTAAGAACAATGGTGAAATAAATTGATTTTTAATTCCTTGAAAATAGCAAAGAAGCACCGGTAATAAACATCTGTAGTGAAGTTTCAGGATGTTAGTGACGGAGTACAGAAACATTGATTTGTGATTTCAGGACGATAGTAATGGACGAGTGAAATTTTTAACCAGTTTGCTAAATGACGGAATCTATCCTCTACTGACTTGCTGGTGTGGTGAACATCTTACAGAACAGGTGACTAATAGAATCTTTTAAGTAACAATTTACTCATACTGGCTGGAATAACAACACTATGACTATTACACACCTCTATTTATTGAGGTTACAGTATTCAGAATTTTAGTTTCAATTCTATCCGTGTACAGACAACTATTGACTAAGGGTAACATTACACTATCAGAGTTTTAAAAAGAATATGATAAAATATGATATCAAAGATCTGTGTAAATGGTAGGATTTGAGGTAGGCCTATATTATACTATAAAATAGGTTATTGTATCAAAGAAACTCTAAAATTAGGACATAAAATTCATAAGCTTCCATTTATAGTAAAATAAATAAAAATCTTTTTGATCACTGATATGTAAAAATGAGGGAAGAAGAGTACTATGCTCGTTTAGCTACAATTTAGTTCAAAATAAAAAGTCATTCAAAAATAAGTTACATTTTGACGTCGACATAACCTTTTTTAAGAATTGGGATATACACAAAACAAGAACACACCTCCACTCATAAAGATGTGAGGTTTATTCGATTCAGTTTAAATGTTGAATGTGTCTGCCATTTTGTTCTTCAACAAGCAACAATCTTTTTCTATGTTGTGAGTAGCATTTATTAATAGATATGGTGGAATATCTTGAATTTTTAGAGAAACTGCATATTTTATTTCTTCGGTAGTCGTAGGATGTAGAAAAAACTCGACCTTTTAAATAACCCCACAGCCAAAAATTTGCTGAATTGATATCAGGTAAACGCGCTTGTCAGGTGTTAGATAAATTATGTTTTATTCTGAATTTTTGTATTCTATTTGTTAAACTTCTTTTACATTCATAATTCCACAGTAAGAGTTTCGTTAGTCACAGGACATTCAGAATGTCATATATCTGAAACTAATAAATATATTCATGTCCTGTTTTTTTTTTCTTTTAGCTTTTACAGCTCAAAATCTGCTACTAATTTCATATTATTTCAATGCAGTATTATTATTATTTACTGAGTAAACAATAATAAAATGCAGTGTTAGTCACAGGACCAAGAAATGTTGACATAATACGAAGATCATTTTCAATCCTCCAATTCACAGCAGTCATAAGGAGGATAGAATTGCAATCTTAATGTGTAAGAGTAGTGTCATTGCAAAACAAAATGAGACATCATTAATTAATTTATTACCCTTTGTTAAAGTATTAGGGGAGGAAATGTGGAATGAAGTCATGTTAGTCACAGGACATGGGCAATGTTGGTTATAGGACGTATTCGTCCACCAATGTAAAAGAAGCCACCAAATGATCTGTATACGTTTATTTACGAATAAAAATGACAACCTATGGCTAATTATTTTATTTATCACATCCAATTAAAAATTAAAATTTATAGTGACCACAGTTATCTCGGACGGGTTAGGTACAGATCTCGTATTTTATCTCTGCCTCTTTGCAACGTCACATTTGCGCTGGGGAGGTGAGGCGATGGGAGGAAATATGTAATCCTTTTCAATACGCTGACGTCCAATTATAAGATAAGACATTTGAAATTTAACGGCCACTGACCGGCAGAGATATAATCCGAGACCTGTACTTTTTAATAACTGTGTCTATATCAACCACAATTCTGTCTTCATACTCTGGAAGACAGAATACTTGTTTCTAGCTCGGTCTGTCATTCTGTAGCAAATAACTTCAAGTTTTCCTTCTTGCGTCATATTTTTATGATTTGGCCGAGGTACAGTTTTCATGCCCCATGGTACTAAAAGAAAACTCCCTATTGTGTTTGTTCCTCCACATTCGCATTCATTTAAAAGGTGGTTTTCTTCTACTTCCAAATTACCTATCAACATTAACCACACTTTCCTGAAATGAAAAAAAAACTACAAATAATTAGTCAATTGGACTTACTAGGCCTACTACTAGACTACCCGACTAGTTAAGAACTGACCTGCAAGTTATGTTGGTTTCATTTCAAACTTAGTCGTAAATTTACCTGGTTATCCTCAATTTTTTTACCTTGAAGGTCATATTGTGCCTTTCCAATGAATACTGAATTCTGTGCAAATTCAAGAAGAACAGGAGACTGCCCAGGCCTGATGTAATGGAGTGTCCATCTACCGCAAACCATTCTTATTTCCATACTTTCCCTTTTCCTTTTATATGCTTTCTCCAGATACATTCATTCATTCATTCATTCATAGTTTTCTGCCCAAGAGAAGGTCTTTCACTGCAAACCTAGCATTCCCCAATCTTTCCTATTTTCTGCCTTCCTCTTAGTCTCTGCACATGATTAATATAATTATCTTAATGCATCCAGAATATGACGGTCTCTCTTCCTGGAATTACTAAACTCTTATAAACCCCATCCTCTCCTTAATCCTTAAGCATGTGGAAGAAATACAATATGAAGACTTCAACAACTGGCAACTCAGCTAAGTGTTTATCACTTGCACGTTCCTAGAGTTAAGTGGTGAAGGGTGTGACCGTGTGAGGGAAGGCCGCCATGTTTTGGAGCAAAGCATAGTACTACAATTTTGGATTCCAAGTCTCCACAAGCCACTACAGCAAATTTTTCTGCAGTATTTACTACAGCTTGGCCTCTCAGAACTTTCAGCCACACCATCCTTTTCACTTCTGCATCAACTCCATCTACTACGCCCTTGTCATGGGCAATCTCAAAGTAGCTCGAATCTGCTGGGAAGTCTTAATGACTCTCATTATGTAGTATATCGTTGGTTTACTTAGGGTCACAATCAAATCTAACCAAAAATATGATACATATAAATTCAATTCTTTTAAGTAATTCTACCTGACAATTTATTTAAGGTATCTGTCCTGTGACTAACAAAATGTCCTGTGATTAAAAACCTAGTGCATGAGTTTCCAAAATGATTTCATATTTATAAATTTAAACGTATCTAAATATCAATTCAGAACCAAACAGCCATGTTGAAAGCCTATCATTGAATGCAATATTGTTACCATAGGCAACACCAGAGTTGCCAGATGCAAAATTAAAATTTAAAAATGTTAGTTACAGGACACCATGGCTACTGGCAAACATAAAAGATAATTTATAATAGTGTTTTTAGGTTTGAATACATTTTATATTACTCTATACCCTACAGCCATTATGCCAAATTATATTACTTGTGACTTTGAAAAACAGTAAAGACCTGAAAAAATATAAAGTATGTCAGGTCTTTACTGTTTTTCAAAGTCACAAGTAATATAATTTGGCATAATGGCTGTAGGGTATAGAGTAATATAAAATGTATTCAAACCTAAAAACACCATTATAAATTATCTTTTATGTTTGCCAGTAGCCATGGTGTCCTGTAACTGAATGGCTATTTCATTCATTCATTCATTCAGTTACAGGACACCATGGCTACTGGCAAACATAAAAGATAATTTATAATAGTGTTTTTAGGTTTGAATACATTTTATATTACTCTATACCCTACAGCCATTATGCCAAATTATATTACTTGTGACTTTGAAAAACAGTAAAGACCTGAAAAAATATAAAGTATGTCCTGTGACTAACGTGAAATTGCTGACTGCCATAAGTATAATTATGAAATTAGTGGTGAACCGAAAGGAAACAGCTGTTATGATTCACATATCTTCAAACTACATGAAATAAACTTTCAAGTGACATATAACAAGAAACTATAAGATTTTTTTTTCACTGCAAAATGATCACTTACTGTGGAATGACCTAATAACACTGAAAAAGACTAAATTATTCGATCTTGTAAAGTCAAAACCATTTTAAAGCACAGTCAGTAATAGGGATTTAAAAATTCAATACGAAGTAAATTTAATTTTAACACATTACAAACAAAACCTGTTACCAAGTTAACCAAGGCAAATGAATGAGATAAATGAACAAATCCGTTGTTCGATTAATACAAATATGTTACCATTTGGTGCATATCTTAATTTTAAAAAATGTTATAGGCCTATCCAATTCAAAATGTAATTTACTTTTGAATAACCCTATATTATAATATGCATATTGCTGAAAAAGGAACGGAAAAGGAAACGCCTGTCGGTTTATTCAACCGTGGATTGCAAGACATAAGAAGAAAAGTATTCAACAAAACCAATTAAAATATCTACAATGCGAGGATTTGAGAAGTTACATTAATATAATGGATGAAGGTAATTTTCAGCTCGTCCAGACTTGTGCATCCTTCCTGTACAGCACTTATAACCTCTGCTATTTTTATGTACGTACAATTCTTGTCTATTAATTATTTTTGTTTTTGTCGTCCATGTGTCTTGTGTTTATTACATTTAATTTGCTTCATATTTTGATATCAGGATTTTGGTAGTAGTAAGAGTCCAGCAATATTTAGTACGTTCCGCCATATTGGTTTCAAGCTAGTCAGAATTTTCATAAAAGATAACAAGATGCACTTACAATTTACGAAAGACCTTGTATCAAAGAAACTTTAATAAAATGAGGGGTTCGGGAATAAAACATGGTAAGTGACGTTTTAGTGTTTTGAAATTACTAGGTACGTAAACATTTATACTTGCAACAGTTTGTATACAAGTTACCAGGAAAGTAAAATCTGTTTATATTTCTGCCATCTGTTGAGATGTTAGAAATCTAACTACTGCATTAGCCGCAGAATGTAAGATACCATGTTGTACGCTACGTATCTCATTTTTGATCAAGATGCCAGTTGCCGTGTTGTACGCCCGAGCCCCTCAAATAGCCCATTAGAGTGTCATGTATTTTCTAATATATATTTTATAATAGATCCTTGAAATATATCTTTGATAGTGTAATATGTAATCCTTAGAACGTTCAGATGTTATCGACATAAGGACTCTGATCTGATACGAGGGAGAGTCAAAAAGTAACCTTCATAATTGCTTTATTCATTGAATATGTACATTAAGACTAACACTTCATCATTTTTCAACATAGTCCCCACTACGTACAGTAGTGGCAAAAAGAAACCGATCATTACAACTGATTTGCTGACTTTAGAGTCACAGACTCAAATTTTGCTAGTCACAAAACACATCCATCTTGTATAATTAATTGTAACAATGACATTTATTGCATTTGTTCGATTCTTACCGTCTTTTGTTTCCTTCGGTGCCTCAAACTTACAGACGAAAAAACTTTGAGAGTTTTATTTTCATCTGGCATCAATATTACATTTCTACCTCTATTCGGCAAAGATAACTGCGTATTTTTACATTAAATAGCAGTACATACCTCTGGCTTCACTATCCATATTAAAATTACCACAGTTTGACAAAATACACAGCACAGGATTCTTTTGTATCGGCTACAAGGGTCGATCCGGTTTTTTTGCCATTACTGTACAGTCCAAGTGTTCCTGTTATAGTATGTTGAAAAGTGTTGAAGTGTTTATAGTCTTATTGTATATATTCAATTAATAAAACAATTATTAAGGTTAATTTTTGACTCTCCCTCGTATACTGGAGTTTGTCTTAGGCAGAGTTTCAAGTAACATTCAATAATTTCGCATGGGCATAGCAATGTCTGTGGAAGTTGTCTAAGATTTGGAAATTCCATTCCAAGCATCCCTAACAGCAGCTTCAGTTTCGGAAATACGCCTTTCATGAAATGTGCCATACTACTATAATTCGAAACTCTTCGAACCATTACTCAAGGCGCAAAATAACACTATTACACTTTAAAATTTTGTAAACCACAACTTACATTTCTTGGAGTAAACGGCATTTTGTTTATTCAATCGCTAAATGATGATTATCTTTGTTCGTAAAACCAACGATACAACTCCCGTGTATTAACACCACAGTCTAGCATCTACAGTCACGAAGCTCAATACGTAGTAAATATGCATCTATAGCTAGTTGCTGACCACTAGGATCGTTACTATCGCCTCATCACAGACAATGCGAAATACGAATAATAATGGCACAGTCTATTGTTCCTAGTACCCTCAACAACTCAAGCTTCGTGACTGTATATACTATATTGTCTTAACACCATAATGGAAATAAAATAACGTTTGTATCACTCCTAACATAATTATTTGACACGATTTCATTTAATGTCTTCCAAAACGTATCAGATTGCGTGCTGAACGTTCTATATGTGACCAAAGGAGCACACATCGAGTTAATTAAAGATGTTGTGGAAATTTAGAAATCTTCTCACTATCCGTCAACTGCCACAAGGGACAAAGAGTACTTAACCATATAAATGTTTACAAGTTCAGTGAACCATTAATTTTGTTTTGACAATGAAACTCCTACAAGTACATAGATGCAAATACATTTTGTGATTGGTGGAAATATACCTAGTTTTAGAGAGGCAAGTGTTACAAAAAAGTAAAGAATGCTAATGAACTTGGTTTCATTTCGAGTCTGATATGAGCCCAATTTTTCATATAAAGTGAAAACGATGTACTGTAGACATCTTCCACATCATGTCATTTCGTGACGATTATCCTTTATTTTAGAGCCTGAGAGTGAATGAGGTAATCTATAATTCCCACTGGTACAATCGTTCATCCAAGCTGAAGAAAATGGTGCAGATGTGTCTAATACGCAGCCAGAAGCCAGTTAGACTTACAGCTGGAAAAATGTACACAGTGTCACTGGAGACATTTTCCGAGGTAAGCATATAACACATGTCTATATATTATCAAGAACATTAACCATTTCCAAACCTAGACGTCGCCATACTACCTTAACCAGGAAGTTAGTTAACCTTAGTAGGTTTTCATTTTCATATACTCTGACTCCAAAATCTTTTAGCACACACCATTTTATATTATTATGATGTACCGAAGTACATCCCATTTTGTGATAGTATTGGTTTCGATTTAAAACAAATGAATATGTAATTTATATGTATGGGCAAAGGTAAAGTAGTTAAACGATTTTAATAACGAAATTATTCAGTGAGACTATAAACTAGCTTCCTATTTCTAGAAATTAAAATATAATATTAGAATCGTCAAACTCTCGTCCTTTTCTGTTATTTAAGAACACATGATAGTGATTAGGGGTCAAAAATCCGATTTTTTATTTTGTTATTAAAATTAGTAGGCTACAAAACTTGCTCTTCTTAATCTTAGGCACAAAATACCGGCCCTCTTTAAATTTGGTGGCGTGTGTAATTCATAAATCGTTCCTTCTTTTAATGCAGTTTTCCGTAAGTTAAAATTTTTAAAACTTAAGTGCATTTGTCTCTGAAATTACTTAATCAATTTACATAAAAGTTTTGCAGTGTTTTCTGCAGCCTATATTCTACAAATTAGACCTACGGGTTTATGAGTATGATACACATAAAAAGATGATATGCATTGAAAAAATGGCAAAAAATTTAATTAAATTTCAATATATTTTCTGTTTCACTAAGGGTGAAATATTTAACTAAATTTAATTTTAGAATTTATTTAGAATTATTAAGAATTACAGTATTGTCAAGTATACCTCCAAAGAAATATTATTCAGTATGATTATCTTAATATAAATGACCTAAATAAATGATACTAGTGGGGCTATGTATAGCCTAGTACTAATTTGTGGTAAATATGCATTACTGTAGTAACTTATTCCCTGTATAACGTACACCCCTGACTGAGGGCTTCTCTTACTCTCACTCAAACCAGAGTCCTCGCGATGTGTACTCTGATGGACAACATTTAATAAACTTGCCGTATCCTTGGCATGCATGCTTTAACATTAAATATATTAAAATTTCTGCTCAGAATAAAATTACACGTCGAATTAAACACAGACTCTAAACAGATTCATGCTGGAAGCCTGTGTGTGGACTAATGAGAAAGACAGGCTACAGCGCGACGTCACATTCTTAGTCATAACATGGCCAACATTGAACAAGTGTATATTATATAAATGTACGTTTAACATGAGTTTGATATAGCAATTCCTTTGTTTTTCAGAACTTTGAACATGTATTTATATTAGGCGATTGTCAAGATGGCCATGACTAGACCATGATAATCACGTGACTCCGATTCGTTTATTTTATTTTATTGGGTTATTTTACGACGCTGTATCAACATACAGGTTATTTAGCGTCTGAATGAAATGAAGGTGATAATGCCTGTGAAATGAGTCCGGGGTCCATCACCGAAAGTTACCCAGCATTTGCTCGTATTGGGTTGAGGGAAAACCCCGGAGAAAACCTCAACCAGGTAACTTGCCCCGACCGGGATTCGAACCTGGGCCACCTGGTTTCGCTGCCAGACGCGCTGACCGTTACTCCACAGGTGAGGACCTCCGATTCGTGCCGAAGCCTGTCTTTCGCATTAGCCACAGTGTGTGTGTGTGTGTGTGTGTGTGTGTGTGTGTTGCCGTGCTTATTCATTCCGATATTTACCTCGAGGGATGTGTTAGAAATCAACGGGGGAGGTTGCTAGGTAACATATTAAATCGTGCCGGCAGCCAGATTCCAGGCTCTGAACTGAACAAAATAACTTATGTATAGTACAGTCGCTAATGCCCTGTCGTTTTTTCTGAGTGGCAAAGAAGACGCGAATGATAAGAGTCCGTTTTTCACCGATTCAGAATGTAAAGTAGAGTATTTAGTCTACATGGGAAACTTTTTTATTTCTGGTAATATCTATAACAACAACAATACATCCAGAGAAGACGTAATAGTTGGCACAAATCACGTTTCTGAACTTTGTACTTCTGGAAAGTCGGAAATATTAGGCTACATAAGTTTACTTACAATTACTATAAAATTTGTACAGTATATGATCTGTATATTTTTAATCTTAAGCATTTGTGTAATATTAGGATTTTGATGTGATATTTTCTGGGCTTTTGTTTAATTTTGAGACTACACGTTCGTTACAAAATGAAGGAAAGCAAAGAAAGTGGAACTCTGTTGAAAAGAACTTAACTTATTCTGTAAGACATGGCAATGAAATGTTTGAGCTTTACTCGTGAGGAAGGCAATTATAAGAGAAGTGTCAGCTCCTCTGTCACATTGACTGATTTTGCATTACAAGAGTACTTCACCACAGACTGTGAATGCCACGGAAACACTGGCGCAACCTCTCAAAAGCTGAATAATTCTTCAATTTATTAGGCTAAGTGTATTCTCGGCTCCAAAATATTATGTAGGAAAAACTAACCAACAGTCTTTAAAATTTGAATATATATATATATATATATATATATATATATATATATATATATATATATATAAATTACATATTTAACACTAAAACCACATATTTTCGAGAATGTATCAAAAACAGTTGCAAAAAATTCGGCGTAAGCTGTATCGGAGACACAACCATAAGCTTTATGCGTGAATACGTCTCTCAAGATGGAACGATGAATGTAAGGTATCCTTTGTTCCTATTTGCACTGCATATGCTTCGTCATCGTGAATTTGATCTCTTCACTCAATTTTACTCGCTAAGTTTCCCAGTTTAACTTGTTGAATGTTCATTTTTGCTCAACTGAGATTGTAGCCTTGTTCATTACGAATCGTTTGATACTATTTCGAACGTTCTATCGCTTCGAATTCTGAGTTAGACAGCCTCGGATGTAGCGCGACATACTAATACGTGCCCCAAATTCCTCCCTTCCGCGTATCGCTAGATCACGTCACCCACTCCAACTCTATAACGCTGGAAGCATTGTTCCTTCATTCGTCGATCGCCATTTACTTCATTGAATTATGTCTTGTAACTCAGAAATTATGTGCGCGGCAAAATTCTCCTGAAAATGTGCCTGTCCACATTATGAGATGCCAACCTAGTACAGGACAGAAATTATAAAGAATTATAGACGTATTTACGTCAAAAAATGGGATATTTAGAAACAAAAATAGTGACTGTGTATACGAATGGATTTAATAAGTAGTTTGTCATTGTTATCTAAGTAAAGAGTTGATTATAACGAACGAAACTTACTTTCAAAACCATTTACTTAGACGCGTATAATGTCCATGATGTAACAAAAAATTGTCACAAGCCATTTTTAATTCTGACTGTGATTGTTACTAACGTGTCCACAAATGAAACCTTTGAAATTTCTACCAGTTTCACTCATATCTTTCTCTTCTTATTTCTTTCAGATAGTCAACAAGGTGTACGCCTACTTCACTCTTCTGCATAACATGAAGGGCGAATGAAGATTTCGTCATCCTCAAATCCCACTATTCATTGAGTGTATTGTAATATATCCAAAATATGCATTGACACTACACTGCATTATGCCCAATACGCTTGCTTTGCTGTTAAACATGCGTCAATTGTATGCAAATCTAGCTTTACTAACACTTCAACGAATTTTACGTAAATATCTACATTTAAAGGGGAAGGTTAAAACAAGGATTATACGGGTATCCCAAAGTCAGATTTGTTTCAAAATCAATATTTTTATGTAGCTTGCTTCAGAAACAACAAGATGACTTAAAAGGTAACTGTGCGTTATGAAACTAGTTTGTAATGTTAAACTTTATTGTATACGTTTCCTAATTTTTACTAATGCAAAGATTCTGTACTTAAGAAATTATTGAGAGTTGACGATGGCTATCTACAAGCTTTCGAGACCTGAATGACGAACTTGGAAAGACTTAACTCATTTACATTAAGAATACAATGAAGGGTACTTGAAAGAAAATCAAGAAGAAAAATACGGAAAGATCTTTTGGGACACACTAAGTTAGTAACAATAAAAATTTTAAAACAATTCTTAAAATTACTGACTGGAAAAATATTTTAACAAGAGAAACTGAATTAAAACTCAATAAGAAAATACTGTCATAGCTTATAACGCTTTGTAATAAACATTAATTAATTACAGTGAAATAGAGGCAATATGACGGTGAAAGGTCATTTATTATTAATAACGCCAATGACAATAGCGTTATGTAAAAAAAACAGTGATAGCGTGACATCTTTGTATTGATAAAACATAACATAAAAAGCGGGACAAAATATTATAAACACGATATTAATATTTTAAAGACGCATATATACTCAATAGAGTATTCAAAAAATCCCGTCCGTGAACAGCACTACAAACCACCGGCGTAGCTCAGTCGTCAGAGGCGCTTGGATGCTGATCCAGTATTGCACTCGGACGTGGGTTCGATTACTGCTTGGGCTGATTACATAGTTGGATTTTTCGAGGTTTTCCCCAATAGTAAGACGAATGTCAGGTAATCTATGACGAATACTGGGCCTCATCTCTCCAAATACCATCTCGCTGTCACCAAGCCCATCGACGCTAAATAACCTAGTAGTTGATCTACTTATTTATTTACTTACTTACAAATGGCTTTTAAGGAACCCGCAGGTTTATTGCCGCCCTCACATAAGCCCGCCATCGGTCCCTATCCTGGGCAAGATTAAACCAGTCTCTATCATCATATCCTATCTCCTTCAAATACATTTTAATATTATCCTTCCATCTACGTCTCGGCCTCCCAAAAGGTCTTTGTCCCTCCGGCCTCCAAACTAACACTCTATATGCATTTCGGGATTCACCCATACGTACCCATCTCAAACGTCTGCATTTAATGTTCCTAATTATGTCGGGTGAAGAATACAATGCGTGCACTTGTGCATTATGTAACTTTCTCCATTCTCCTGCAACTTCATCCCTCTTAGCCACAAATATTTTCCTAAAAACCTTATTCTCAAACATCCTTAATATCTGTTCCTCTCTCAAAGTGAGAGTCCAAGTTTCACAACCATACAGAACAACCGGTAATATAACTGTTTTATAAATTCTAACTTTCAGATTTTTTGATAGCAGTCTAGATGACAAAAGCTTCTCAACCGAATAATAACACGCATTTCCCATATTTATTCAGCGTTTAATTTCCTTCCGAGTGTCATTTATATTTGTTACTGTTGCTCCAAGATATTTGAATTTTTCCACCTTTTCAAAGGATATTTCGTAAAATATTCCGGTCAGGAGACATAATCATATACTTTGTCTTTTCATGATTTAGTTCTAAACCTATCGCTTTACTTCCTTCAAGTAAAATTTCCGTGTTTTCCCTAATCGTTTGTGAATTTTCTCCTAACATATTCACGTCATCCGCTAGCAGTTGATATAGTGTTGATTTGTGTTTTTTTTTTTTTACTCTGTATTAAAATTGCAAGTTTCTTGTTTATGTTAGTTAATTAGTTAGGATACAATTAAATACGATACTTAATCACTCATTTAGAGTTTGTGTGACTGCAATCTGTGTATATTTTTGTGTGGCTTTACTTTGTTTGTAGTATATTTTTTCGTTTTTATTTCTATTATTGTATTTGTATTTCTGGTGGTGTGGATATAAATAAATAAATAAATAAATAAATAAATAAATAATAGCTTCGTTAAATAACAATAGCACTGCACTACGGTATAAACTATGTGATATGACATCTGGTATGAATATTAAGCTGATATTTGCAAATACATAGGTTGGATAAAAAGTTATGGCAACAGTGCTGTCACGTGACGATGGTGCGTTCGAGAGCTGCCGGCTGTGAGAACATGAACAAGGACTGTTAGATGAGTTAGTGCAGCCAGCGGCGACAGTACTCTGTCAATCTACTGCAGTGTGTAGAACTTTGACTTTCATAGGGATAGTGCGAGCGCCCTAAGACCACGTTTACAAAACTAGAGCAACGTTCCTGGATCAAAATTGATGTGATACGAGGTCGTAGTGCACAAGAATGTTTTCAGGGACTGCGTGAAGCATGTGCCGATGAAGCGTTGCCATATCGCACAGTGGCACGATGGGTTAAAGCGTTCCGGGAAGGCAGGTATGCCATTCAGGACAACCTCCGTACAGGACGACCCCGCGTGGAGGACAACACAGTTCAACTCCTTGCTTCCCTGTTAGATGTTGATCGCCGATGGACTGAGCGTGAGTTAGCAGCGGAAGTCGGAGTATGTCCCGAAACTGTGCTCCACATTCTGCAAGACATTCTGGGTTACCGCAAAATTACAGGGCGTTGGATACCCCATGAAATTTCCGAGGTTTAAGAATGGCACCGCTATGCAGTCGCACAGGCCTTGTTGGATCGGTACCAAAGGAAAGATGACGACTTTCTTCGACGATTCGTCGCTATGGACGAAACCTGGGCTCGCTCATACGAACCAACCAAACTTGAAACGTCAATCAAATGAATGGAAGCATCCAGGTTCTTCTCGTCCGAAGAAAGTGCGCCCTACACAAAGTGCTGTGAAGAAGATGTTCATTGTGGGATATGGCATAGATGGGGTAATACTGCACCACGCTGTACCTCCCAGGCAGACGGTAAACGCTGACTACTACTGCAGGTTCCTGCAGCACCACCTTCGTCCAGCCCTCAGGAGAAAACGACGACACTTGGTGGTACAGAAGCCCATTATTCTTCATGATAATGCAAGGAGTCACACCGCTGCTGCTGTCAAAGACCTCTTGCGCCGCTGGCAAAGCGAGATTCTGGAACATCTACCGTACTCACCCGATATGAGTCCATGCGATTAAGATCTTTTCATCAAAGTGAAAGAACCACTGCTAGGGACCCGGTACAATACCAGAGATAAACTTATTCGTGCTATAGGGCGGTCAATTCGGAACATCAAAAAGGATGGACGCGCTGATGGTGTACGACGCCTTCCAAACATTTGGCAAAAGGTAATAAATAAGGGGGGCGACTATATAGAAGGTAAGTAAATGTTGTACCCTTGTGAATAAAGCCATGTCAGAAATATCGAACTGTTGCCATTACTTTTTATCCAGCCCTAGTATACAAACAGAAATCTGTGTCGATACATTTCTCTCTACAATTTTGTCCTAATCGGACCATTATGGAACTAAGCGACTGTAACAGATATTGCAGGTTATGAAACAGAGAATAGAGGGGGGGATACAAGAGCCATATGGCATCTCAAATTGATTATTTTGGAAGGATTATTGCTCATGCTGGGTAACACAGTAAAAGTAATGTAGTTATTGGGAATCAATAAAAATAATGACTTCGCTATCCGAAGGCTGGACTCGCAACGGACACTTGCACTTATTCATGCTTTAAGCCACTGTGCGCCCTATGCAATGATTGTGCAAGTCTGATATGTGGCCTGGGTGGCATTCATGAATGTGATGCTGACAGGTGAGCATGTTATCTCAGCCTGAATATTGCCAGGTCTCATCAGCAGACGGGCAATCTGATAATCCCCTGGGCAAAGCGGCCCCAGCAAGTTCCTACAGAGCATAATCTGGTTCGCAAAACTCCAACTACTTCAAGACTTCATGTCAGCTTATTTTTATCTATTGCAGGTGATCGATGAAATGAGAAAAGGGGTGGAGAGCGTTGGTAGAATGATATAGAGAAATGGGAGTGCCGTGAGAAAACCTCTGCATTTGTCCAAAACAAATTCCATTAAGATCTGGCCGGGGATCTAATCCGGATAGAACGCCAGTGCGATTGCACTTGCGACACAATCGTGGTCTCCTTAACAGTTGCCAGAAATTGGGTTATAATCACATTCACAGAGGAATAAACCATTGCATCTTATGGATATTCTGATTGCTTCGATTTAAACATAGCTCTGAAACTGCATATCAGCGCGCGGATATGAGTCTATTTTAGATGACGAATTCTATATTTTAGCCATATTATAGACGCGGTGAGATCAAAAACCATTCAAGTCCACTTTTAATAAAAACTGAGATATTTACAGAACAAGCTACGTCGTTTCGTTTGTCACCCATTGAGTTAAAGAACCATTCAAGAACGTGATATTAATCAGTACTTTTTCAGGCATTTTGTTTGATAACAACCATTCAAGTCCACGCGTCAAAACAGGTTCTCGCTAGAAGTGTCTTTACTTGTGCGGGAAAGGACATTTGTGGTCTGAAGATCTGGAATGAATTCCTCCAAATCCTCAATCCCGATCTGTTTTCGATGATCTGATGAAATAGAGGGTTGAGATTCTGAGTAATGAAGCACATAAAAAACATAAAAGCGATTAATGTACTATTCTATTTCGCTGATAACATTATTATTGTTTTCTTATCGTCTGCATCTAGTGAAGAAAATGGCAAACAATAGTGAGAGTGATACAGTGGGCTAGAGAACTGAATAGTGAAAGACATTAGAAAATCGAATTTAAGAGTTACAAGTAGAAGTATTCCTAATGATAACAGTATTTATTATTATTATTATTATTATTATTATTATTATTATTATTATTATTATTATTAATTTGGATTATTTGTGTCACTCGGATTAAAAATTAAAGAAAAAAGTTTTCATATTAAGATTTTATGTGAAGACAATCGGAGTGATTTTGAGGGTTGGGATTCTGAGTAGTGACACACATTTAAAACAAATCTGACAAATAATATATGTATTTTTATTAACAGTTATTAATATTAATCCGTTCAGATGAAACTTATAGAAAATGTACAAATAATAGGGCTTTTTTTTTTCAATAATATCGTTACCATAACAAGTATTTCAGTGGTTGAGATCAATAACCATTCATTTTATACAAATTTAAAATTAATTTTTGGATATTTCCACAAGTGTTACGACTTTGAAAATTGGTATACTACTTTGTCCTGACCTCTGATTCAACCAGAAAAATATACGTAAAAAAATTATAATTAGGTAAGAAATAAAAAAAATGTTTTTTTGCATTTTTCTGGAAACTTGTGTAAATGGACTTGAATGGTTATTGATCTCATGGCTTCATTATAAGATCTTACGAGAATAACAAATTGAGATGCAGGCATTACACTCTGTCCATCAGGTTAGAAGTTTATCAGAACAAAAGTTAGTACAATTATTATGTACAAAAATCAGAGTAGGCTGTCTCGCAGTAGGCTGACTCATTCAATGACGCAATACGCAATCTTAACAAGGGCCTTGAAACTATATATGCTGATTTTCTGCTGACAGACCTCAATGTCAACCAGTCGCAAAGATTACAACGTGTTCATAATTCTTGTGTTCGCTTCGTCTGCGATGTCCGTCGCGCTGACCACATTAACCCATCCTTCCAAACTCTAAACTGGCTACAGCTTAACAAACGTAGAAATTTTCATTCCCTTGTTCTCCTTTTCCAAGTCCTTCACACCTCTACACCTGCGCCTCGAGTTCCAGTTACCTGTCATCATATCATAATCTCTTCACACGCACGCAAAATAGCCGCATACTAGCCATACCAACACATAAGACATCATCGTATTCATCATCATACACAATCTCGCTATCGCGCTTGTGGAATATCCTACCCAGTGACATCAGAGACTGTCGGAATTTAGCAGTGTTCAAAAATAAACTTATTAAGCATTTTCTTACTGCATGCAGTAGGTTCAATTTTTACTTATTTAATAAAAAAAATTTCCTTTCTTCTTAACTTTTACAACAAACTGTCTAGCCTTTATTAATCAGTTAATATTTTAGTACTTTGATTTTTATTGTATTTGTAAATTTAATATTGATTGTAATTATAATTGTAATTGTATTCTTAATAATGTAGTTGTAATCCCCTGGTAGAGGGAAAGTGAAGGCCTCATGGTCTTATCTCTACCAGGTTAAATAAATAAATAATTAAATAAATAAATACATAAATAAATAAATATAACAAATAAATAAATATAATAAATAAATAAACAAAATAGCCTCAAGTTTTATATGTGAGTACGTCTCTCCCTATGGTATCTTGAAGGTAAGGTATCCGTTGCTTATACGCCCGCTCCCTTTTCTACTGCAATGCCTCGACATTTTGAATTTTTTCTCTTCATTTAAATTCACTTGCGAATTATTCTAATTTATCTTCATCTTATTGACTTCTGATTGTTGCCCAATTGAGATTATAGCCTGGTTCGTTACGAATCGTTTGAAAACTCTGCTTCGTATTCTCGAGTTCACTTCCTCCGCTGCCGAGCGAGCCGACAATTCGTGCCTCGAATTCCCTGCCTCCCTCCCGCCCCCATGGGATAGCTAGATGACGTCACACGCTTCAACGTCACGTTGGATATATTGTCGATCACCGTTTACTTCACTGAAGTTCAGAAATTACAGACGCGAAGAAATTCGCCTGATAATGTGTCATTCAACTTTGTGGGATGGCACCCTAGTAATGGGTCGAACTTATAGACGTATTCACGTAAAAATATTTCATTTAATAAATATAAATTTGATCAATATGAACTGAAATGTAGGCCTAAACAAATACATGTGAGAAGGATAAGGAATGACTGTAATCGACTCGATGTTTGGAAATGGAAGACCCTACGTAACATTCTCTGTAATCACACACCGTATATAATATTTATAGCATTTTAGTTATTTACTATTCCTAAGCTGAACGAGTATTACACGCAAACGATATGATCAATTTTCTCTTTAATATCGATAACAGTTACCGTATTTAGTCCACATAAGACAACCTTAACTACTAGATCTATACGCACCTCAATTCATTGAACGTAGTGTAAAAGAAAAAAAAACATTAGTCAACGCAGAAAAAAATTTGCATTTAAATTCTGCTAAAACTATTCATTTGATCTAGACCTACATTTACTCTTTCTACTTAGCAGTGTAATATCCACAAGGAAAATATCACGTTTTATTAATCAAAATCTTCAAGAACTCTATAACTAAACATCTTTAGATAATATACACGAGAAAATTAACAGTGCATCAAACAATTGGTGAAGAACTACACAATAAATAATTGTTAAATATATTACTCTATCTGACAGTATTTCTAACAGGATGCAGAACAGAAACCAGAATCTGCAGATCCAGAAAAAGCGGAATGATCAAATGGGAATCCATTTCACTAACGATTTGCTAAGTCTCCAACGAAAAGTATTACGATGGCTTGGTATGCTCTACCCAGAAAGCAATACATGGCAATATGAGTTGCAGATACTTGTGTACATAGCATGTTTCTTTTCTTACAACCTTATATTCACTGGATATGCTGTTGCTTTCTACGAGAACTTGGGAAATAGAAGCATCTTAGTGGAGATTATTTTCCAGCTTGTAGCGGTCATCTACTGCAATGTATCCTCAGCATTCTATACAGCAAAGCAGAATAGTTTGTAAAATGTATTACACGGATTGCAAAACACAGTAATGGAAAATATGGATGACGTTGTTATACTTGGCAATAAACGAGAGACTGTTGCACGTGCTACGAAGTGGGTTAAACAAGTCACATATGTAATGCTCGTATTGATGATCGGAGTGTATTTAGGGTGGGGAGTAAGTCCTATGATTATAAAATACATATCGATATTAACTGGAGATTTCAATGCTACCGCAGACAATAATACATATTTCTGCTACATTATTTGGCGGCCAGAAAATGCTATACAGTTCCCAGTATACGAAATATATTACCTTTTTCAATCTCTGAGCGTATATATGGTTTGCATTCATTTCACAGCTTCGTCCTTGATAAAAATCTCTCTGATATATCACACAGCTACGCATTTCAAGATATTAGTTTCGTCGATTCAAGATATTGATGTAATATTCCCAGACGAAAAAGCCGAAGATCTTCCAGAATCTGTTACCGGCAATCGTGACACCGGCAACACTGAAGACGCAAAATACTTCGAAGGCAGTGTGGAAGAATACCTGGTCGGCTGTGTAAAGTATCATCAGGTCATATTGCAGTGAGTATTAGGCCTAAGTGGCATTTGAGTTAAATTTCTCTGTTAATGAAATAAATGTAGGCTACCTCCGTGATCTAGTGGTCAGAATGTTTGCTTCGCGCTCTGGAGTTTCCAGGTTCAGTTCCCGAAAGATTTTTTTAAGATAACTAGTTTTCTGTGCATCTAGTGTCTTGATATTTGTATGAATGTGACTGTGTTCGATAGTGTGCCGGTTATTAATAAACTAATCCTCAAAATATAAAAAATTCAGTACGTGAGGACTAAAATCCTAAACTTGGCTGACATTAGAGATGAACAAAACTAACTGCCGCTCTCGCTCGTTGTGTTCGTTGCACTTGTCTTTCGAGTCTCGTCTCGTAACTCTCGTGCGCTTCGAGTCTTGCTCATTATTCTCGAAATATCATTTTGTCGACGCGAACCTGCGGGTTCCTTGAAGGCCATAAGTAAGTAAGTAAATATTATTTAACATGATTGTCGAAACAAAAATTTGCTAAATCAATGAACCTAGTAGGGCTATGTATAACTTAGTATTAACTTTACATTAGTGTTGTAATATCTAGAGATGAACAAAACTAACTGCCGCTCTCATCGCTGTGTTCGTTGCACTTGTCTTTCGAGTCTCGTCTCGTAACTCTCGTGCGCTTCGAGTCTCGCTCGTCATTCTCGAAATAGCATTTGGTTGGCATGGAAAGATTTCGTAACTTTGAATAACATACATCATTGAAATAAAAAAAACATTAGAGATGTTTAATTGACACCAAAAAAAAAAAAAACAAATAAAACAGCATCATAATTATCAAAATGTTCTGGTTCTATTATCAGATATTACCTTTGGTTATAAAAATAAATTCTCAAATAAATTTGCATTTCTAAGAGACATATAACATAACGTTAAATAAAGCGTTAACATTCTTTTACTTAAGATTGTACACTTGATCTCAAACATACGAAAAAACATCCTAACCTTATAATAAGGGCCTAGTATTTAAATAAAGATTGGGGAACGGATTATTATACACTGAAAGGCAGATATGATGTTTCAAATGGGCTACTTGATTGTTTATACATATATAACAGTTACCAAAATCAGATAAAATTTCAGTCTGGTATAAACAACTGTGGCGTTTCAAGGCTGCTTGACGTTCGAGAGTTGACCACTTCCGAAATCCTGATCGCTTGATTCACTCACCAGCAGTTAACGACGTCGAAGACAACATTATCGTGCGGGTTTTCGGCTGTGCGGGCGCTGTTAGTCTTGATTTCTCGATCGTTGTTCAACTCTAGCAATAACTTATTCCCTGTACAACGTACATCCTTGATTGAATACCTTACTCTCATTCAAACTACAGCGCTCACAAAGTGCACTTTGATAGACAAGTGTTCGTAATTTTGCTCGTGTCCTTGACGTTCCTGTTCTACATCATCATCATCATCATCATCATCATCATCATCATCATCATCATCATCTTCACCGCCTATATTGTTCTTGATAAAACATACAATATTAAAAAAAATAAAAATATATTATTTCAATATGTATATAAAATCCATTATTTAATTACATTATTCGTCATGTGTTCTTTAGCATTTCATGATATTTAAAAACTACTGAGATCATCGATATAACATTTGCTGACGCCAAATTTTAATTGTAAATATCTTGCTTGTCTATGCGCATGACGTGAATATGTTAGGAGAAAATCCACAAACTATTAGGGAAAACACGGGAATTTTATTTGAAGCAAGTAAAGAGATAGGTTTGGAAGTAAATCCCGAAAAGACAAAGTATATGATTATGTCTCGTGATCAGAATATTGTACGAAATGGAAATAAAAAGATTGGAAATTTATCCTTCGAAGAGGTGGAAAAATTCAAATACCTGGGAGCAACAATAACAAATATAAATGATACACGGGAGGAAATTAAATGCAGAATAAATGTAGGAAATGCCTGTTATGATTCGGTTGAGAAGATTTTATCATCCAGTCAGCTGTCAAAAAATCTGAAAATTAGAATTTATAAAACAGTTATATTAACGGTTGTTCTTTATGGTTGTGAAATTTGGACTCTCACTTTGAGAGAGGAACATAGGTTAAGGGTGTTTGAGAATAAGGTGCTTAGGATGAAGTTACAGGAGAATGGAGAAAGTTACACAACATAGAACTGTACGCATTGTATTCTTCACCTGACATAATCAGGAACGTTACATCCAGACGTTTGAGATGGACAGGGCATGTAGCACGTATGGGTGAATCCATAAATGCATATAGAGTGTTAGTTGGGAGACCGGAGGGGAAAAAGACCTTTGGGGAGGCCGAGACGTATATTGGAGGATAATATTAAAATGGATTTGAGGGAAGTGGGATATGATGGTAGAGACTGGATTGATCTTGCTCAGGATAGGGACCTATGGCGGGCTTATGTGAGGGCGACAATGAACCTCCGGGTTCCTTAAAAGGCAGTAAGTAAGTAAATATCTTGCTGTGTTTAAAGTACTTTTCAGATTTTGCACTTTGCTACATCTCATCTAACAACAGATGCTTCGAAATCACGTGTCGTCTTAGTTGTTATAGAAGGCAAGGAAACTGGAACCTGTGTCACATTCGGATTAGTTAGGAAGAAAGTCCAGTTCTCGCTCCACTTTCCTTGACTTCTACGTTAATCCATCCGAAAAGTGACACTTACTCAAGAACATTGATATAACTTTGTCATGATAAAAGAAATTAATATCCTCACAACTGTCCAGACGGGTATTTTAACTGATTTTCAAGGCTAAATTTATTTGTTGCATTTACAGGATATCTGAAAGCGTTGAAGAACTATTGAGCCCCATAATTCTGACGAATTTCCTGACAAACGAGGCTTTGTTGTGCGTGGCTGCGTATCAGATAACTTTGGTAAGTATACGCACTTCGTTAAGAACGGACGAAGCTTGAAGAAGATATTATTCTTAATTGAATGGCTGCCTAGAATAACGTTGTAAGTCAGTTTTTACAGTTTGTCAGGAAATTAAAAATATGTTTATTCCATACTAACATTGTTAAATATTACAAAATATGACAGTGTGAGGTCTGTAGTAATACTTCAGTAAGTATTCACACCATTTATATATAATATGTATTGCTTTAATCTTTCAAATAACACAACTTTTCGAACATTTACAGTAGGAAAACGTTGTATGTCAGTCCAGAAGAACAACGTTGTAAAGCAAAGAAAATTAAATACTGTCCATATTTTCAGGTAAATTCTTTATGGTTGTTACATTTGAGTACATTAAATAATAATAATAAAAATAATAATAATAATAATAATACTGATAATAATAATAATAATAATAATAATAATAATAATAATAATAATAATAATAATAATAATAATAAGACAAATTTATATCATAAGAACTTGAAACAAATTATACAACTTTGATTATATGTTTAGGCATACAATATCAATATTATACACACAAGAATCTCTTATTTCTTTATTCTGTTATTAAGTCATGGTAGAATTCAGAGTAACCATGACCAATCAGACCTTTTTTCTCTCTCTTTTGTGATTGGAATAGGGTCATGATAAAGATGAGGTAAGTTATCTTGTGAAATATGATTTACTGTCTAATTTTTTGCAGGATTGCTTTTTTTTTTTTTTAGAGAATACACTGTCCATCGTAACAATAAATCACGGAATTTTCACATTTTCAGAGACATAGAATCGTCAGAACTGAACTGAAACCAGGCAGCTGTTGTTATCTTGAGGTCTGCATCCTTCTTTATTATTTGCTCTGCTAGATCTATATTCCTAAAGTATTCTTGTTGCATATGAACAACCATGCTTCGCCTTGCATTGGCAATAACCTCTACCCATGTGACACACTACAAGTATGGTTGTCCGCCATTTTATTTGCGTTACAACGTTATTCTGCTCAGCAACAAAATCAAGATACTACAGCTCTCGAAGTAGTGTGAATATCAGCAAGGTGATGACACCACAAGATCCAAGATGACATTTTTCAGCCGAAAACTCACTTTGATCAAAAACGGACTTACAACGTTATTCTAGGCAGCCATTCAATTCTAAAATTAAAAAAGAAATGATTGTTCGGAATCTCAGAAAATTAACATTACACACTGCCCATTCCTATAGTTCTTTGGGAGTAGATAGGCTATGTTACTTCCCTGGAGACTAGAATCAGAAGCTAATCTCTTGATTGTCTCACCTGCACCGTCACAACGGTCTTTACCGTGACTTGTCACGAAGAAATCCCATTCCGCCAAGACATGAAATCTTTCTCATGATTCACTACACCTTTTCCAGTTGTATTTCAGAAAATATCAATTGTATTTAAGATTAGTCAATTCAATTTCAGATAGTATCAATTGTATTTCAGATAGTATCAATTGTATTTCAGAAAACATCAATTGTATTTCAGATTTGTCAATTGTATTTCAAAAACTATAATTTGTATTTCAGAAGTTACGATTGGCACCTTATTCTCCAATGTTAAATCTAATCGAGATCATTTGTAAAGTGGAGACGTACGTAAAAACTCATCTTGGAATTCCTGATGTCATAGCTCCTGGTGTTGTAGGCTAATTTACCTACTGTAGAGAGTGAAATTGATGGAGCAACACACATAATATTGTTGGTGGTGATTGTGTTTGTGCAGTACAACACAGTACAATTCATCAGGCTGCAGCTTTAGCTATGGTGAATATGACTGTCGGACGCTAAAATGCCATAAATTTGAGGATTTTTTAAAATCCATTTTCCATTTTTTAAAATATATGTTAAAATCTCAAGTAGGCCTACATTTGTTATTTTGTGAGTAACTATGTAATCTTAATGCATTGCTTATTTTCTGAAATACATTTGATACCATCCGAAATACAATTGATAGTATCTGAAATTGAATTGACAAATCTGAAATACAATTCATAATTTCTGAAATTAAATTGGCTAATCTAAAATATGTTTTTCAAAGACATTTGTCTTTGAAAAATTCAATAGGTTTCTTCTGGAAAAGATGAAAACCTGCACTGTCGTGAATTAGATAATCCAATATTTTGAAAAGCAACTGTGCGACAAATCACCATAACTTGTTTTTTTTTTTGTAGTATACGACAAACGGGTGTATTGTCGATTTGGAATTATTCCAATGGCAATCCTGTATAGAATCCTGTATTGCAAAACTGTAATTTTCTGAGTTGTCACCAAAAACAATAAATTCTTACTTTTTAGTTGTTTCAAATAACTCGGTTGAGCCTGTGCTATGAAACTGTATGAGTTTAATCTTTCGAGACAAATTATTAAATTGTTTATACAATTTTCTGAAGTAATTTTGATTGTAGTCATTTCGAACCTGTCCGTTGTAGTCCATACTTCTTGTATATTACTTCTTCAATAAAATTTGTTTTTAAACTTGACTTCAACACTTCAGAAAGATTTGCAGTGCCTGGAAACCCATCACATTTATTTAGGTAGCAATCTGATCAAGGGTTATCACTAGGCTCCATATTCCATCTACCTATAAACTGGAATGAGGTTGCCTGATTCGAAGTATATGTGACTTCACAGCGCAGGTACAGGTACGTACGTTCGTATACAAAATAGTTACGCATCCTCTGCCCTCTTCGTCTAGAAAGTCAAAACCGGGACGCAGTCATAGTGAGTAATCTTATCGATCACTGCTCTTATAGTTGTATGATTTAAATAACTACATTTTTGTGCCTGATTGAAGGTTCATTGCAGAGGTAAAATGCTGTAGGTAAGACGCTCAAGTGTGTAATATTGTTCAATCAAGCGTGTAATATTGTAGGGCACAGTCGAAGATATTTTGACTAATATTTTCACTGTCAATATAGACAACATTACATATAAATTGTGTAAAATAAACGTAAAAGTGACTAAAACAATGTACTGAATGACACTGCAATACCAAAAGTCACAGAAAGTCTGTTGAACGTATTCCATAAGAACCAGTACCATGAAAATTTGAAAATTATGAAGATATTAACTCCACGTTTAGCATGGATTTGTGTAGCCCTTCATGATGTTCACTGTCAACATCCCAATTAATAGATTAAATAATCTATATTTTGGAAATTTCTAGCAAAGTACATAGAAAATTAGTAGGTTTTCAGTGACGAGCGACATGTGCAATATCCTAATGCAACACAAAAAAATATCAGACCGCAAGAATATCTTGTACTACACCAAGCACCAATAACGTCATGTGCTATGGAAAGAATTTCTTGCAATATACAATCATTTCAAGTGTCATCCACATAATTATGTTCAAGTTCCGTAACTTACGAATGCACGTTATTATACGCTGCAAAGATCACGACGAAATTGAACATTACCGGCTCAAGCATGTGTTTACTAATATAGCTTCAGAATGTCGGGAGTTGAAAACACAGCGACGACCTGTTTGTTTATATCTTTATCCATTGCAGTACCTGTGTTCGGTGTACTATATACCCAATGTGTCTTTAACTTCAATCTTAAGGTAGCCGGAATACGAAGCCTAGTTATCACACACCATTTTTTTAATTAACTCATCAACACTGCCTAGATCACTTTTCTGTACACTCATCAACATTAACTTTGTGTTTTCGTATATCTTGCCTACACAAAAATTCTGTGTACCTCGTGCTCCGACAATCTCACACAGTGCTTTGGTCTTAGAGATGAAAAACTTGAGAAGTGATTTTAAGAGTTGGATGCCTATTTTAAAATTCTTTCAAACAGCTCCATTAAATTAGCAAAAGTAACCTCTTCTGTTCTTTTTTAATATTTTATTTCGTTCTGTGACGGATTTCGTGTCTTTCATTCCTGCCATGATCCTGTTTGTATCATTTCTTCATAGAAACCTTTTACTATTTTAACTAAATCTTCAGAAAAATGCCTTGATACTGGAACGGACATAATGTCTTTTTGAGCCTGTGTTACCTTGGAAATGTGCGCTATATAAGGAGAGACCAGAAATTCAGATATGACTTTATGTTCGGTCAAACTTTTCGTATGGCAGGTTGTTAGATAAATGAATGATTGAAAGTCTCAATCCATTTTCGAGTTAACGTTGGAATTTGGTTTTCGTTTCAGGCTGATATACTAGTATGTTGGCTATTGAAGAACGGTTGGCTGTTGACGGTGCTCGATTGCGCCATTTAACTTATGCACAGGTGCAAGAGGAGTTTAGACATAAATTCCACAAACTGGTGCCAACACGAGCAAATATTAGACTCCTGGACAATAATTTCAGAGGACAGGTAATGCCGTTGATGCTCCACTTCCGGTCGACCTGCCGAGCTCGAGGAGACCGTGGCATAGATCCGAGAAGCTATCGAAAAATGTCCTCAAGCATCGACTTGTCGTTTAAGTAACGAGGTAGATGTGTCCAGTCCAACCGTGTTGAAGATTTTGAGGTTTACATTAAAGAAGTGTACTTATCACATTCAGGTGTTACACAAACTAGACGTAGCTCGTAGGGCACTGTGTTATGACTTAATGGAGGATGTAAACGACAAAAAGTTATTCGAACATATCCTGTTTAGTGACGAGGCCTCATTCCACATTTGTGGTAAAGTGAATAAAGACAACTGTCGCATATGGGGTAACGAGCCACCACACCCCAAAAGTGAATGTGTGGCTTGGGCTTACAAAAGCCACTGTTTACGACCCTTTCATGTTCGCAGACGGTACCATTACAGGCAACACTTACATAGACATGCTGACAGACTTTCTGGAACCACAGATAGAGCAGGATGGCATTGTTGACAGTGTCTTTCAGCACGACGCAACAGCCCAGCATTTTGCGTTAACTGTTAGAGCGTACCTCAACCAACGCTTTCCTAACAGATGGATTGGCAGAGGTTCATCACGTTCACCTGACCTGACGCCGTTAGACTTTTTTTTTTCCCTGGGGGTTTATCAAGGCAAAAGTGTGCAAAACGAAAGTACGAGAACCTGAGGAATCGTATTCGGGAAGCATGTGCAGCGATTACAGGCAACATGCTGACGATTGTCTTTAGGGCTACAGGTGAAAGGTGGAGACAATGCTATGAAATGAATGGCGGACATTTTGAATTACGATGAATTTCTTATCTATCTACCATCACAATAACACCATATCGATTTCATATCCGCATGTCCTTTATTTCTATAAACTGGATGGAGACTCTGTATTTCAATTGCAGTTTTAACACTTGAATTTTTTAAACTGAGAAATCATTCCATCCTCATCATTCGTCTCACCAGAAGTTTTAAAAATCTCATTTACAGCTTCATTCACAGCAAAAGCGTTTCTTCGTGCGTTTGATTACTGCGTGACAATTTAGAAATCTTAAACGGGCTACGGCCAAACGGAGTTAATAGTTTATTTAAGGGGTTAGGTACAGCCTTCAGCAGTAACATTTTGGAAATATTCAAAACTTTTTTTCCTCCATTACTGTATCTCGTACAATAATGAAAATTGTTATGTTTAAAACACTGCCTTTCTGCTATATGGAAAAATATTTTTACTATTTAAACAAAATTATTTACATTTTTTTAATTCAGTTCATTGTGCAGTGATGAAACGTTTCCCACATAATTAAAAAACTATCCAACATTCTGTGGTGAAATTTTTTGTGTGTTTTTATACATGCCATATCTACAATATGATGCAAGATCACCCCTCTACCTTTTATAGATTGTCTGATATAAAATAAATTCATTTAAAAATGGTCAAATATCAGTATTTTCTTCTGACACAAAATAAAAAAAAAATATATTTATTAAGGTATTAAGGCATGTAGTTGAAAGATATTGTAAATTTGAGTTTCAGCAATAAAATAAAAGAGAGAGAACATGAAAAAGTTAACAACTTTTTGAGTTATCACTGCACAGTGAACTGCCAACATTTTTAATTTTGAAAAAAAAAAAAAAGTAATTTTTTTTTAATCGAAAAATATTTTCTTCATATGGCTGAAGGACAGTGTTTTACACAATCTAATTTTCATTATTGTACAAGATACAGTAATGGAGGAAAAAAAATGTTGATTATTTCCAAAAATTTTACTGCTGTAAGCTGCACCTAACCCCTTAATACTTTGATAATTTTCAGATTTTGATTATATTTGTTCTTTTGAATTACGTTCAACACATTTTCTTGCCCTTTGGTATTGCAATGCCTTTCAGTGCACTGTTTTTGTCACTTTTATGTTTATTTTACACATTTCATATGTAATGTTTATATTAACAGTGAAAATATCAGTTCAATATCCTACAACTATGCCCTACAAAATTACAACTGTGTATTATGGTAGTAAATGTTTTCCATTAGCCTTATGGTGTTCTGTAAGGGAACTTTGGTGAATATTGTGAGATAAACTCAAACCTAACTAAGTAATGTTTCAGTTTATGTTTACAGTGTTACCTTGTCTGGCAAGGAACTGTGATATCACTCTTTATTAAGGATAGACGTTTCTATGAAAATAGATAAATTGGTTTTCGATAGTTGAGAAGTTTTCATAATTCTAACCGTGGTCCGGATTAGCCTGATGTAACGAACCCAACAGTGTAGAGCTCTCCCTGGTCTTACCTATCTTGACCTCATAATGAAACCTGTAAGCAGTGCCGAATCGTTGTGAATTTCAAGTTCCAGGACACGGTACAATACTCAAAAGCCTAATTCTGATCTGATTTATAGTTCTGAGCTGGAATTTTGATGTGTGGAATACTGAAATTCTCATTAATAGTTTGAGAACGATAATAACGGAATATTGAAACTTTGCTTTGTGGTTTCAGAACGCTGGTGGCAGGGTGGTGGTGGTGGTGGTGGTGGGGGTGGGGTGGGGGTGGGGTGGTGGTGGTGGGGGTGGTGGTAGTGGGGGTGGGGGTGGTGGTGGGGTTGGGGGTGGTGGTGGCGGCGGCGGTAGTAGTGGTAGTGGTAGTGGTAGTAGTAGTAGGTTTATTTTGCCTGGCAGAGTTAAGGCCATGAGGCCTTCTCTTCCACTCAACCAGGTTTCAATAAGATACATGAAATACAAAATTTGATTACAAAACAACACAAAAGAAAATACCTTAGAAATTACATAAAATATAGTAGAAAATTACAACAGTCAAGATCAGTTACATAATATAAAATTACAAATAGTCAAGATCGGTTACATAATATATAAAATAAAGTAGAAAATTACACAGAATCAAAATCAGTTACATAACATAAGGGGAATACACACACACACACACACACACACACAAACACACAATTTATAAGACCTAAAATGCCCGAGCCAAATTCGACGATTAATTTACTTGAGATATATTATACAGTTAATATACTAATAGGAGAATACATATGGGTGACAAGACATAAAATGTTGATTAGCAAAGTCCTACTAAATGGCATACAAACACAAATGATTAAGTAATAGGCCTATATCAAGATAATAAAAAAAAGAAAAGAGAAAAAAAAAGAAGAAGAGAGAGGAGAAAGAAATAACAACTTGGTCATTTACGACTATTTAGAAATTTCCGCAAGAGTCTAGTTCTGTTCATTAAAGACATTTCTAAGTAGAGTGTACTTAAAAGATTTTAGACTCCGACTGCTCCTGATTTCCTGTGACAAGGAATTCCAGGAACGGGCTGTGTGTATTGTGAAGGAAGCAGAGTAGAGAGATGTTTGATGGAATGGAACTGATAGAACATGGTTATGGTGTGAACATGTATCACTGTTGTGGTGGGATGCTAAACGTGTGAAGCGAGGAACTAGGTAAATAGACGTGGAATTATTTAAAATCTGATATAGCAAACAGAGTGAATGAAATGAACGTCTCTCCCGTAAACGAAGCCAAGATAATTGAAAGAAATACTCGGAGACATGATCATAGCGGCGGCTGTTAAAAATGAAACGAACACAAGCATTATGAACACGCTGAAGCCTCAATAACAATTCAACACTAAGATCACTATACAAAACGTCGCAATAGTCAAAGTAAGGCATCACCAGGATCTGTATCAAGATTTGTTCCAGTTTAGAAGGAAAGAAATTTTTCAGTTTTTTCAGAGAATGCAAGATTGAGAAAGTTTTCTTACAAACATATTTTACCTGTGCATTCCAGCTGAGATTCGAGTCGAAATGGAAACCTAAGTTTTTAACCGTAGTACTGAATGGTATTATAGTACTCATATTATGATTAAGTTTCAATGTCGAAACTGATCGAATTATCAAATTTTGATTTGTCATTTCAGAACTATAGTCATGCAAAACTCAAAATCTGATTTCCAGCTTTAGGGAAATGTAGATAGATTACTTAAGGGTTTAGGTACAGCTTACAGCAGTATAATTTTTGGAAATATTCAATATCTTTTTCCTCTATTACCGTATCTTGTACAATAATTGAAAATTGAAATGTGTAAATCACTGTCCTTCTGCTATCTCAAAAAGTATTTCTACGATTTTAATAAATATATTTATGTACATATATTTTTTAAATTTAAAATGGTATTCAGTTCACTGTGCAGTGATGAAGAATTTCCCTCATAATTCATACACTTGTTAACTTTTTCATGTTCTCTTTCTTTTATTTCATTGCTGAAACTCATGTTTACAATATTATGCTCTTTCAACTACATTTCTTCATAAATAATATATTTTATGTTGTGTTAAAAGAAAATGCTGATATTTGGCCATTTTTTTATAATTTCTTTTTTATCAGACAATCTATCAAAGGTATAGAAGTGATCTTACATCATATTGTAGATATGTCATGCATAAATACACATAAAAAATTTCATCACAGAATGTTGAATAGTTTTTCAGTTATGTGGGAAACGCTTCATCACTGCACAGTGAATTGAATTTTGAAAAAAAAAAATGTAAATAATTTGTTTAAATCGTAAAAATATTTTTTCATAGAGCAGAAGGACAGTGTTTTGCACATACTAATTTTCATTATTGTACAAGATACGGCAATGGAGGAAAATAATAATGAATATTTCCAAGATTTTACTGCTTTAAACTGTACCTAACCCCTTAAATTTTGCTATTCTTGAGACAATTGAAACGGAGCCTCAAGAAAGATGGTAATGGAGTACTCAAATCTTGATTTCTATTTTCAGAAGCAGAGTAAAATATTATTCATATTTTAAATTGTGTTTAGGACGTTATTTATGGAGTACTCAGAGTTTGATACGTGGTCTTATTTCTGGTTTAAGATTAGCAGTGCTTGGATTATGGAACTTTAATATGTCTCTTAAGAACAATAGTGAAAAAAAATGACTTGTGATTCCTTGGAAATAGCAATGGAGTAATCATCTTTTGAAACTTTTGAAGTGACGTTTCAGGACGATAGTGACGGAGTACAGAAATATTAATTTGTGATTTCAGGATGATGGTAATGATCAAATGAAGTTCTTATCCGCTTTGATAAATGACACAATTTATCTTCTGATGATTTGCTGGTGTGGTGAACATCTTACAGAACAGGTGACTAATAGAATCTTTTAATTAACATTGTACTCATACCGACTAGAAGGACAACACTGTCACTATCACATATATCTATTTATTGATGTCATAGAAACTAAAATTTTAGTTTCATTTCCATCAGTGCATAGACAACTATGTAAGCAATATATGGGTTTTGGTCTGATATATTCGTGTTTTCTCCGACAGAGTTTCAGGTAACCTTCACTAGTTGTGTATGGACATAGCCATTTCTGCGGACAGTCATCTAAGACTTCGTAATAGCTTGGATAGCGGCGCTAACAAAAGCTTCGGTTTCATGAATAAATATTTCTTGAAACGTGGGATACCATAACGTTATCGAACTGTAATTCGAAGATATTTGAACTCGTACTCAAGGTACTAGCGACGGTGAACTGATGTTAGGTCTACAATTTCAAACTTTGCAAACCATAACAAACTTTCGCTCGTTGGCTTGTAGTAAACGGCATTTTATTTATTCAGTGGTATTCCAATTTTTTTGTTCATAAAAACAATGTTATAATGCTCCGTGTTTAAAATCATATTGGAATTTTTTTTTTCACGGTTCGGAGTAAATTTCGGTTGTTCACCGCTGCACAGTGTGCAAAAACGCAAATCTAGCTGGACAAAATTAATAACTTCTCTGCATTCTAACGGATTGTAATGAAACTTTGTACAGATCTTACAGATAGCACATATTTTTGTATACAAAATTCTGATTACAGTTGTGTAAGAGGAACTAGGCCTTTATAGTGGGTGGGTTTAGACAAAATTAATAACATCTCTCCTATCTAACAGATTTTGACGATACACTATACGGAAGTTACAGGTAGCATATATATTTTTGTGTACAAACTATAACTTATTTACGGTTCCATAAGAGGAACTATTCTTTATACGGAGTGCAAATACATAAAATTAATTTATCTCCTACATAACACATTTTTATGAAACTTTATAAAGAATACTGGTAGAAAATATGTTTTTTACAAACTTTGATTATAGTTGTATGCTACTTGTTGGCCTAATTGTTATACAAAGTTTCATAAAGTATATTTTATAGGAGAAAAGTTATTAATTTTGTTTAAATACACCACTATAAAAAGGTAGTCCCTTTTATAGAAACATAATCAGACTTTGTATGTGCCACCTGTAAGGCCTTTACAAGTTTCATAACAATTCGTTAGAATGAAGAGAAATTATTAATTCTTTTCTGGCTACTATTTGCGTTCTGACCGACGACGGTGGGTTTATTAAGGTTAGATAAAAATGTGTCCAATGCATTTTAACCTGATGTTAGATGTCATGTGAATAATGTTGCAGACCTAAAACACTTCCATAGTGATTAAAAACTTCTTAATTCCACGACTTTTTCCTGCTGTTAAGCCAAACATAGAACAATTGCCGCCGCCAATTGTTACCGTATGCACCACCATTGAAAAAAATTAATTACTGATAAATGCACAAGAACGCGCAAACTTTAAAAGAAGGATTCAACACTCTAAATTATGCTGTATGAAATGGTAGAAGAATTGCTGTAACCGGACGTGACCGGCTATATTAAAACTCACATTATATTTGGAGAACTTTATAAAAATATTTCTTTTCATTGTAATATTTAAACCACACTGTAAGAAGAAAAATACTTTACAAACTTTAACTTGAAGTTACATTAGTGCGTTGGACATTGTGCCACTGTCACAAATCTGTGACAGAATGCATGAGGGTTGGCCACTAAAGGGAGACTAATAGTTGGAGCTTAAATTGAGAGGATTCAATCCGACATCGGAATTGGAATCCGGTGTGACTTAGTGGGTAGAGCGTCAGCACGTAGAGCTGAAAATCCGGGCTCGAATCCCAGTACCGCAGAGAAGTTTTCTCCGCTCCACCGATCCTTCATCATATGATAACGCAGAATTCCTGCACGGAAATATCATATGTACTTCGGTACATCACAATAATAATTTAATTTATAAAGTAATGACAATAACACTGCACTACAGATTCGAAATCGACTCACTCACTTACTACTGCACTGGACACGTAGCACCACAGTTCAGCACTGTTGCTGTAACCAGACGGTACAGATTCCCTCTGGTGTCATATACAATACTCGAGTGAAATACATGCTGATATCGTGTTTACGAAGGAATTGTTTCATCTCTACTTATAACTTATAAACCAAGAATACCAAACATGTGCGATCTAATCTGAATTACGCAATAAGTGTGGGAGATTTCTCAGAGTAAATTTTTTAAATGTCCTCTACATGCATCCCTACAAACTGTACTCGTCGCATCATATTCGTGATGTTCTCCGAAGTGTATCCTCGTCAATGTTGCTGATTTCATTCATAAAGGCCTCAAGGAGTTCAAAAGTAACCGTAGCTTATTCTTGTATACACTGTCCTTAAAAAAAGTCTCATAAAAAGAAGTCCGGAGAGGTTACGTCAAGTAACTGCGGGGCCACAGATTATTTTAGATTAGACCATCACAGAAGAAGCTGACTATAAGTTTCATGGAATCGTTAGACTATGACATGTTGCGCTATGTTGCTGGAAGTAGTCTTCTGTCAATTCGATGTCGTCCACTTGCTCCACAACTGTATTGAAAATGCATCAATAAACTGCGGTGTCTACCGTGTCGTCGTAGAAAATGGGGCCAACATTCTGACAGCTGACACCGCGCACCAGACTCCAATCTTTTCAGAATGCAGTGGTGCTTCGTGGATGATATTCCGGTTATCAGCAAGCCAATATCTGCTGTTCTGCGTGTTAATGTAGCCTTACAGGTTGAACCACAATTCATCCGTAAACCAAGTTATGGAGGGAATCTCTGGACTTGCAAAAAGAAGAGAATGAAACTATTGCCAATAACGCATTTGCTTTTCCGCGTCTCTTTCTTTCAATTCATAATTCTCAGGCCAAAACAATGAATGTGAATTTTCTTAGTACTGGGAAAAATGGCTTCAAAGCTTCAAATATCCTCATAAATTCAGGACAACTAAATTTTAATCAACATATTATGACATATGGAGTTATTCAAACGAAGTTTTCCTGAGTATATAAAGGCATTTGAAACTTTAAAGTCGTTTTACCCATAACTAAAAAGTGCGCATTCATTGTTTTGGCAAAAGGAAGACGAGTCATGCACTCTGTATGCTCGTAAGCCCGATTTCTTTGCAGCTCTCTGACATGTGCCATATGAGTAGCCTGTCTCTTGGTTCAATCGGCACAATGATTTCTTTGGTGAGTTCACTGAACGTTCTCGAACATCATCAACACAATCTTGACTCATTTCAGATCTGTTTTTCCACTCTCCCTGAGGAGCGAGCCCGTTGTCTCCAGCTTTCTTGCCATCGATAAAAAACTGTTGGCCTTGTTGGAAAACTGCGCATACCAAATTCTCCTCGAAATGCCCTTTGTGTTTTAATCAAGAAATTTGTCTTCCAATACGTTTTCACAATAAAAACACGTTTCCGAATTAAGAACTCCATGTTCATGTAACGACTGCAGAAACTAGACAATACGAACTAATTACTAATAGACAACAATAGTCATAATTTTCAACAAAGGATGGTAGAGGTATCACTATAGATTCTCCCAGAATCACTGAGATCATTAAACTCAATTTCAAGTTTATACTAGCTTCCATAACTCACTAAATTTGTAAATGTTTATATGTATTTATCATTAATGACACAATTTTTAAAGCGATTTCATTTTATGTCTCCCAAAACGAGTCATACTGTATGCTGAACATTCTACATGTGACCAAACGAGCACATGTCGAGTTAATGTAAAATGTGTGTTAAAGATATGGTATGTTTCAAAATTTTAATATAAAGTGAAAACGATATCAATGTAGACATTTTGCATAGGATGTCAATTCTTTGCTTGTTTTCTTTATTTAAGAGCATGAAAGTCAACGAGGTAATCTATAATTCCCACTGGTACAATCGTTCTCCCAAGCTGAAGAAAATGGTGCAGATATGTCTAATGCGTAGCCAGAAGCCAGTTCGACTTACAGCTGGAAAAATGTACACAGTGTCACTGGAGACATTTTCAGAGGTAAGCACGTGACACACGTTTATACAGGATGTATTCAGCAGGAATTTAAAATAATTCAGGATAATGTAGTTTGGGTTAATCTACATCTATTTAACCTGATGTACCTATGTCCGAAATATAATCACAGTCTAGTGTATACAGTCACGAAGCACAATACGTAGTAAATATATATCCATAAATATTTGCTAACCACTAGGATCGCTAATATCGCCTCATTACAGACAATGCGAAATAGTACCGGCACAGTCTATTGTTCCTAGTACCCATACAACTCAAGCTTCGTGACTGTATATAATAGACTGTGGTATAATAGTTGTGAAGTTATTAATGAGCAAATTTTTAAATGGAGAGAGGCATTATAGACGTATTTATACGTTTTATAAGATTGTGATATGATACTTTATTGAAAATGCTGGATTTTGTATTATTCCAATAAGTTTATTTCATAATTAAGCACAAACTCAGTAAGAAAATAAAATAATTAAACAAGACAAATTACTAAGGTTGCCCTTCTTATGGATTCATGAATTGTAATTCATAGTAGGTACCGGTACCGGTTCTCTTTCCGAGCTGAATAAAACATTTGGTACCTTGCCAGTTTCAGATAACACCCGGTATAGACGGGAAAACACACAGCTAGATACGATTATTCGATTGGGAAAATGTCGTTTGTATTCCTCAACAGCAGCCAATGCATTGCAATCACAAAATCCATAGAGAAAGTATGTCTCCATATTCATTATGTGAATACACAAAGTAAATGTCAAGTGAACGTATTTAGGTATTTATTAAGCTAGTGTTACGGTGCTCAGTTGCTGCCGTGTGCAAAAGATCTGGCAATACACGTCAAGTATAGTAGACGGAATCGCATCGTTAATGATCGTAGGCCTTAATTTTCATATAGAAATCTGGAAAAACTCTGATGGTTGAATGCCTGTACATGAAATATAGTTTTACTCTTTGCTTTCACTATCATTCCTGTACACATCTTCGATATTATAAATTACCTAGATATATTTTTTTTATTAACTGAATTCTTTTAAGAATCCTATATATAATTTGAGGTTCAATAAAAAAATTTAGTTTCAAATTTTTTTCGAAACAGATCTGCACACTTAAATGGATAACGCAGTCAACAACTTTCACATAGGCTTGTTGCAAAAACTCAGATAATGTATTTCTTCGTATTGTGTATTTTTATATAGGTCAACTGATGAATTATATATGCTTCAAGTTGAATATTAATCTACTTGCAATGTACTGTATATTATTGTGTTCATGAATTGTTTATGCTTATAATTTGAAGTAACCTGCATGATATGCATTATCTACTTTTATGTATCTCAACTAATTGAATTGTTTATGCTTTTAAATAGAATTAATTTACTTGCTATGTATTTTATTTTTATAGCTGATGAATAATTGTTTACATCTGTAGAAGAGTAAATTGAATTATCTGAATTATGCACAGCCACCAACGTAGCTCAGTCGACAGACTCGCTTGCCTGCTGATAAAGACCTGCTCTCGGACTTGGGTTAGATTCCCACTTGGACTAATCAGCTGGTTGGGTTTGTACAAACATTTTCGTCCAATAAAACAATTCGACCAAAATTCTATGATCAAAACACTTAAGTCCAGTGGAATAAGTCCATAGCATTTTCGTCCAAGAGTAAATTTCGTCCAGAAAGATTTTAGTCCACAAAAATGTAGTCCAATATACATATTGTCCAATCATAATTGACTTTGGATATTAAGATACTAGAAGTACATTTTAAACAGATGCCAACAATAGAATACCAAATAATGGAGAATTCAAAAATGAACAGTTGTTGCTAGGGAAATGCATACATTAGTTTTATTTAAAATTATCAAGTATGGATCCCAAAGTAATTAGGCTACTTCAAACAGGAACAAACGACTGCTTATAAAATATGGCTATTATTATCAACACCACTCTTATAATAAGGATTGAACCACGATATCGTCGTTCTTCCTGCAATAACTCCTATGTGCAAAATATAAAATTGTTCAGTAGGAAGAAAAACACATTTATTCATTCTATGGCAGTAGTACATAGGAGACTGTGAATTCTTAAATTTTCGAAAGAAAGAAATATAATTACATAGGCCTATAGGAGATTTTATTATTTGTTATGTCACTATTTTAGTTATTTAATAGAGCAAAAATCTGAAAATCGGTCAATATGTCACATAGGAGTTATTGCAGGAACAACGACGATATATTGACAATGTGGGAATCGGTCAATCTATAATAAAATTACACGGTAACCCGCAGAACCCCGAAGATGGAAATTAAAGAAGGAAATTACACGTTCTAAGAAATAGCTGCAATGAATGCATGATCTTTGTTCTTTGAAATAACTGAAAATAAATCTCATATTTTACTTCAGTGATTCTTTTTTTGTACTTAATAAACACAGCTACGAAAATTTCAAGTAAATAAATTTGGACTAAATCAGGTAAGGACAAAATATATTTATTACGAAATTTCACATAGTACTAAAATGACATGGACGAAAGATTTGTGGACAAAATTTGAAGCAGGACAAACATATAACTGGACAAACGTAAAATTAGGACCAAATTACGAATGGACTAGCATTCTGCTAACCAAACTCACATAGATGTAATCACGTCAAAAATGGGATGTGTCTAAACAAAAATAGTAACCGTGTAAACGAGTGGATTTAATAAGTTGTTTTTATGTACACCAAGAAATATCATTGTTATCTAAGTCTTGATAATACCAAGAGAAACTTACTTTCTAAACGCTTTTTTACACACGAGTAATGTCCGCGATGTAATGAAAATTTATCACATTAAAGTCTTGATTGTGATTGTTACTAACGTGTCCACAAAATGAATCGTTTGGTATTTCTTCCAGTTTCACTCATATCTTTCTCTTCTGATTTCTTTCAGTTAATGAACAAAGTATACGCCTACTTCACTATTCTGCATAACATGAGGGGAGTGTGAAGATTTCGTCATCGTTAAATTCCTTTATTCACTCAGCCTACTGTAATGTACCTAAAATTATGCGTCTACACTACATTTGAATGTGACGAACACGCTCGCTAAACTGGTAATTATTCGTATGAATTGCTTGTATGCAAAACTAGCTTTTAGTGAATTTTATTTTCCGTAGGTCTGAACATTTTCTTTCAAAGGGACTGTTTAAAAGGATGTAGTGTCCGAAAGAAATTTTCTTTCAAAATGAACACTTTTATACAGCTTTCTCCAGAAATGACAATAACACTTAGATGATAATACATAGTGCGTCAAAAACACCTGATGGTTTTTGAAATGCAATACAAATCATACCCACTGAATGTCGCTGCTTTAGTGGGTGTCTTGTATTGTGTACGTTTTAGAGTTCAAGTGAGATGGAACGTTGATTTACTGAATACCGCATTTCTGCGGTAGAGTTGTTTATCAAAAGAAAGTGGGTTTCGACTGCAGTTTGATGCACGTCATGTACCTAGTCGCAATACCTTGGTATTGTGGGTACCAAAATGGCGTACAGATGGGTCAATAAAGTATACAAAGCCACCAGGGCGTCCTCGTTCGGCTCGTACACCTGCAAATGTGGAACGGGTGTAGGAAACAGTGCGTCGTAGTTCCAGGCGATAAATTCGGCGACATGCTGTCGCTCTTCGTTTGCATGACAATCTTCTAAGACTAGCCATGGAGATCCTAGCTGTGTGAGCTGTTGATCCATCTTGCTGTAACCACCACCCACGATGACCACGGACGAAATTCGGAAGAAGCGTTTCCAGCATGTTCATGTAACGCTCGGAGTTTAGTAACTGTTGCTCCTCCCTCACCCTCGAAGAAATAAGGTCCAATGATGCCATCCGAACAAAATTCCGCATCAGACTGTCACCTTTTCACTGTGCAGTGGGCGTTCATGAGTTCCTGAGGATTGTTGGGAGCCCAGTATCGGTAATTCTGCTTGTTGACATATCCACAGAGGTGGAAGTGTGCTTCATAGGACATGATTAACGTACCCACAATACCAAGTTATTGCGACTAGGTGAAGCGACGTTCAGCGGGTATGATTTGTATTTCATTGAAAAAATCCGTCAGGTGTTTTTGACGAACCTTGTAGTACATTATGAAATTAGTTTGTAATGTTATAGGTACTTTATTGCATACGTTTCCTAATTTTTAGGAATGCAATAATTTTGTACGATTATCAATAATTTCATATGCCAAAATAATTATTGAAAATGAATATCTACAAGCCTATTCAGGCCTGAATGACGAACTTATGAAAGTTTTAACTGATTAAAATATAGAATAAAATGAAGAGAATTAAAGAAATAGTAAGAAAAATGCGAAAAGACATGAGAAGTCGGTCTTTTCAAGAGTAATGCCGATTCCTCATAAGGGCAAAGAAGAACAAATTAATATGGAGAATCCAACGAATTCGTGGTTGGTAACAAGAGAAATTTATTAACATCAGAATGGACGAATAATAATAAACTATCATGTAACACTGTGGGGTCTGTTTTAAAAAGGAGGAATAACATGACAACCTGCAGATATCGGGATTTTACTGAACTAGTGACTCTGGGACACGTTCTTGGATTTTTCACTACAGAAGAATTAATGCGGAATTTTAGTCACCACAAAGTGCGATGTTCTATAGCAGCGCTTCTCAAACTATGGTCCGCGGACCACCTGTGTTCCTCGAGGACTGCCCTTGGTGGTCCTTCAAAAAGGACAGAAGAAAAAATAAAATTCAAACGAATTGCATATCACACTATAGTTGAAAATCTCAGAGTTTGGAAATGACACATGGCAATCGCCTTTCACTTTTTCTCCCAGTACTGATATTTTATGAAATTTATTACCCTACCTGTCTATCGAATTTTCACTCTACTCTCACCAACAAAAGCGGGATTTAAAACATTATGAACGTTGTGTTTCTCGCCATCTTTTCCTTGCACATCAGCTGAAGGCATGTGGCTAAGTACATTGGCATATCTTTCAGATGTATTCTCAAAACTAAACGAATTAAATCTCTCTCTACAAAGTAATTCTTCGACTGTTCTCAATGCGCATAAGAAAATAAAGATGTTCGAGAGGAAACTTGGTTTGAGGGTCAGTTCTGTAAAACAGAACATTTTCTTCACTATTTTCAACCCTAGAGTCCTTTTTTGGTTGAAAATGATTTTGTCATTGGCAAAGAATTGTGCAATGACATATATTAGCATCTCGAAACTCTGAGGTCACAATTTGAAACTTATTTTCCAAGTAAATATTACAAATTTTCATGGGTTCGTGATTGCGATATTGAAAATAAACTTTCAATTGAGTGAAAGAGAACAATTAATTGAACTCTCGAATGACACCGGACTTAAAATGAAATTCCAACGGAAAGTATGGTTAATTTCTGGACCTCATCACAAGTGAAAAGAGAATATACTGCGTGTTCAGTTCAAAGTGTGTCGTGGCTCGCTGTATGCCGTCATGTGGCTAGCCGATGAGCCTAGAGAATTCAATCTTCCTACACTTCCGCAGAGGCGTATTACCTATGTGCCAGACAAGTTTCCTAGCAAGTACGGCGTTCATTCTGAAGAGTACTTACCGATACGTACGGTATTGCCGGTAGTGGCAGGAATGTGAACTGTTTGGAAACACGTACTGAGGTGAGTTTTTTTCTTACTGTCGGGATATGGGGAGATGGTTAAGACTATTACTTCCGTATTTGTTGACATTAACTTCGACGGTCAACATGGACACGGAGCATTTGATTTGTGTTGTGGAATGTTGCGGTATGCAACCGGTAACAAATACCTTGCGTACGACTTGCCCGCGCAAAACACAGTTCGAAGGAGGTTATGGTAGCACACAGACCGTATAGACCGCCATCTGTTGCTACGACGTTCAAGTTATACCGTACACGTTCTCAAGTTCAGATTGAACGCCTTGAATAATAGGCAACTTCTCTGACATATAAGCTGAAACTCGCTTCAAATCGCTGACTCAACAGTGACGTCATGACACACTTTGAAATGAACACCCAGTACTGAACTGTACAATGGTGCTCTACAGATTACAATTCAGTTTGGTTCTCTACGTATCTGAGTAAGGAAAGGGTTTTCATCACTAATTTTAATAAAAACAAAGTACCGAGATAGACTCAATGTATGTGATGATCTCCGACTTAAGCTTACCAGCATACATCTAAATATACAACAATTATGCAACAATCGGCAGGCTCATCCATCTCATTAATGTGGTTACCAACATTTATTTATTTTGTTTAGTTAATAAGTTAAAGATTATCCAGACACTAATAGCCTTGAATTATTAAAAAAAAAAACAAAAGGTATTTTCTTCTACTAACATTAACTTAATTAGTTACTACTAATATACAATTAATGGAATTAAATTAATTTTAATTAATTAATTCTGTTTTAAAATATAAGTATACTGGTATTAAAATATGCTACAAAATGATACATTTCTTTGGAATGGAACAAGTGTAAGGTGGTCCGCGGAACTATTCTGACTTAAAAAAGTGGTCCCCATTTCAAAAAAGTTTGAGAAACGCTGTTCTATAGCAACGCCTCTGCTCAAGGATGTAGCAAACAAGATGAAAAAATACTGGATAAACATCATGAATATTTAGCTCCATGTAAAATTTGTGACAATATCAAATGAGGAAATTTATAATAATGATACAGATTTTGAGATTGATAATGCTTGTATAACATATTTCTAATAAGTTTTCATTGTTTCTGCAGAAGTGTAACAAATATTTTCTAGATGTAAAGCTGTGTCTTTTTTAGCAACAGGCAATCATTCTCCTTTGAAAATATGGAAATCTGATTTGTTATTCACTGCAAGAATATATGAAATGAAACATTATGTAAATCAAAAACGTAATACACCATCATATTAACATAGTGAAATGGAAAGGCTCATACTTGTCAATGTAATATTAGGGGTATTTTCTACAGACAGAAAATAAAATGTCTTTAACATAATGCAATTTTTCTTTAACAAAGAAAATTATGTCTTTAAATTTTTCTTTTGGAGAAAGTTGTGTTTGGAAGTCAAAGGAGTGGGTTTCAAGCACCCAAATGCTGAGGACTAACTTACCGTGATGATAAGTATGAACTCACCCAACTCTGAGACGTACTCAAAGTTAGAGGCGCACTAAGAGCAATGGTAATATAACAGCATATATTTCTCTGGCCTAATTATTACAATGGTATTTTAGTACGAGAATTGTCTAACGACAGAAACCACAATTCTATTGACACCCTATTCTTAATTAGGAATTAAATAGATATAACAGGTGCTAGGTCCTCAAGTCGGAAACAAGAAGTTTACATAGATTGTAACTGCTTTAAGGTAGGCATATACATCAACTCTTAGGATAAAAATTCACATTTTTTTCCTTAATGTCTTTTAGACTTTGGTAACATGATCTTAGGAGCAAACTTAGCAATTTATATACAGTAGAGCATCTCGTTTAGGCATAGAGAAAACGTAAACAAAATGCAGGTAATGTGTGGAGCAAGAGGGCTTAGAACAGTAGTGTCAGAGTTGTAAGCTCCAAAAGCAGTTGTGGAGCTAGAGTCGGAGCTTGAACTTGCTTATGTTGTGGAAGCACCGGAGCTCGGAACAGGCATAGTGGAGCGCTCCGCTCCGTTTAGGCTGTGTCTGAGAACGCTGGAACCAGGATGTCAAGGTCAGAGCACGCGAAAGATGCTACGTGCTCCCAAGCTCGGGTCCCAATGAATCTGTTCTACAAGCAGTAGCGGTGAACAAGAAGGGGTGAGCAAAATGAACTCTATTGGCCTATCACTGCAAGATTAATTAAACTGCTCTTAAGTAATAGATAATGTGTTACGCTCATTCAAGAAAACAAGAAATAAAAGCATATTTTGCAACATGATCTCTCTAATAAATGCAATTAATTATAAAATAGTAGGATATAACAAATAATAAACATAATTTCCCTTTAACTTAAGCAGTTTTACATAATGAGGCATGCAATTAGCCTAGGTCTAATTATTGTTATTAACTGTTACATAATCATGTACTACTTATATGAGCATCATTACACTTCTAGAAACAAATTTAAATTCTTGACTTCCCGCGTAATTCTGATCTTTGCCGACACAAATCCAACTTGAGCTGGAATAGGTCAATATCTTTAAATTGTCTATGGAACTCTTCCCGGAGATTTTTTAAAACATTACAGTATTTTACACTGTTGAACAGGAGGTCAATGACTGAAGGCGTTGAAATTATAAAAATTGTGCTGTGAGATCTGCGACATCCACAATGGAATCTTCATGTGAAAGCTTTTAATAATATTTCTCGACACAAATTAATTGATTCTTTCCTTGAGAGCTCAAATTCAAAACGTTCAGATGCTCTAATATATCCTAGAGAAAGTTACGTTCCTCGATCCATGTAGAGTCAACTAGTTCTGGACTGTCTCTGTTTTTCTATTGTGAATTCTGATAAATATTCACGTAATTCAAAATATCTGGACAGAACAATATCGTAATAGTAAGAAACATCGTTAAACTGAGAATTTATTTACGAAAATCTGGACAATTTACAGACACAACTCCTAACTGACAGTTAACGAATTTACGCCATTAGCAACACACACTTTTGTTTCTACTTTATTCTGTAAACACAAATACAATGCTGTGAGGAAGAAGCTCTGCAATATATCTTTACATACATTTACTACTATTTAATATCAATAAAAACAAACTAATTTGAATATTATATCATTCTGTAGATCAACTAATAATTTCAGGCATTCGACACTGCTTCTCTTTATAACTAAATAATTTCCACAAACCAACCTCATCTTTCACTTACATAAGAAGTTAAAAGTCTAGTCAGCCTGAAACTTACTGAACGACTTCTTCATCAATGTGTAATGTACAACCCTTGTGCAAATCTAGTCTTTCAGGTGAAGCTCCCTGTAAAGCAGATTTGAATAATTTCAAGGGAAAAATTGTTCCGGGGCCGGGTATCGATCCCGGGACCTCTGGTTGAACGTACCAGAGGTCCCGGGATCGATACCCGGCTCCGGAACAAATTTTCCCTTGAAATTATACAACCCTTGTGTTCACCAGTGACTTGTACCTGCGTGCCTTACGTGCTCTGATCAGCCCTCTTGTTATACAGGATCATCATTTTATTTTTACTTCAATTTTTATTGTACCTGAGTTTTTGAATGTACTTCACTCCTACCCCTTCTACTAATGAACTTCAACCGTCCTCCACACAGATCCAATCCTGCATATACAGTCATAGTAGCCTTACGGTTATAGTAAACAGTACGTTCCAAAAATATGTTCGCGTTTTGCAGTGACGAAAGAGCTTTCAATATTGCATCATTTTCCATTTGCCTACGTCGCATCCCGGTTTCCCCCCTGCTTCTATTCGCTTCTCCGTAAATGCTAGTGGCTGGGCTGTCTTAGCTCTTTTCTGGGAACATTCATTTCTGTTAGGAATTGGACGTCTACGTAATATTATACCCATATAATTGTTTAAAATAACTCAAATAAAAGGGCCTCGTTAAGTAATTAACTGTCACGTGATTTCCTCCCTTTCTACTACGTAACCACTTGGACGGACAGTAGATAGCATGTCTGAGTAATTTTATCTTTTAGGATCGGGCAGAAATGAAGATTGAATTTACAGTACGTAAGGTCTCCTTTATAGAGTAGGTACAGAATTATTTCAACATGAGTTACTGATATGAAGTACGAACCTGGTAATTGGAATTACGTACTGTAGTCTATAGTGCGATAATATGCACATTAGAACTGAAGCCTGTATCGAAATGAACGCCCACCATTTTCAAAAATGTGTTTAAATATCCATATTATAATTTTTTTAATGTAACTTCATTCTCTCTAGTATAGGCCTACGCTATTGTGCTGTAGACAGTATAATATACACTACATAATGAATACGTCCGCATATCAAACTCAAAATCGCGATATTTCCTAGTTTACGTAAATGGATGAACTAATTTTCTTCCCTCCCATACCTAGTAAAGTGATTTGTTTGTATATTACGCCAGTATCATCGAACTCCAGTCGTGGAAGGAGGTAGCAAACGGTGTTTCCGCTTCTTAATCCCTGACCCAAAGGGATAGCCAGGTTAATATTAAAAATGTTAGTAAAAATAAAATGATGTCCCTTATTTCTAAGCCCTCTTTGTGTGAGGGGAGGACGGGCCGTACGATAAACACGAGGGATGCACAAGGTTTTAGTTACAACATTTATGGCGGATCATTAATTGAAATTATATTTTCCAAAAACACACAAAACAAAAGAACACAAATTGCATAACGTTATTATATACACTTTTTAACAAACAAGCAATAAAAATGTAATGTTGAAATAATATTGAGCAGCATTTTTACGGTCATGAATTTCATTCTCTGTTTGACTAACATAATATCATCGCCTTCTGTGGCATATATTACATTGGTCTGAGATAACACTATTTCCTAAACATAATTATCCCTTCTCAAGGTATACCTGAATAAATCGAATTTTGAGAAGGGATAATTATGTTCAGTGTTGTCACTTCAGACCAATGTACTTTTGTTTTGTTAATTATACCACAGAAGACGGTGATATTATGTTAGTGATACAGAGAATGAAATTTATGACCGTAAAAAATACTGCTTGAAAGCCACATCATATAAGTAGCAAAATTTGATTTGTTATAGTGAATTATTTCAACTTTACAATTTTATTGCTTGTTTGTTAAAATGTGTATATGATAACGTTATGCAGTTTGTGTTCTTTTGTTTTGTGTGTTTTTGGAAAATATAATTTCAATTAATGCTTTGCCATAAATGTTGTAACTAAAACCTTGTGCATCCCTCGTGTTTATCGTACGGCCCGTCCTCCCCCCCCCAACACGTTACCTGCACTTTGCTTACGTTTTCACTGTGCCTAAACGTAACGCTGTACTGTAATTCAAACTTGAAAATCGAATTTGGAGCCCCAAATAACTTTTTTTTTTAAATAAATCAATAAAATTTTGGACCGACCTAACTCCATTAGAAATTGACCTATAGTAAAACTTCTGTCTCCAAAAATGATCCCCTACATATGGAGAATGTTACATACTAAAATTATTTATTTTGAACCATTCTAAAGATCTACCACATTATACAGCATAAGCACTTTAGAAAAGCTTGTATATTTATGGGAAAAAATAATTATAATCGTTTGAAAATAATAATTACAGTTTACAACTTAACCACATGTTTAAGCTTTAATTTGGTACCTCAATAAAGTTTTTTGTCCAAAATTGGAAGTCTACTTTTTGTCCGTCTACTTTGTATAGAAAGTAGCTATACTTAGTAGGCTTACATTATAAATGTCCAAATAATTATGAAATTATTGAGATAATGGATACAAGTTACATAATTATTTTTTAAACCTAGACGAAATGAACAATGAACTTCCAGATAAGGCAAAAACATTATTTACTCAAATTTTGAAGACATCTGACATTTCTAGAGTGGGCCTCTACCTTAACTGTAAGAAATATCAAAAGTGTTCAAGTCATTGGCCAATGGTTCTAATGATTTTTTAGTCCTGCAGCACTTCGGTAGATAACGTATACTAATATTAGACAGCATTAAATCTGCGTGCTTTAACCGCTTCGGCCAATAATTGGGAGTATTCAAGTCGGTATCTTAAATTACAGGACTCGAAGGAAGGTATTCTTGTGTTCCTAATCTATAATATAGCCTGCAAATACTATGATGGAAAAGCTATTGACTATTCATAACCCGAGTCGAAATTCAAGCTTCTTACACGCAAGGACTGAGCTCATTGCAGTCTAGAATTTCTTAGAGAAAACACAGTTTCTTCTTCATTAAATGAACGCATAGAAGAAATAAACTTCACCATACGGCCGAGAATATTCATTTCACAATAACAGAGGAAGGCATTACTCCTTGAAATAAGCTGAACAACAACAAGCCATCTTCACAAGTAGGTCCGTCAACATCAGTGATCTACAAATAAAGCACGTGATGTTGAATTTACTAACTTTGCAAAAGAAAGTGACATTGTACTTAGGTCTCCTATACCCAGAACCTAGTACATGGCAGTATAAAGTGCTAATCTCTTTCTATAGCTTGAGTTTCTTTTGCTATATTTCGTTTTATATTGCAGCGGGAATTATCTTATACGAAAGATGGGGTAATATAAACACCGTCTCGCGGATTTTATTTGCATTTGCGTCATGTGCTGCTGGACAAATTAGCTCAGCTTATTTAACAGCATCTCAGAAGAAATTGAAAGATATATTCCACTTGCTGGATAACACGGTGATGGCGAATATAGCCAATGTGCTGACCCTTGGAAACAAACTCAAGATTATTGGACAAGAGAGGAAACAGGCCGACAGGATGACATACGTAATGTTAATAATTAATGCATTTGTCACATTTGAATGGATTGTGATGCCTGTTATTAACAAACATACATTAGATCTAAGTACAAATTTCACCTCTGCTGAAGACATTGACGGATTTTTTTGTTTCGATGCGTGGCGTCCAGAAAATCCTACAGAATCTCCTACTTACGAAATATATATAACCTGGCAGATATTTGTTGTTATTTTTAACATAATTCATCATTTAGTCTTCAACGTGTTAACGACCATGCTGACATTCCACATGGCCACTCACTTCAAAATATTAGTTTCTGCGATTCAGGCTATGGACACATTGTTCCCGGACGGAAAACATGAAAGTCTCATACAGTTTGGAGAGGATGCTCTTCAAAGTATCGAACTGGTGACAGAAGACGCAGAGAGTAAGCTGGAATACAAAGTGGAGGATTACTTGGTCGACTGCATTAAGTATCATCAGACTATACTTCAGTAAGTACTACATGGTACCTTAATGTATGAACTCTTTGTACAACTGAAGCGTTTAGTCTCATAAGGGTCTATGTGCACAATACTAGGTTAGAGGAGCGTTGACACGTATAGAGGATTCCAGCTTAAGTAAAAAGCATTGGTCTTAAGATCTTACCTAGTACACTGTTGCTGCAGGATGCCTCCGTTATAAGTAGGCTTCGAGACTTGGGACCCGATACAATAAGTTTACTGTGCATGTACTGTAGGTTGTTCACTCGCTGCAGGTAGTGAAAGTAAGAGATGTGTTGAGGTAACAACGTTTCTATTTAGATTAGAGTACTGTAGTATGGGGAAACACACACATATGGACATTCTGAAAGCAAATATACATTACACAATGACAATGTCAAAAGAATGTGCGAAGCATTTATTCTCCTGTCTTTTATAAGCATTTGTGTTTAATTATACACAGTGTTAATGGTGGAAATAAACATGTAGCAATTTTAATTACTTCATTTATCCTATTGGTCGTCTTTAGGAAGTGCAGTTACAGTACCGAATTGCAATGTACTACAAGATATATTTTCAGTGTCTCAGTTTGTATTGTGACAAGCTACGCTCTCGGGTGACTCTTGTCCACTAATTTGCTGTTTATATTACACAATGTTCCATATTCGTTATTTTTACATAAAATTTATTCCCACTTCTGTTTTACACGCTCAGTACCCGGTGTACTTGGTGTCTCATTAATTCTGTGTGTCATTTCCTCAATTAATTTGAGGGCTTTCGGCATCTCTTGCGCTGAATTTTCTTACCGTATAATAGATTCAGACACAGTTTTTCGTCAGAACCTTCAAATCCAGAGCGTTTTCCTTTGCGTATTTGTTGGCATACTTTCTAAAGTACCCCCACCACTGTACGCTTTACCACTACTTATGGCTTATACTCAGTACGCCGTTATGCGGATTTCCCACTAAACTGCTCTTTCGGGTTCGAAGTTTCGAACCTAGTTATAAGAAAGAGTGAGGTATAGTATTTCTGTCTCACTCTCTTCCTAAACGTACAGTGTTCTCGCAAGTTTTGTCGCATAAGATAGGTACGTCGAATCCGCTCAAATAATTAAAAAAACCAATTAATGCCGTAATAATTCCTGCAAAAACATTTATACATTATATCTTATACAGAGTTAGTTAAAAGTCCCTCACCACCTAAATAACTTTTAAAGCATGTGGTTCAGAGACATGAAATTTCGTATGTGGGAATAACCATATACTAAGAACTCAATAATGGTATTACCGAGTTTTTTACTTCCGGTTTAACCGGAAGTAACTCCAACTCTCTTATTTTAAATGGAACACCCAATAATGTTTTTTATTTTCTAGTAATACTCTTCAAAAGCTTTTAAAAAGTACCCACTCTTGATACTTCTGCACAAATTCGGCGTTGCTAAATCAAGAAAACAGAAAAGTGTATCGAATATTAAAATTATAAAATACTCCTTCCTTAACAAAAACAAAACAAAGGTAGCTTACGTTCTAAATTCTGTGTTCAAACTAGTAGCCATGAACTGCTTGACAATGTGGCAGTCGATCATAGAAACCATTTAAGGAATGATTTATCCAGGTTTTAGGAATATCTTGCACCATTTCCATTATTCGATGCTCCAGATCTTCTAAGTTGTTGGGACTTTCTCTACATACTACTGACTTCAAAAGGCTCTACAAAAGAAGTCCAAAGGCGACAAATCTGGGGATCCAGGTGACCACTCTGTGCGCCTAAACTTCGGACATTTAGGCCATAACTAACTTTTAGGCGCCTCAACTAGGCTCTAAATTAATCAAAAATAGAACAATAAAATACAGATTTAGGCACATAGAAATACAATTTCAGGCAGCTAAATGTTTTTACCCACTCAAACTGCAATAACTATAACGATGCAAATAATTAGTGAATATTACGTATCACGCTGTACAGTGATGAGACAGTAGATAAAGTGTGGTTAGAAACTTTATTCTTATGATGACTTAAATTACGAATAATAACTTATTATTAGACTTCGTGGAATTGCCACGAGATTCGCAAGGTTTACTGTGCACGCGGTATAGACTGTATGAGAAGGGGGCGTGTCTCTGATGTAAACACTGAGCAGTATACTGCGGTTACAATAAAACCTGTATTCTGCATTCAAGAAATATAATGAATGATCATTGAAGTAGGAAATGTCTAAACATGTAAATACACAATTATTTTATAGTGAGATATATTAACTCTTAAAATTTAATGTAAGATACATAATCCTTGAATATGTACATTACAGTAAAGAGTTATGTACATTTTGAGCGACTGCAAAGTAACCTCCTCCGATGGTCACTTAAACAGTTTTTAGATTGGGAAAATGTACGTTCAACACCACACGATGTAATACGTGCATATTTGAAGAACGGAAAGTCACTACTTTTTTGTACACCAACTTCAGACGTCTTGTCGTGACCTGATAGTACATCATTTATAATACGAAGTTGTGAATAGGCAGAATTTTTAGCAATAATGTTTCTCAACTTACATTTCACTTTTTCTGAAATTAATGAATTGTTATTTTGGATAATGGTTTGTGATACTTTTATTCCACTATATGAAGGGGTTCTGAGAGTTGTAGTTTAGACGATTCTAACAGGATGATGCTTTTGGACACGATTTTAAAATTAGAATCAATGACAGAATATCTTTCAATAGCTGTTCAGAAAGCAATGATTTTACAGCTGCAACAGCGGAACTGTCTGTGCTATCCAATGCATGAATTACCTCCATTATTTTTCCGCAATGTTCTGCATAATAATTAACAGAATTCAACCACGTTCCCCAACGTGTCAAGACTGGCTGCGGGGGTAAGGTTATTCCAGCTGTAATTGTTTGGAACAGCAACACTCTCATTGTAGTATGTTTGATTGAATTCTTGTCTGCACTGAACAAATGTTAAACTTCGACTATTCCAACCACAGTAATGCAAAAACAAGTGCTTACATAGGTATACATTAGCTGTAGCTGCTCTATCTATTTGGACCGGTCACAACTCTTAACATGAACTGCTTATACTACGAGACCAGGCGGTCGCTCGCCTCTTCTATACTACCGTACATCGGCTACCTGATTGCATGCTGCGTGTGGCAATTCATCGAAGTCTACTTATTATCAATGAATTCATTGGCCTCGTTGCTCTCTAAGGCTGCTGATACATAGATCTCAATATTACATTCATAACACATTCATAATTGGCTTTGCAAGACATAATGATTATTTGAGTCTAAATTTTTTGTTTTGGGACTTTGCCTTTTGTTTGAACCATTTTGTTGTTGTTTAGTCATCTGTCCGAAGACAGGTTTGAACCTCATAAGTAACACCAATAAGTCATCACTCCTGAGGCAACTAGACCAGGAGATAATGGGGTAGGGTGGACAGTTTCTTTCCCCCTCCAATGCATACATCGCCGATTAGCTACATATTTCACTAACCAAACTTCAGATGCATTAAAAAAATTGTTTTTCCTCTGACACATATCGTCAAGAGAACCACTTTATAAGCGCAAAATTAATTTTCCGCGCAACACTGCTCTTTTGTATTTCTACTGTCCGCTCAAGTGCTCAATAAAACCAGTTACTTTCCGGGAATTTCTTCATTCCTTCAACCAACTATTATAATGTCTTTGAGCCCAAACTTTCTCTTCATTTGCTGCACTAAAAATAGGCCTACCACGCCGTGACGGAGTGGTTAGCCTCTCTGCCTTCTACTGTTACATGCAGCACAGTTTTCCGTTTTTAACGTCACGATATAATCAAATAAGAACTTAATTACATACCTATGCCTTTATTGTTTTGTTGATAGTTAAATTTTGTGCACTTTATATAATAAATGCAGACAATGTTCCACGTTGTAAAATCTTGGCCTCAACTGTACCACCCCTACTTGTCTGTTAAGTTCCACAGCAGGGCCGTTTGGCAAGAAAGCGGTTGGTTATTCCACCAATTTAGCTGTTACTCGTTATTCGTAAAGTAAAGATAGGCCTATGGCAATTTTAGAGTTTTAAGAATGTTTTGGCACATGAAATCGATTTAGTTCTACGTGAAATTGTATTTGGTGAATTGAAGGAAACTAATTCCCAATTCTCAGGAAAATAGTAGATGGAACAGCCTCCTATATGTTCAATGCTTTTTTCTTAAAGTGAAATCCTTTTTCTTTTTTTTTAATCATAATTGATACAGAAGTAGTGTCAAAACCACTAGGTTTTTTGCCTACGCATATAAACTGAACAACATGAGAGGAGAACAAGTGGGAGAAAACCACTAAATCAAGATTCAGTGGTGATACCATCAGAATGAGAATAAAGAAAAACTAGTCAATAAACTAAAAGCCTAAGGATTAATGCTAGATTTTCTATAGACCCAAATAAGGTGCTGTTGAAGATAGACCCAGCGCTATCTCTTGGAAGAAATTGGTACTAATAGAGCTTTCGGTAATACATATACCCTTCCGAAATTCATTGGCCAAAGTACCTGGATCCATTTAAACATATTAGCTGTGAAATCATGATTTTGGGACTTCGACACTCATGAAACTAAACACCTTCAATTATGTAAGTCAAGTGTGTGCAATATAAGACTTAAATACGCATACTTCGTCAGACAATTCACGAGCGATTTTTAAGGGACACCAGGACTTGATTTTGAAACTTCTAAAGTTGTTGATCAATTGCTTTCAAATTCGGTGGGTTTGTTATGACTGTAGCTACACTTACAAAGCAGTACCAAATGTCAATAACTTTCATGCATTATTTACTTAGCCATTAATAATAAAATTTTGACTTACTTTAATACTATTAAATTTTTAGTGAACTTAAAATATTCCTGACGGCTTCAGAATTATTGTTACTAAATTTTACAATGTTCTATGAAAGACCTACATACCGTGTTTCAATCGTCCAAATTACAGGCTAGGTTTTTGCTGTGCTGTGCTGTGCCCACTGCCTGCTGGATCACATCTTATGGCTGCTTACACTGCCTGCTCAATCAGCGCTTATGTGCGAGTAATGAAAAAAGTTACTTCGCCGCTGGGTGGTAGGTAGTGCCCACCACAGTTAACATTATCACTATATGCAAAGTACCCTAAAATAACTATTGTTACGACGTCTTTAAGTACTAGAAGAGACAAGGGCTTAGGGAAACGATGTCCAGGATGTCCTGATCCTTCCGCATGGTTTAATATGTAATAATATTAATACGAAACTTAAAACTTTATTTTCTTGTAAGTCATAAAACATCCAAACACAAACTCAAATTAACGGTTTTGTATCACATAAATACAATTATAGAAGTATGCTTACTTTAGGAGTTTACTAAAATTATTATTAAAATAAATTAACGTAATAAAAATGTCTGAAACTGATGTAAAAAATTTCAACAAGTTTAAATATATTTACGAAAAAATATATGCTTCCTATAACCGAGCTAAGAGATTACTGGAAATCACGGTTCGAATTAACGACAATATGGTGGTAACTTCCTGCTTTCAAAATAGCAGATTCTTCCAATCCATGGAAATGTTATATGGACACTAGGCCTACTGTTTTTTTAAGTTCAGTATTACCAGAAAGTATCTTCAACATATATAAAAACGCTTATTCGAAGTGTGATAAATTATGCGCCCATTAACCCTCCCCCCCCCCGAAGAGAACTGCTGAGTAAAATACTGCAAACAGATAATATTTACAAAAGTATCAGATAAATTAAGTTGTAATTCTATGTGTTTTACTAGATATTGTATTCTGATCCTTTCCACTTCTGTTTGCTGTAATAACGTGGATAACAGATAAGTTACACTTAAAATGAAAGAAATTAGCTTAATTAAGATTTTAATAGGCAAACTTACACCATTGTAAATATATTATAATTAATATTGTTATGTTTAGGAAACCAAGTTTCACATCTCCTACAAAAAAAAATTGTTTAGAAAACAACATTAAATGAAACGTATTTTAACTCGAGTATTTCTTACTTCCAATATATTTTAAAGAAAAAATCATATAATTAATAAACAATCACTTACATACACTGTAATTATTTCTAAGATTTCAAATTAAAAATTATAATTCACTCTGCACACTTAGCACAACCCAAACCAACTTCAGTTACTTGCTGCACTCTAGCGTCGAAACTAGACAATAATGCTCCACGCGAAACTCAATGCTAAGAAAGAGGAATGAGCAGGCAGTTACACAGCCATAGGTTGCGATCCAGCAGGCAGTGGCTCTGCCGTTGCCATTCAGACTAATGACAATGAAATGTAAAAACAAACAAATACATTTCCGTTCCAGTTGTACCAACTAACGATCCATTCGTACTGCACCAAACATTTTGAGTTGCTGAACATGCGTGAAAAATAGGATGATTTCATTTCATTTATTTCTTCTGTTATGGCTTTTTAAAACCCGCAGTTCTTTTGTAGATACCCTGTATAAAGAATAATTTTTGCTGGTCTCCTTTCTTTCAGGATTTCCGACACCGTAAAACAATTTCTCAGTCCCGTGTACTTCACAACTTTTGTGTTGAGTCAAGGAATGCTATGTGTGGCTGCGTTCCAAGTAGCTCTGGTGAGTGAACATTAATTTTTATTATTAATTAACTGTCCTTTGTGTAATTTTTTATTCTTGGTTGTTGGAGCTGTGTGGGGTTTCGCATTGTCCTGTTGCAAGAAAATAAAATTATATTTTGATTAACTAATGTCGGACTCTCTCTCAAAACTTCATGAACTCATTATAGCTGTTGAGAATAAAAATCCGCATCGACTGCACATCCGTTTGGTATAAACTCTCAGTGAATCACACCAAACACATCACATTATTTTGGGGTCAAACCAATTTTGTTTAATAACGACTTTGGCAGGCTGGCTAGGATCAAGCCACTATTTTCAGATGTCAGTGTTGCGATAATAAATATCCATTTTATTACATGTAGCCTAACAATTCTCCTGATAAATCTATCATCCGTGAGATTAGCTGTAAGCTGACGATAGATATCCATTCTCTCAGGTTTAAATTCATGCGGTACAGATCTACAACTTCTATATGATCTCCTGAGTCTTAATATGACGACGTATTTTATCCTTTGGAGCACCAAGCTCTTCTCACAAATTACTAGCACTTTTTGTAGAACTTTTTTCAAAACCCTGCGTGTATTCTCAATATTCCATCCCTTATATCTTCCAGGACGTTGTAATCTTTAATGCCTCCTTCTCCATTAATGAAAATGTGGAACTATCGTTATGCTAGACGTCCACTAACGACACCTTTACCCTCAACTTCACGCATACTTCGAACCGCGGAAGGAGCTTTATAACCTTGTTTCCAGTAAAGCTTAGGAAGGATTGTAATCCCAAACTTTATCACTTTCATTTCTTATTCTTTGTATTAAGAATATACAACTGTCTCTTTCTCTTAGTTGAAAAAGCTTATAAATAATAGGCCTATATATATTATCATAGTCAATAATGGCGAGAAGAATTATATTAACTGCTGACAATGTAGTCTTACGGAATAGAATTTCAATATTTCCTTCAGTTTAAATTTGTGGCAAGTGTATGAAGAATTATTGTATATTTTCAGGGTCGTCATGGTGAAATGGCAAAGTTCCTTCCGAATGTAGTTTTACTTTCGGGATGGCTCTATTTGCTGTGTTGGAGTGGAGAACGTCTAACGCAACAGGTAATAATTAAACTTTTTTTTTTATTTTAGTTATTGTACATGACAAGAAACTAAACTACAATAATGGCAGTCATATTCTCGTTTAATTTTGTGATAGCGAGAAAAAATCTAAATTCTTGTACTTCTACTTCTAACGCTGTAAGAGTGTTAGATTTTAAGATGGTCCATCGCTGTGGAGTAACGGTTAACACGTCCGACCCTGAAACGAGCGGGCCTGTGTTAAAATTTAAGAGTTCAGAGCCATAGTGGGCCAAGCGCCAATTATTGAAAACGGAGAAAGCAAGGGTGAAGATTTGGTTTTTCTGCATGCCACGTGCGAGGTGCGAGGCCCTCCTCGAACATATCCGGACTACATGAAAGATAGTGGTTTCTATAACTGCGAGATTCGAGTTCTGTGCACCTCGCAGCTATAGAAACCAACCACTATCTCTCGTGAGGCAGGCCTCGCACCTCGCACGTCGCATGCGTCAGTTTGGAAAAACCAAGGCTTTAAAGCTAAGTGAATACCACAGTTTAATGAAGACTGACATATCACTTAGTTTTAATGTGCATACTTTATATTACTTGCTATATGTTTCATTGAATTATGGTATTCACTTAATTTTAACTCTTGCGTTCTACGTTTTTAATGTATGGCGCTTGGCCCACTATAGCTCTGAAACCTTTGAATTCTGGTTGGGACACGTTATTTGGTCGATTTTTCCGAGATTTCCCTTAACCAACTGAAGCAGAATTGCTCAGTAACTAGCGGCGTTGGACCTCGGATTCATTCGCCAATATAATTACATTTCCTCTCTTTAATAATAATAATAATAATAATAATAATAATAATAATAATAATAATCATCATCATCATCATCTTCTTTTCTTTCCTATATTTCGGGCTTGCTCCGATATAGAATCGGCTGCGTGCAGCCACCGAACTTAGACCGCGAGGATATGTGGTCATTCGTTGCTGGTATTAGTACTATCCACCGTGAGCTCTCACTGGGTTCGTGGTAAATCGTGGTAACTCGTGGGACCGGGGATGAGGGACTGCGGTGAGGCTTACGGGGAAAGGTAAATGGATCATGTAGGACGTAGGGGACTTCGCAGGCGACGTACAATGGTATCTGTAGAGCGGGGGCTTTACGGCATGCATAGAGTCTACCATTCTATCACAGGTAGTACAATGGGTTCAACCGAGCGACCTGCGTTTTATTCAGGCACTAGCAACACTGTACGATACCTTATATATCAGATAAATATATAAATTCGTAGCGTTTTTTATTAAGTACAAAAATATTTGTTTTCAATAAACAAAACACCTAATCTAATCAATATCTTATCCTGGATTGTTTAAGACTGACGCCCAACGTTCTGGTAGTTTTTGACTTCACTTCTGAAGAAATTCGGTGGTTTGAGGATGAAGAAATCGTCAAGCCAATTTTGAATTGCAGCTTCGATATTAATTTGTCCCAACCAGAATTTGAACCCGGACCCGCTCGTTTCATGGTCAGACATACTAACCACTATTCCACAGAGGTGGACTGATCTCTAGTTTTGACACGTGTTATATAAATCGATTAGTGCCGTCAAATGATTAGAATTCAGTGGACGTCAGCACTCGCTGAAATGGGTAATGGGTAAGGAGTGCATCGGAATATGCACCGTCGTGCAGAAGGGAGAGGGAGAAAGCATACCCGTCAGCAGCCACGGATGCACGCTAGCGCATCTCTTATCAGCGGGTAAGAGACACTAGCCCGAGGGTGCACTTGCTGATGACCGATGGATTAGATCTTCGGATGTGCAAATTTATTTCTACAATGGAGAGCAGAATATCTCTTAGGGTTCACAGCGTCACATTTATGTCACACATTTCTAAGTCTAAGAACGCTAAAATACTGTCTTTATTACAGAGCCTAGCTGTCAACGAGGTGCTCTACAACTGTCGCTGGTATAACCGATCCCCTCAATTCAAGAAAATGCTGAACATGTGTATACTACGCAGTCAGAAGTCGGTTACGTTCACAGCTGCAGAATTTTACCCAGTGTCATTGGAGACGTATGCTGATGTAAGACTTTTTATACTTGTTTATGTAAGGAAAATCCACGCGGTAAACTCTTATTGCTTACTTTCGAAATGACACCCAAGATTTGATTAATCTTAGAAGGAATGAAAGTTTCAGTTACCGCAGTTCAGTGCTACACAATGAAGATGTAAATCCTGAAAAGTAAAAGTAGTAATTTCCGTTAATCTAAGGATGTCTGCCACACTGGTGAGAGAGTTTTCAAAAACGTTTAGTGTATTTGACGCGATTCTGTAAATTATGTAAATCGGTTGAGCTCTCGTGTTACATTTCTTGCGTAATATCCACGTATCAAATCTAACAACAGGACACAACTACCCAATTACAGTCGCCTGTTTTAAAGCTTATGATGAATATATAAGTTTAATGAAATAATTAAGCTGGTGCAGTCTGAATTAAAGATTATGTCCAGACACAGTGTATGCGGGATGACTTAAGGCATTGATGGGCATCGTGCCTCACTTGAGAAATAATGCCTCACTGAATTTCACAGAGCTTATCCCTCTGAGTAACATCATCTTCACAGTCCTCGTTCCTCCCTCACGCAGCTCGTAGGTGTGGGAGGTTCTGTATCAGTTTCATATGCAATATCAGTGGTGGCATAATGGCATTATCAAAGTAGTGTGTACGCGTTAGAAAACGATTATTTCATGAGAAATGGGAGGAAGAGTTTTTTTACTGTTTAGAAGTGGAGAACATACGATGTATGTTATGCTCGAAAATCCTATTAGGCATTAATAAATTTAATATGCGACGACATTACTCATGTCATAAAGAACATGCTGAATTTGAAGGTAAGACAAATTAAATATTATTCTTCGTACTATTCCGAAGAAAATTTATGATCTTAACATTTGCATAGTATACTAAATACGACATTATACCTTTAAAATCCTGAATTAAAAGGTACGAGGAATTAAATTTTGTTTGTACGTACTATTTCCAAAAGAAATTTATAAAAAAAAAATATATATATCAAATGTGCGTAGAAAACGAAATATGATTTTCTGAAATTATTTTAGGTCGAGAAGGTGTAAATCTATTAAGTAATCTTGATAAACGCCAGAATATTCAAGAAAATAAACGCAGACAACGTGATGGAGTATTATTGGCTATTACGCAATTTCTCGCCTGTGATTTAAATCAATTCAATGATGGAGAAATAGTAAAGAGGTTTATGATTAAAGTTGCCGAATTAATTTGCCAAAATGAATAAAAGTTTTCGAGTCTCTCACGTTAACCAAAAGCTTTCCTAATAATTCGCCACTGACCGCCTTAGCGATTACGATAAAGTGACGCAGGTCACAGCAGTTTATATTTCCCATCCTACTCTGCAGTCTCCTCTCCTAGTAAACAAACTAGGAAAAGTGAGGTTGTTTCGTATCGGAGTATATGGCACGTGCCGCGTCGTCCGTCTTTTGTGTACAGCTTGTTTCAGGGATTTTGACCCCTGCAAAATATAAGTACTAAAAGCGAGTTACTCATCACTACTGGCGGGCTGGGTCACACAGGTCAGACTGCGCAGTCATAACATCTAACACTTCCTTCTTATGTAGCGATACACTCCGTCTTAAAACACAATATTCTTCCACACGTCCCGTTACTAACCACTACGTCTGTTGACTAAACAATGTCATGATGACATATTTTCTCTCGACATGAGTGTCCCTCAGCTTCGAGCTTAGATATTATTTTCATTCTTCCACTTCCCCCTCCTATGCACATTTGTGGTTAAATTTCTTTCTTATGACGCAACATACAGCTCGCTCACTAGCCAAACAACCAAGGACAGGGGCACATTAACGCTGAATCAAGCTGTACCTGGCGAGTACAACAGCGTACAGAATAGAGATGGGATAAATTATTCTTTTTAAGAAACAGTTTCGACTGTAACTGTTTCATGAACGAAGCTGTTCCAAAGTAACAGTTTAAAAGAAACAGTTTCTTAACAATATGTTTACAACATCAGTGCCAACTGTTCCAAGTGTTCCAACTGTTCCAACCTCTCATCTGCTTCGGGAACATGTTTCAAAGCCCTTGAATCGTCTTTAAATCAGCTGTTCAGTGTATTATGACAACGAAAGTCATTTTTCGTAGGTTACTGTTAAGGGTACAGTAAATAACTACAATTCAAAATGAATCGATTTTAGTAAAAATAATGCATACAACTCTAGGAGAGTTTAATAACGAAGACATTAGCCGATGATATTTTTCGCGGTATATAATTAACACTATGTTAGGGCACCATGAACATATTCTCCATTAATGAACAGCCAATAATGTCAGGTTTATTAGGAAATTTGATTCTTACAATTAAATTACGCGATCCTACATAGGCTACTGTTGCACGAAGGTCGTGTGGAACATCGATAATATTATATCTACTTTCGATTGGAGGTCAATGATAGCGCTATATGTGGCCTTTGCAGATAGCAAAGAAGAGGAAAACTGTTTAGAAATTGAACTGTTTATCTCTTGGAACCATGTGGTACGTTGAAGTGATCACTGAAGCAGTGTAACACCCTTTGGAACAGTTGGAACAGGTTATATCACGAAACTGTTTCGTATCGAAACAATTTCAAAAAAACTGTTCTAGCTTTTTTTACCCATCTCTAGTACAGAACGAAGGAACCCCGGTCCGTTCATAGTAATATTGCAACTCAATGTATGCAGTTGTGTTATCCTGCTCGAATATTTAGTACGCAGTGAATATGTTGTGCTGATTCATTCATAATGTTGAAGGCAAAACGTTCAATTCGCTCAGACATATAAAGTGCAATTAAAAAGTATGGCAGTGGCATTTTATGTATTAACGAAGACAATATCGTGTGTAATGTATATAAAATTGAAATGAAAAGCAGAACTCAGGCTATAGAGAATCATTGCAACAGTACATCGAACAGAAAATGCGTTGAAATGAAATCTGAGGAACCATCATCATCATCATCATCTAGTTGTGCGGGTCTAATCTAAACGTCATATGCAACATGATGCTCAGTGCAAATATTCCTCTAAAGAAATCGAGTGATCCCCATTTTAGAGGTTTTCTTCAGAAATTCTCTCGATACAAAAACTGTTTAAGCGATAGGCGAAGACGATTCAGCTTCGACAACTTACGAGAATATATCATCGATTACTGCAACGCTAGTATTTCCATCAATAATGACGAGGTATGCGCTACAGTACTTCATTTTTCTTTTCCTTCTAACTGTAAGGAGATACAGTAGCATGTTGATGTCGTCTGTTTACGTTTAAAACCTGTTGAGCCAATGCTCTGAAAGGAAAAAAAAATGTAACATACAGTAAATGTACACCTACATTCAACGATAAGTCATCCCGTATCCTGTCTATTTATGTCTATATCGGCAGTATTTACGTGTATAAATGTCCTGAAATATTGACTATATATAATTTTTTTCACCCTTTTAAATCCAGAGCTTACCATATTAAACGAGTCTTTGCACAGTGCTTTTGGAATGACTGTAAAAGCCAAGTTTCATGAATTTATATATAGTAGTCAATTTTCTTGCCTAATTACCTTGCAAAAAGTACGGTATTTTATCGCCGTGTGTTACAGCGAGAGGAATTGTAAATTAGTTCTAAATTTCAATACTTCATTCACAGAGATTCAGCTATAGTGTTGGCTAAACAGAATTATATTTTCACCCTTGAGAATTGCTGCTGCATCAGTATCCGTAACGAGATCGAAAATCTGAGTCTTTTCTTTATCACTATCACTATTTAGCACCCAGAACATCAGAGCCGCTGTTTTCTTTATCCTCCACTTCAACACAAAGACAGATGTGATATTTAATGACAGTGACGAATTCAGGGGAAAGCCTGGTAATAATTCACTGCAATTTTAAACATTTCTCCCCTTACAGAATTGCGTCCTATTAACTTATGTCTACTTCAGAATTCTGTACCTGATAAATATTGTAGTTGTACACCAGCTGAATCATTATACAAATTACTAGACGTCTAGGGAAATTATGCGTCTATAAACTTGCGAATTCTAAATGAGGCAGTAGAGCAAGTAGACAGCTTCCTCGCAGCAATTCATGTTGTTGCCAGGAAGTCAAAAGGAGTATAGCAATGGTAAAGGAAGCTTTTAATAGAAAAAGGGGCATCTTCTGCGGACGGACATGTGGAGAAAGAACTAAGGACTAGTGAAGTGCTTTGTCTGGAGTGTTTCTGGGGCAGAAACATGGACATTACAAAGAAGTGAAGAGAAGCGACTAGAAGCATTTGAAATATGAATATGGAGAAGAAAGGAGGATGCGAAATGGACACACAGAATAAGGAATGAAACTGTGATGGAAGCAGCGGATGAAAAAAGAATAATCATGAAACTGATCAGGAAGAGAAAGAAAATTGGATGGGGTACTGGCTAAGAAGAAACTGCCTACTGAATGATGCACTGGAAGGAATTGTGAACGGAAGAAGAGTTCAGGGTAGAAGAAGATATCAAATAATAGACGACATTAAGATATATGGATCATATACAGAGACTAAGAAGAAGGAAGAAAAATAGGAAAGACTGAAGAATGTTGACTTTGCAATGAAAGACCTGCCTTTCGGCGGAACACTATGAATGAATAAATGTTCACCATCTACGCCCCAATTGTTATGGTAGCAGTGACATCTCTTACCATGACTTGAGTAGTAGTAGTTGCGGGCTTGATATAAACATTTTAGTTTATATAGTATATTTCAAGTGAATTAAATTTACTTAGTTTAGTATGTAATGACATTAGCATGTCATAAAATGTACAGAAACATAATTACAAAATGAATATTATCGATTTAGTATTTTTTTGTGAGGAGAAAATGATCCGGTCTCTCCGACCAACACATCTCTTTTAACATCATATTAAGATAGGGGGAAACTGGTTTTGTTACGTTACCATTGCAAATTTTAATTCCGCGTTCATAGAACGTAGATAAAATCCTACAACTTGACTTTTCTTTAAGAATGGAGAAAACACATTTTGAAACGATCCTGCTCATATTTAATACAGTGTCAGACTAACTGCTAGAATCCTCATACTTATAAATTCAATACACCGGTAAAGTAAAATACCAAATATGACTTTTGGCAACTTATGGCTTACTTCATTATCTAAACGACCCGAAATAGAAATACTACCTTAAGCAGCTGTGGAAAACGTACCATTATCAAATGTTTTCGAATAAAATTCCATCGGGAGATCGAAAGAACGCGTCCTAGGACTAGGGATAAGGAGCGTAACGATTAAAAGAAGGCAAAGAGATTAATATTTTACTGAAAAATATTAAGTACATAGTATGTGGCGATAGGGAAATAAATAAACAATTCAGAAACAAAAGTTTTAAGATGAAAGCCGTAAGTCGTGCTCTCCTACGAGTTAAATTATTATCAACTAAGAAACGCTGGAATTCGAATTGCCTTTATTATCGAATTTCCCTTACTGGAACCTTTACCATATTTTCATTCATCCACGTCAGAGTATAGTATTTCAACGCAGATATATCCTAACAAATCTACTCACAACAATTTCGAATCAGAATTATTGATTCTCTGCCAAATATCTCAAATATTTATGATAGCGATAAAATAATAACGTAAAAGGTGCAATCAATGTATTTCCGAACTGCAGTTATTTTTACTGTACCGTTAAACATGCATGCGCGTGTCACTAAAGATCATTATTTCCATGCCTGTTGAGTCATATTATCAAAGAACGTCAGATTTATTTTAAGAAATGAGCTTCTACAACTGATTTTGTGAAATTTTTCCTGCAATCTCCATGTACAACTTATGGCTAGTCTTTTTCTCTACATTTCAAGTAATACATTTAGTGTAGATTGCAGGCAATTCCCTGGTTCTAAATAACTTCTCCGTTTCCTATGACCTGAGTGCTGCCTACATTCAGAGCAGTCCGGAAACTTATTGATTGCCCCTTGCATTTATACGATTAATTAGTGGCTGGATTTCACAACTGCAACATATTTAATAATATGTGTTCTCTTATTTTTCTTATAGAGTTCCAATTTCAATAGTATATAATTTCAACATTCACTTATGTGATCATTATGAGTGAAAGTTAAGCTATGGTAATGGGTTTTCCAGAAGAGAATTGCAATCGATATTCTCAAATACATATCAAAAAGTTTTAAAGAATGACCAACCTCACGTATTAAAGAATCAAGTGGGAAATTATTTTTAGACATCGTCCCACCAAATTTTTTCTCTTATTTTATTGTCTGTTTTTTTTTTTCCTTTCAGATTATGAACAAGGTGTATGTCTACATCACTGTCCTGCAAAACATGTTGAATGACTAAGTTGTGCTCTAAAACAGCGTGGGCAATTTTTAGAACTTAAGATACTATAATATATAGTACATAGATCTATATTATATAATAGCCAGTTCTTACATAGGTATATATGTGTGTGTGTGTGTTCACTTATTATCATTCTCTCTAAAATGAAGAGAATAATTTTAAACTTCGAATTTGTAATAATGCAATTCACTATGTTGTTAATTAGGCTACGTTATTATAACCACAACTCAATCTTTCGTAGTTTTAGTACACACGTTGTTCCATAAGCCTTGGAAGACTCCCATAACTATCGTATTTTAGTGTATATAAAAACAGTTTTTAATTACATTATAGGATTTATTGAAGCGTACCGTTTCTAATAGTTTAAAATTATATACAATGCTACGGAAATTCGTAGTAATAGAAAGTTATGCATTTAAATTAATACCATAATTTATATTTCATTCCATATATTCTTTTCACCGTTGATTCTGACTGAAATTACACAAGCGTGAAGTACTACATCTTTGTACTAAAACCTTCAACAAGACTAAACAATTGAAAGATCATGTATACATTTGAGCTATTTTCATGAAAAATAACTTTTTTTCAATATAGACATTCAGATTGCTTCTCCACTTCTTCAATATGCCTTTGAAAAGTATTTTATGTACTATATTTTGACATTACGTGCACTTGGGAAGGAATAGGTCTGCATGCCTGTGAAACTCTGTCTCGTATATTGTCTGTATTTGCTGGTTGTGTATCGTAGACCTCCGACTTAAAATGTTCCCATAAAACGAAGTCTAATTCATCATAATTATATGGAGAGCGCGCTGGCTATCTTTTTGGTCCGTTGGTTCCAATGCATCTCTGTGGATATTCCTTGTTCAGATATTCACTAATAACTGCTGTATTGTGTGCTAGAGCACCATCCTACACCAGATTGAAGTCTGTCTTGAAGTAGTAGTTCTGGCTATAAATCAAACAGAGAATTCTGAAGAAACTGTACATATCGATCGTCCAGTTCAAAAGTGTGACAACTCAAAAATTGACATTTTTTTTTAGTTATTTATACTACTGAGAGCTCCTTTTGGAGCTCTTTCCGATTCAGTATTGAGATAAGTCATATTTACAAACAAAAAGAAAAAACTGAATAAACTGCTTTAGAAATAATTATAACTATGGACTTTACTAATTCATTATTCGTACATTTCGAAATGTATTAATAATGAACTGGAAGATTGTGATAAACTCGTCCTGAATAGTGACTCATTTCTAATTGTCGTGGTTATGAACCAGAACTCTGTTCCTTTCTAAGTGATTTATTTGAAACTTTCAACTGAAGATATCTCAAAACTTGTTTTTTTGAGTTGTCGCACTTTTGAACTAGACGATCGATATATGGCGGCCGTTGAAGTTCCTTGATATGAGTATGGACTTACACCTAAATCCTACATCATACAACCTACTGAAGTGAGACAATCGCTCAGTTGATGCATTGTCGTCGAATTATGTCTAAAAGTAACCACATGCTACGAATATTATGATGCAATGCATGTCAATTCGTACAAATACAGAGAGCGACAATAAAATATGAACGATTTTATGTTGTTAATATTGCGAAGCTATTAGTCGCTTTTTTCATGGTATTGTTGGAGAATAGAAAGCAAATTTGGAATATGGAGCAGATTATTGCAATTCTAATGAAGTGAGACACGGTAAATTTATTCTTAGCAACATCCTCAGAAAACATTTTTAGCAACTCCTAGATTGTGGCATGTTACTTCAACGGCTGTCAATCATCAGCGCCAATTTATTATATGTAAATGAGGGGTCGGCAGAACGTCATATAAGACTACGTCGCAGGCAACGCAATCCGTAATACATAAAGAGATTCAGTACCTGCCGCTGCAGAAATATGACGTAATTGCCGCAAGCCGAGCGATTTGTCGACCGCTGATGTGAAGTAAAACGATTGTACTCAAATTTCGACATACATAGATGTGTTATCTGCTAAAATATCGATTTGGTCACTGGATAAAAATCTACAAAAATTCGTCACGTTTATTGGACAGAACTTGTAGAGTATTCAACTGCAATACAGCTTCATTATTTTTTTTCTTTTTCCGTACACAGCCATTCTAACATTCAAAATGGCTATGAAATTCAACGAAGTAACTTCTGTTTCACTTAACTCCTGTCGTATTATCTTACTGAGTTTCTCATTTATCTAATCATTTGCTTCACACTTAAAACTATTTCGTAAAATGTGGCTATCTGTATATGGACGTACAATGCTTCATGTGCATGATTTCCAGACTCGCTTAAAATATCTGTGATTTTGTCGTTAGTTAAATTCTATTAGAACAAGCTTTACAAATAAACTTCCTTGGTATTTCACCGCCATCCATTATAGTAGAAATGAACCGTGGTGGGAATATAATGGTGAAGCAGTGCGCAGCCTCGCCCGTTCTCCTACTACGTGATGACGTCACGCGGGAAGCATTGCAGAGTCTCTCGCAGCTTGCTAGCTTAGCTCAGCTCAGCTCCGTAAGGTTTTGGAAGTGGGGTAGGTTAATTGATTATGAATACCAAGAAGCTGTATTAACTAATCCCTTCCCTACTAACGTCTTGTGATGCGCTCCCAAAGCATAGCCGTCTAGACATGACGTCTTTGTGACCCTGCGACTTTTATTGACAGTTTTCATTCAAGCTGTCAAATGCAGTTTTTTTCAAGCTGTCTATTTAGAGGGTTGTTATATGTTGTAAAACGATCTTTCGTGAAGAAGAGGAGTTATTTTCCTATAAATATACACGAAAGGTTTTCCAGAAGTCCACACCTGTGGTGTAACGGTCAGCGCGTCTGGCTGCGAAACCAGGTGGCCCGGGTTCGAATCCCGGTCGGGGCAAGTTACCTGGTTGAGGTTTTTCCGGGGTTTTCCCTCAACCCAATACGAGCAAATGCTGGGTAACTTTCGGTGCTGGACCCCGGACTCATTTCACCGGCATTATCACCTTCATATCATTCAGACGCTAAATAACCTAGATGTTGATACAGCGTCGTAAAATAACCCAATAAAAAAGTTTTCCAGAATTCTAACTGTTTGAATAAAAGTGCATTGAAGTTCTGTCCTGCATTCCAAGTGGAATGAACAAAGTTTAAGAAAGGGAATCAGAATCTAGGTCTTGTAAGAGTTATTGGCAGTAAAGTGACATGACAGAAAAGGTCTGTCTACGAAGCACAACATTCACATGGTGAGCATAAAGGAAAAAAGGGTAACAATGAAGGGGAATAAACAGTGGTGAAACTGAAGGGCGTAATAGAGTACAATAACGTTATGTTGTGGGTTGACTGTCAGGTCAGCGTCAGAATGAAGTCTTATATCCCTTCTCCATTATGGGAAAATACGTAAAAAAAACTACAGAAACGTTTCTTCAATATAATGTTTATGGTACTTTTCAGCTTTTCAATGTCTACGTAATTGCATGCAAGACCGTGAAGGGAAGCAAACCCAGGAAGGAAAGGATCTATACAAATCTTCAACTTGACCTGGAAGCACGCATTTTATAGAGGGTTACGACGACAATATTACAAGCAAACTGTTGGGCTTATTCCCCCCCTCCCGACATATACCTACCACCCACAGAAAAAGAAGCCAGCGAGAACCTGCAAAGTTTGTAAATCTCACAAGAAATGTTTTGTACTGGAGTCTTTCGAAACTTAACATACTGTTCAAACTGTTACCAAATTATGAGTATAATATCACAATTTGTAGTAAAAGACCCATGTTTATTGCAAACGACTTCCACCTGCCTTTAAATGCCACTTACCGCACACCACCAATTCACTGTCTGCGCGTGGAGATTTAAATAGAGATTCCAGGCAAGAAGCCCGTCCTTTTAAATCTTACTGCATGAACTTAAAGATAGCAACAAGCAAACTTCAGAAAAGAGTCAATAATGAACATTTGTTAAAGGCAGTTGTCGAATTAATTACGTTCATTCTGGTGTACTGCTTTCGTTAGAAGATATCTTAAGTTCTTGGACTCTACTCGGTTTGATCCATTCAGGGTGATGGGCAGAATACGTTCTGAATCAGACCTTCGATTTCAGGCTGGCTTTAAAGAGGCTGAAAATGTGAATTGCAACAAATGTCAAGTGTAGCATGATGAAGTGTCCCTAAAAGAAGGCAAATTCGAAAGAAAAAAACGCATTTTCGATAAAATGTGGACTTAACGCGTTTTGATTCCGAGCTCCTAAAATACGTTCAATAAAGTTTCATCGTCAACATTTTTACATTACTTAAAAAAAACACATCAGTTTTTCATTCCAGTGATTCTGCATATTTCTTTTAGTAAAATGCTCCTGCACACAATTTTAATATCTGAATATTTTTTACACAAATTAAGTCCACAATTTCCACATTAATTTTCGTAATGTGAACGGCTTTCTTGTTAGCAGCTAGTACTTGAAATAGACCTTGATTCACCCTCACTAACCACTTCTGTATTATCTTCCTCACTACCACTTTCTTTCTTCAACTCCGCCGGTAAATCAATTTCCAATGGCACTATAATATCACTTTTACCCAAAACATTAAGGCTGCTATTATCCACAAAACAATTCATGTCTATGTTCTGTATCCCTGAATACAACTAGATTTGAATAAACACCAATAAAGAAAGAACAAATTTACCAACTCAAGTTTCTACACTGCAAGTAAATGGTAAAGTGGAGAATTGAAACAGTAAACGACTTTAACGGCATTACAAACAGTTACAACAATGGACAAAAATCACAGAATTCAAATTAGAGAATGTTTAAAAGTGTAGGTCATATGAAATGCCAAGGGTGGGTAAAATCTGTCCACTAACAAATACTTCAAATTATTAGTCTGCTATATTTGAAATCTGAAACAGAACACATGTGTGCATACTTTATCATGTTAGAGACAAATAGAGTAAAGGTAAAAGCTGCCAGATTTCATTAATTAAAAAAAAATTAGAAAATAAAAAGGGTGGGCAATTTTTTCCCAACCGTGATAATGCTAGGGTTAAGCGAGAAAATAATTATTTTATGCCCATTGATTGACGCCTTTTTTGCTCCTCTATTGACATTCGAGACAATTGAATCCTTCCGTTTACTGAAGCCTTTTCTGTCTGGAAGTTGTTAAAAGATAACACAGCTTTACATTTTATGAGACATGTAATTAAGTCCTTTTAGCTTAGAAAGTTTTGAAGAACTATGAGAAAATTATTCCCTTCTGCGGAGCGACTCATATGTGAAACATTTTAACAATATGATACACAGGAACATACTAGTTAATACTTATTATAATGCTGTAATTACGTTTCGTTATTTAGGTCTAATGCACTATCCTCTGATACATGTTCGTCTGAATTGGTTTTGGAAGTGGCCTGAAGAGGACATGAACTATTAGCAATGATGTCATGAATTTCTTTTCTCCTTCTCCGTTTTTCACATCTGTCCAATCTCAGATTATCTGTTGATTTTCGTTTCAAGCAAGACTGCGCCAGAGCTTTTGTGGGTACAGCGTCTACTTTCAGATTACGACTGCTTTTTGGTTCATAATTTAGGAGTTTCTGCTTTAAAGGTACTTCGTAACTTGACTCCTCAAAATGAAGTCAACATATTCGAGCTGAAACAACATTAAATCTTAAGATTTTTACGCCCTTTTCTTTTCGCTCAAAGCAATCTATGGAATAAGTCAAACAATAAGTTTAACATGAAAATATATTTTGCAAATGAGTTGCGAAGCAAATAAAATTTAGTAACATGCGAGAAAACTCATCGTGCTGTAAATTGACTTCATCCTCCCTTCTACAAGCCTGCAACCATTGTCTTGCCAAGTCTTCATTCTTCGGAAACCTATAATATTTTACGTCAGTTCCTTTTGTTTTTCGATTGTAAATCAAAAAACCAGATACTGCATATCCAGGCATACTAATAACATGTGTCACATTAATAGCATTACTGATACAAGAATAACATTCAATATTATATATATAAACAAAGAATTAACACCGTGCACGTACACACAACAGCTGTTTGTTTCGTTCCTCGAGCACTGCGGTGCAAATTAGCGCGCCGCTGCTGCTTCCCAAGTGACGACATTCGCAGTAGAAAACGAGTTTGAGTCAACCGTCTGCTACACCATTATATTCCCACCACGAAATGAACAACTATCGAGAAAGCAAGACTAACAGCGCCCGCAAAGCCGAAAACCCGCACTACAATGTTGTATACGTCGCATCGTTGACGTAAAGACTGCTTGTGAGTGTTTCGAGACGCTGAGATTAATCATTCTCGAAGTCCCGAACGTCAAGGAGCCTTCAATCGCCACAGTTGTTTATACCTGACTGAACTTTTATCTAATTTGGCAACTGTTATATATGTATAAACAATCAAGTAGCCTATTTGAAACATCATCTCTACCTTTCAGTGTATAATAATCCGTTCCCCAATCTTTATTTAATTACTAGGACCCTAGTAAAAGGCTAGGAATTTTCTTTTCATATGTTTGAGATCAAGTGTGCAATCTCAAGTAAAATGATATTAACGTTAGGTTTTATGTTTCTTAGAAATGTATATTTATTTGAGAATTTTTTTTATTTATGTAACCATATGTAGTATCATATAAAAGAACCAGAACATTTTGGTAACTAAGATACTGTTCTGTTTTGTCTCTTTGCCTCATTTATACATTTATAATGCGATTTATTTCAATGATGTACATATGTTATTCAAAGTTACGAAATCTTTCCAAGCCGACCAAATGCTATATCGAGAATGGTGAACAAGACTCGAAAAGCACGAGAATGACGAGACTCGAAAGAGAAATGCAATGAAAACAGCGAGCGAGAGCGGCAGTTAGTTTTGTTCATCTCTACATTAGAAGCTTACGTATTTTTTCTATATTTCTAACTTTCCCGCACTATGCACAGAACAGCTTTGTAGCAATATTGCCAAAACTTCATTAGCAGAGATTTCACATAACGCCATTGTTATGTTTACGTTATCGGCTCTTTAGTTAAATCGTAATTATAGGTAGGAAATTCGTACCAAAACAGTAGATTTCAGTTGACTACAGCGAGGAGCATAGATCTCACCCGCGCCTCGCTTGCACACACTCGCTAGACGATAAGCAGTTCACATAAACAACGCGTAGCATCATTCTGCTATGTACAGTCGTGAATAGTTTGAAGAATATCGTTCGTATATATTAATATTTTGGGGTTTGAACAAAGTGAGCTATTCTGTTATTATTGCATTATTTACGTAATATTACTATTATGCATGATTCCAAAAAAGCAAACTCATCTGTTATTAAACAATATTATACAAACAGGAGTGTGTAACACGTTTATTTTTTCCCGAATTATTCTTCGTTAAATGTTGACGTCTCGTGCTGCTATGCATTCGGATGCGTTACAGTCCAAGTTCAAAATCGGAATTACGATACGAACTAGCTGTCATTTCAATAGAAATGAAAAATTTTCTTCAATACAATTATTATGAGTTTAATATTATGAACCATTTTGTAGAATTCTATGTGATTCATCAAGTTTTATAATATAATTTCCTTCAGCTTCGCTTTTTATTCTAAGGACTGTGACACCACTTAATGAACTGACAGAAAGGAATGCCTCTAACTACTACGGTTTCCAGTTAACCTCAGACACTAACCCCTCACATTACTCTGCTTTGCCAATGATATTGTAATTGTTGGGAAAGACAAAGAAGCTGCTTCCATTCTTGTTACGAATGCAATACTACTGTTGCAAGAAATAGGTTTGAATATCAATACAGAAAAATCAAACGTCATCATTATCAACAACGGAAAACTTGAGCAGGATCATATTCCAACTGTTGTGAATCATATTAACAGTATCGGTGTAGACAAAGGAATTATATATCTAGGCGCTAAATTAAAACAAACACTAACATTCAATGAAAGCCAAATATTGGAAAAATTAAAGACGCACTTCAAAAAACTAACATCAAGTCATTTTCAGCCACAACAAAAATTGGTCGTCTTAAACCAGTTCATCCGCCCAACTTTAATATATCCATTTCAAACCGCATCTGTGGATCTCATCCCAAAAAAACTCATTAAAGCTGACAACATGATTAAAAGTGCAGTAAAAAAAAATATTACCAAGTGACAATCCTAATAGCATGCTGTAAACAAGTACCAAATATAAATAAGTTTCAGTGATGCGCGCTACATGACAAGTTTATCTGCAGCAATTCAACATCATACCAAGCTAGAAAACCTAAACGACAGCACGTTAATGCTGTACGAGACTACGAAACTATAAGAACCCGTTGCTTGTCGGAATTGCAAGTGAACAGAGATGAGACTACAGGATCCGTGAAGCAATTAAGGCAACATCTTCGGCACCGTGAATTTGAAACCTGGTATGCATACCCCCACAAAGGAAAAGGAGTTGTAATGTTTGAAGAAGTACCTGCAGCCAACCCGTCGATCATCAAGCATAAAGGGTTATTAAGTTCTGATTGGAGAGAAATGTTAAAAATGACTGCGATAGTGGCACCAGTACGTTCTCTTCCTGGTCGCTCTACAGGCACAACCCACTGTAGGCACTACAGTGAGTATGAAACTTTACCACATGTGCTTGAAGTTGCCCACAGGGAGAAGTACTCAGAATAAAACATCACATCATACGTCCTATGATCGGAGATGCACTTTGATCCAAAAATCTAGAAGTTTACAAGGAAGTTCATTGTATTGATGTGGGTGGGAGCAAACGAAGGATCAATATCATATGTATAAATAGAAATAAACAGACAGCAGAAATAACTGATCCTGTGATCAGATTTGAATTTCAACCGTCTGAAGTGAACGAAGAGAAGAAGAAAATCTACAAGTCCACGATTCAGTACGTATCAGCTAACTACAACATTGAAAATATCACAGTTACAGGTCTCTTCTTCGGAGCGAGAGGCACCATTCCGAAAATCTTTCTAACGTGAAGGGAAAAATACAAGCCGAAGAGAGATCTTCAAGCTGCCATCGTCACCACCATCATAAAATTTTTTTGTAGCGATATTTTGCCAGCATTTTTATGGAGTACACTCAATTTAAATTGTACTACGTACTATTTTTATATGTCTTAATCTCTTTTGTTTGAAACCTCCTTACATAATTTTTCATTAAAAATTTTATTGTGAGCTATTCTGTGCCGCAAGGCAAACCCAAAATATTGGATGAGACTAGTAAGTTAAATTAATTGTTGCACCCAATTCAGCAATATTTTTAAGTGTACGATATGTGTAGCTAGTTTTATCAATATAGTAGAAAATAAAATGTCTTAGCTCTAAGAGTTCGTTATTTTATTGCACTTAACACAGAGTGGAGGAAAATGAGCGAACACACATCGCCATCATGCCATTATAAGGCAATATTATAATTTCATATATTAACATATTTCTTACTTTCTTCAGAAATATGGATTTGGAAATGTCGTAGCACTATGACTACACTTTACAGTTGCTAATTTCAGGGTTATAATTCTCCATCTTCTAAATTCGTGACCGCTAATTTTAGACACTCTGTATTATTCTCTTCTTCTTCTTCTTCTCCTCCTCCTCCTGTTGAAGTTATTATTATTATTATTATTATTATTATTATTATTATTATTATTTACTGCTTACTGGTAAAGGAAAGATAATTTGCAGAATTTATTTGTAGTTCTTCAGTCATAATTAAATATTAACACAGTCAAATATTGCAAAGTAATACTTGCAAGAGGAAAGTTAGATATGTCAAATACTGACAAAATTGTGAGAAATATATTCGAGAAGCTGTAATAAACTTGGATATTATTCAAGGAATAAAATGCTCGAATAAGAGAAAAATGAAAAAAATATTGGAATTATAAGAAATAAAGGGAAATATTTCAGTCAGTTATACATAAAATAGATATAATATGAAAGTCGATGACTATGGAACCAGATTATAATAGCCATTCCATTCTTCAGAAATAATGGTCTCTCTTCAAAGCTATGCCCATCAAACAAAATTCGTGCCAGCCCTGATCACGTAAATTATGATATTGGCCATTCCCATATTATGAAATGGCAACGTGTAAAAGAAAACAACCACCAGGATCACCAATGTTGAAAATGAATTTTTTATAACGACCGCTAGATGGAAGTAAGTAGTGCTGCAAGCTATTACTCTATGAAATTCCAACAAGGTTATAACGTGACTTCTTTTACAGTCGCTAGAGGCAACACAGTGAAATTGATAAAAATTGTCTGGATAGTAAATTTGGCTGATCAATCTGTTATATGTGATCAGGAATGCCAGGTTAACACATTACTGTCCATAATGAGAGAAAGGAGAGAGAGAGAGAGAGAGAGGGAGAGAGAGAGAGTACTCTCCCAGAATACATGTAGTCTTCTGCTAACTCTAGATGAAACTGCCTACTGAAGGAAACACTGGAAGGAGAGGTGAAAGGGGAAAAAGTTCGGGAAGAAGGAAATATCAGATGATAGACAACATTGTGATATAGGCCTATGCATCGAAAACAGAGACGAAGAGGAAGGTGGAAAAGAGAGAAGATTGGAGAATGCTGGGTTTGCAGCGAACGAACACACGAACGAGTAAACAAACAAACGAAAGAATGAATGGATTTAAATTGACAACGTAATTTCGAGTCCGATGTCTATACCAACTCCCTGACTTGGAGATCTACAAATTATATTGCGTCATATCTTGTAATCAACAATTCTTTCAAATATCCAAGATAACTGAAGATACATAGGCTAACATATAATGTAAAAGATTTATTATATGGCGTTTATGAAGAGAAAATTATAATTCTTTGTATTTTATTCACAATATAGTGGGCAAATTTGCCTTTTATTCAGATCGCCACAAGTTTCTTTATGTATAATAGCAAATATTCAATATTAACAGTATCAGTAACTAAATTATTTTCATAATATTCCAGAAATAATCGTACTTGACCTGCTTATCAAAAATTCTCTTTTGTTTTCCTTATAAGCAAATCTACTCTGTGTATTTTTAAAGAACTTTGATTATCTAACGAATTCGAGAACCACTCCTGGTAGCAGACCAAAAGGATACACGTCTTTTTCTTGCTTGATAAAGCCCATGCGCGGCTCCGGAAAGGATTAATATTTTAAATCAATGCAGCTGGACAAAAATCCTCTTTAGCTACCACTAATTCACTTATCTCTTACTTTATACAATGTGGAATAAAATAAAAAACTTTAAAGATGGTTTTGATAAATCCCCAATTTGATGATTTAGTATGTAAATTTGGAATGCATATTACTTCTTAGTGAACGTTATTACGTATTTCATTTGCATCGTTCTCCATAAATTCACACTTAAAAATGAAGAATGTTTTTCTATTAGTTTTAGAGACATCGCTGTACTCCTACAACGACACATGGGAGGATGTAATGCCAAAAGACAGACATGCGGATTGTCTTGAACCACTTCTTTGGGCACGAAGAATCTGAATATTTTTTATTACCATGAAAATCTGGATACTGAATCTCATTAAAGTTGCAAAACTGTATCTTTACTGTACATTATGAGGAATGAAAGAAATCTTTCATTCAAGAATTCATTATGAATTACATAGATCTCGTTGTCTGATTTGACATCAGGAGACGGTTTCTGTATCTTCTCTTTGGTCTTCTCAAATATTGCTTTCTTGTGAATCTATAGCTTAATAGAGGGTTTCGGAAATATATTTTCATACATTCTCTGTGTCTGTTATCAGAATTGTAAATTATGTTATTCTATTATTTTCTGTAACGTAAATAGATGCATATCTATATAACATGACGTGGATTTCAGGGTATTTTTGTTTTTATAAATCTTGATTACATAACTTTTAACACTATATCACTTCGGAATATAAAGTATATATATATATATATATATATATATATATATATATATATATATATATATACTGGAACAACTGGATAATACTAGTACACACAGTAGATTATGTCGGTATAGTCGACGTTACTCGCTGACCACTAGTCACCAGGCCGTACCGAGCAGTGTCAAACAAAAGACAATCGAAATGGCGATAGTAAAATTCGCGACTATATCTACACTAATAATAAATCTGTAGCCGAAATTTTTCTGGTAATTTTCGATTTTCCAAAAATAATTGGTCCTAACATATATAATTAACCACCCTGGAACCGAAAATCTCTTTTTTGACATTTTTGTTTGTATGTCTGTTTGTCTGTCAGTCTGTATGTTTGTTACCTTTTCACGCGATAATGGATGAACGGATTTCGATGAAAATTGGAATGTAAATTATGTTCGTTGCAACTTAGATTTTAGGCTATATGGCATTCAAAATACATTTAAAAGGGGGGGGGGGTTATAAGGGGGCCTGAATTAAATAAATCGAAATATCTCGCTTATCATTGATTTTTGTGAAAAATGTTAAATAACAAAAGTTTCTTTAAAACTAATTTTCGATAAGTTTTAGTCCTTGAAAAATTTTGATAGGACTGATATTTAATGAGATAAATGAGTTTTAAAATTAAAATAACTGCCATCTAAGACCGTATAATGAAATAAAAAACAAATGACTTCGTCTATAAGGGGCCTTGGACAGCAACAATCGAAAGCTATGAAAGATAGCCTACAGAGAATGTTTCTGTGTTTGTATGAAGTAATATCGGAAGCTAAATTAACCGATTTGTATAATTAATTATTATTTCACCATTGGATAGTGTAGTTTCTCTAGATGGACATAATGCTATAATGTTATTACAGTAACTTCTGATATAATATAATATAATATAATATAATATAATATAATATAATATAATATAATATAATATAATATAATATAATATAATATAATATAATATAATATAATATATGTAATGTAATATTATATAATATAATTTAAGTTATTTCAAGGGTTCAGAACCATAGTCGGCCAAACGCCATTTACTGAATACATAGAAAACAAGGGTTAAAATTAAGTTATTACCATAATTCAATGGAAACCTATAACAAGTAAAATAAAGTATACACATTAAATCTAAATGATGTCAATGTTCATTAAACTATGGTTGCATGTAATAAAAATTAGAAACGTGTTAAAGGAATTGTCATTGCACCAATGAGTGGTCTCTGGACCAAAATGATCGCATTTTATTTATTCGGATGCAATTTAAATTAAGTAACATATTAAATTATTTATCCTTCTATCAAACACGAATGTTCCCTGGATCAAATGTCCTATTTTAATTATGTAATTACTTTATATTTATTTCTAACGGGTGCAGCGGAGCGCACGGGTACGGCTAGTTATTAAATAAATCACTTCATTAGTCAAGTGCATGCTATATGTAGTACAACGGCGGTGTTTTGAACGCATTAAAAGAAAATGCAGATGTACAACCCGTTTAAGCTCACGTTACCCGCGGCGTCTTCGTGAACCATCCGTTACGTCATACACTGTACAGTCGCGAGAGAATATTAGTCTATCAGTCTAGACTAGAGCAGAGTGAGGGACGTGTCTACAATCCGTTGAAGCATTTTAATACTGCATTAGTGAATTATTTAGTTGTATTATCATTGAATATACTGTGCATTGAATCGAACGGTACGTATTTATATTCCACTGAAGCATTTTAATACTGCATTAGTGATTCATTTAGTTGTAATATCTTTTAATATGCTGTGTATTGAATGAAACGTTCCGCGTTTACATGCCGTTGACGCATTCTAATACTGCATTAGTGATTTATTTAGTTGTAGTATCATTGAATACACTGTGCATTGAATCAAGTTCAGTTTAGGTTTTATATAACCGAATCCATAAGATGGCCTAATGTACTGTGTGGAATTTTCAGGGAAGGATTGCAATTGTGACAAAATATGGAAACTCCTCCAAAGAAGAAACCATCCCTGAAAGTGTACAGTCACAGTCTAATATATACAGTCACGAAGCTTGGGGTGATTTTTTGCATTTCTCGCGATAGTTGCTAGCCGCTTGGAGCGCTGTGAGTACTAGGAACAATAGACTGTGTCACTGCCATCGTGATCTAATACAGGCCGTAAGGCAGACCATGTGACTCGCTTAACCCGATCACGAAGCGCGGCGTTTCAACCGTATAAATTAATTGGAATTCATAAAGAGTAACATATATTTCTCTAAAATGTAGTGTAATTGCATTAATAAAATTTAAAACAATGGTTAGGAGACACTTCAGACATAATTCCTTGCTAGTTAAGGTGTAATATAATTTTTGGTGTGAAAATTACGTTGTTCGTATGTGTAATACCTGCCTTCATTTCGATTAAATATTGCGAAATTCTTGTACATTCATTCATGCAAGATTCAATAATTTTCAGTTCCACCGCACAAATATTTAGATATGCTGAAATTATAGGTTATGTTTACTGTACCAGTTGCCCATTTCTGTCTAATATTTATTGGTCTCCAATGCCCTGCCACTACATATGTATGTTATGTCATGTGGAAATTACAGGTTATGTTTACCATATTTAACTTATATTCCTATATTCGCAATTATACATTATAATTAAACATAATGTCATGTATGACACCCGACACATTCTATTTGTCTGTATTTTAATACTACAATTGAGTAGTGAATTATTGTATTTATCTACTACATAAGAGACGAAGTAACACAATCGTAACTAATTTCATAGGAGTGGTATGGTAAATTTTCTGTCTACAATTAAGGAAAGCAAAATCACAATATAAATTCGTTTTTATTGAACCTCAAAATAGCTTCCATTCTAAACTATGTTGATGCGAACAGATTATGTTAGCACGTAAAATTCTCTTCACATTAAAATAACACAGTTTCGTAATTATTTCTGCAACATATTACGCAACAAGAAGTAAACAGAACTTATGGATACATTACACTAAATAAAACTTAGCAATGATACGCAATAAAGTTATAATATAATATTTCACTGAGCTCCATACACTGAAATAGAAAACGCGAACATACATTACGGCCTGGTCTATAGATCGAAAAGGCTATGACTGTGCCGTATTTCGCTTTGTTGTGAAAAGATGTGTAAACTGTGAAATGTTCGTTGTCTTTTGTAATAACTATAAATGGCTAAAAACACAATAACTTGAATAATAATAAGAGACAATAAGACGTTTGTGGTACTATAACTTGTAAGAAAAAGAGGTCAGAGTTATCCTTCTTGCGAAAGATCCAGGAAGGTGAGCTTATAAAATATAATATATACTTTATGAAAATAATATATAAACCTTATGTATTTCATATTTCAATAGTGGAAGGAAAGTGTTAATTTTTTTCAAAAGAATACGATATCGAAAGTACAATACATTTTATCGTCTGCTGGGGAAAGGGTCTATGATGAGGCGTTACTAGCGATCCTGGTGGTTTGCAACTATCTATGGATGCGTATTTCAACTGTCTATGTTTGCATATTCAGTAAGTATTGAGCTTCGTGACTGTATATACTAGACTGTGGTACAGTTCTCAAAGCAGAAAGATAATTTATAACGTATTGAAATTTTGTAGAGAGGAAAAAAGGGCGGATCTCATTCTACCTTTAGCAAAAGCAGTAGAAAGAGCAGCAAAAGCCGTTGGGGTAAGCGAAAAAACAATAAAAACAATTGGGAAAGAGTGTGAAAGAGCAGAAACACTAGGAATTCAAATATCAACTCCCGGTAAAAACCCAAGACGCACAAAAGTAGTAGAGCTAGATGACTTTGACAAGAGCGCTATTCGGAGAACTTTTCTGGAATATTATGAACAGCATAGAGAAATTCCTACCCTGAAAAACTTCTGTTTTTTCTATAAAAGACAGCATTAAGTTTCGTGGGAGTAAAACCACACTTTGGCGTCTAGTGAAAGAAATGGGATTCAGGTTTAAGAAATGTAAGGATGTCCGGAGTGTACTAATGGAGTGTAAAGTTATTGTCGCTCGTAGGGCAGCTTATCTTAGAGCAGTGCGCAAAAATGAAAGGGAGCAAAATAAACCTGTAGTATATACCGACGAGACATGGGTTCACACTCACTATACTGTCTCTAAATGCTGGCAACACGACGAAATTTCCGGAATGATGGTAAATGATTCTGCTGGACAGAGGCCAATAGTAGTGCATGCTGGTGGAAGAATGGGGTTTATTCCAGGTGCAGAATTAATTTACGACGGAAAGTCCACATCTGGAGATTACCATCACGAGATGAATAGTTCTAATTACAATAAATGGATACAAGAAAAGCTCATTCCAAATCTACCGCCAGAGAGTATTATTGTCATCGTTAATGCTCCGTATCATACGGTTCAAGAAAACAAAGCCCCTACCAGCGCCAACCTCAAGAAAGACATTGTTGCATGGCTGAAAGATGTCAGCGACAATCTATTTGGCGAATCACACACGAAAAACGAACTTCTGCAAGTAGTTAAACGTCACAAACCCACAGCAGTCTACACAGTTGATAGAATTTTGCATGATCACGGATTTACTGTTTTACGATTGCCTCCGTATGGCTGCGACTTAAACCCCATTGAATTAGTTTGGAATGTGATGAAACACAAAATAGCAGAAAAAATGTAAAACCGTGTTCCCTAACGAAACTTAAACAATTAACTAGCGAGTGCATTCACAGTATCGATGTTGAGGACTGGCAAAAGACGTGCGATAAAGTCAAAACGATTGAGGAGGATTATTGGCGACGTGATGCTTTAATGGAACAAGAAATTGAGCAAGTTATAATTAATATAGGTCTGAGCACAAGCGGTGATGAAGGAGACGATAATAATTGTGAGGCCTCATGCAATGAATCTGAAGGTGGCAGCACCGCTGATACAACAGGGAGTTCAACAGACACGGCAAGTGAAGCAGAATAAATGATGGAAGCGTTTTTACAGCATTATCAATAATACAGTAGGTTTCTTTTTAAATGTTACCATATACCATAGACACAAAAACAATATTGTAATTTATAATACAGTACCTTATATTGGCCGAACTTAAATAATTTAAGAACTATTATAATTATTAACTGTATAATATTAACCTAATATAATATTGTTCATTGTCAGGTACTACAGACGTCAAGGAATCCTGTTATACTATGATCACTTCTACTGTTGCATGGTTTGCGAGAACCTACATACTGTCTATAACATTGCAACACGTACTGTACCATGTTTCCTACCCCCGCAACTCCGCTTGCTGCCCGCAGCAGCCATAGTTCTGATGTAAACAGAGACGGTAGCGACATCACTCCGAGTGGTAACGTGAAGTGGAACAGGTAGTAGTAAGATTTTAAAGTAGGTTATTACAACGAAATGAAGAGGGAAAAAGATGTGTTTCAAGGAATATCATTCAAATGACGGAAAGTAAATTTCCGGTTATTGTTCGCCAAAGCATTAAGTACGTAATTATGACCGCGTTTTTATTTGTGGTCTAGAGAAAAATACCTAGCCTTTTACGAAAAAAAAAAATTTGGAGCCATGAAATTATTCACCGCTTTCATTATATCATTGTTTATCAATATTACGAAACAAAAACTGTCATGCATAACCGACTAGAAACATTGTAAGCAGAGACAATTCCATTCGGCCGTGATGAAACAAAAGAAAATGTAACAGATATTTTAGTTCGAAATAAAATGGACACTTTACAAGACACAGTGAAACGTTTCCAGAAGGAAATGACAGAAAGGTACAATTCTTGCGTCGGATCTTCCAACAAAACAACAATAGACAATGAAGGTAAACCGAGCAGAATTTTTTAAATAATATTATTTAGTTATATTCAAATAAACGTCAAATTTCTTCAGGAAGTGGGTATTCTGATAAATTCTGCCAAATGAAAAAATGTGGAAATCAAATGACACTCAACACGAAATGCGATAAGTGGTGATGTCACAAAAAGAACTGCAATACGCAGTTGAGTGCAAGATACGATTCATTGTTCAACAACAGCAACTTAACATATGAAGAAGTCATGTTCCTGCTATATAAAATCCTCAATAATACGTCCGAGAATAACATAAAACACGAGTACAATTTTGATTACCATACCCTTAGTAATTGGAGATTGCTTGCAAGATCTGTCTTAATTTTCTATGTAGAAATGTCTTCCACACAAATTGGTGGTCCAGGAAAAGTCATTGAAATAGATGAGAGTAAATTTGGTAAACAAACATATTACAAAGGTAATTATGTACAGGGACAGTGGGTCTTTGGAGGTGTTGAATGTGGTACCGGACAGAGTTTTTAGTGCCAATAGAGGGCCGTAGTGAACAAACACTCCTAAAACTAATAAAAAAGTGGGTGAAACCAGGAACAACTATTATCTCAGACTGTTGGAAATTGTATAACAACATAAGTGAACATGGTTTTAATCATCAGACAGTAAACCACTCCGAACAATTTGTGAACAAAATATCTGGTGCACACACAAATACGATTGAGTCAACTTGGCGCTATGTGAAAGCTTCGCTTCCCCAATACCACCAGTGCAAAAGCGAATTTATAGGCTACGTAGCGACTTACTGTACATATTCAACAAGGAATGCAGTGCAAAAGAAGAGAGCAGAATACTAAAATTCATCCATCTAGCATTGTGTATCCAGTGGGACTAAAAATAAAGATTGACATTGCAACCACGATCCTGTAAAATTCCACCCAATTACATCTTTCTCTTAAAATTACTGTACATTCCTCGGATTTCAGTCACTTATCTATCCCTCAAGTCGACCTGGTTGGCGAGTTGGTATAGCGCTGGCCTTCTATGCCCAGGGTTGCGGGTTCGATCCCGGGGCAGGTCGATGGTATTTAAGTGTGCTTAAATGCGACAGGCTCATGTCAGTAGATTTACTGGAATGTAAAAGAATTCCTGCGGGACAAAATTCCGGCACATCCGGCGACGCTGATATAACCTCTGCAGTTGCGAGCGTCGTTAAATAAACCATAACATCTATCCCTCAACTAACCCATTCCAACCTCATAGCAGTCCTCGGTCTCCTGTTACGAATCTATTCTCTCATCAAACCCACTCTAACCTTACCACATTATTCGGTCTTCTGTAGCTTTATTATTATACTGCAATTATTCATGAAATGAACCTTATTTTACCTCACACAGGCAAGTTACAGAATTATAATATTTACATTGCATTGTTTAATGAAAAGTTTGTTTAGAGTTGTATATTTTCAAATAAGTAACATGTTATATAATTTAAGTACTACATGGACGAATGAAATAAAATTTTATGTGAAATTTAACAAGTTTCGTCAAATACATATAAATGATAACATTTGTATTACATAATATGTAAATTAACTTCATGTTAAAATCTCCTGTTACTTTGCTATCCCTAAACTAAACCAACCTAACCTAACCTAACATAACCTAACCTTACCTTACCTTCTCCCATTCCTCGACCTCATGTCACTTATCACGTGCGGCTCGCGACAGGATCATCTTGCCAGTCTGTACATGTGCAGACTTGGTTAATAAAAACCTTAACTAACCAAAGCAAACCTTCGTAAATGCAAGGTTTGTAACCGGAGCAAGAAGGGATCTTAATCATTTGATCTGCAATGTACAAGCGAAAATAAATTTAAGTAACGATCACGCTCTCACTGCATGAGAGGTCCGCGCATGCGCTACAGCAAAACTGTTTGTCGCAAGCCTCTTATCTAAGCCACATAATCTACTCGCAATAATTACGAAAATATAGCAAAAATGTTTTGTCTCGGGACTCTCATCTAAGCCACGTAAACTAGTCGCAATATTTACGCAAATACACCTTGTCGCTAACAGTGGTGCTATCTCTCAGTAATGTTCAGAACGAAGGAGGTAGAGAGAAAAAGAAACACATTTCTCCTTCTAACGACGCCACATACCAACGTCATGTTGTTATGCTGGCGACATTGTGTATTTAGTTAAATTTGGTGGTAAACGTAACGGCACGGTTCAAAGATACTGTGCTAATTCTCCAGTTTAACCTATATGCTTTCACTTGTTAATTAACTAGGGTACCTTGTTGACTAGTTTCTCCCTGTGGGTTATCATCAGAACTTTATTAATGTGATGTTCGAAAAAAAAAATGTGACTATAAAACGGAAAGCCGCAGAGAGTATTGGAAAACAGAAAGATCGAACAACTCCGAAGAAATATGTCAAAGAAATAAACTAACGTAGCTACAATCGATAATAATTCGTTCTTCTAGTTGGTCACAAAAAATTGTAACTCAGTTTCCAAAAGTCTTGTATCTATATAATACATCACATCCCTTAGAAAATAAGAACTGTATATTTGAATATTTGAAAGTGAAAGTAGGCCTACTTACCGGCCAGAGGTGAACCGGGCAGGCTGGTATTCCTGAAACAAAGAGCAGACGTTACCAATACAACGTAACAAATAACTGAAAAATACTCCGAAATGTCTTAGCGGAGTTCAAGAAAAGTGAAACGTCAATTTTCTAAAAATGTACTAAGATTTTGTCTCAGTTTTACAGTTTGTAAAATGTTTGATACTGCAAATTTATTAATATTGTTTAATATTGTTACCAATTTACTCGTAGGTTCCTGGAGTGAATATGCATGAGTACAGACTTACTATCGAAGCAGAGATGATGTTAAAAAGAATGAACGTAGGATAAACAAATGAACGTAAGAGAAAAAATTATTGGTTATTAATTGTAGAGCACCGCGTTGCGGCGGATCCGTGTAAACTCACAGAGTGCGTACACTACTAGGCTATCACAGTCTAGTATATGCAGTCACGAAGCTCAATACATAGTAAATATGAATCCATAAACAGTTGCTAACCACTAGGATTGCTACTATCGCCTCATTACAGAAAATGCCTGCACAGTCTATTGTTCCTAGTACCCTCAACAACTAAAGTTTCGTGACTGTATAACTTGACTATGCTATTATTTCTATTCGTCCTGATACAGTGAAGCCTGAGCGTACCGTTGAGTTGGTAGCTTAGTTGCATTCTCAGTGCGATTATTTTATGCTGTCCAAGTCAGAATTTCAACCCAACCGCTGGTTCAAATCTCTTCAAATTGATGTACCTATAATTTTGGGGAGAAAAAAGTGCTTATAGCAGATTTTCGCCGTAGATAACGGAATATTAAAGCGATTTTTTATCTCCTTTAATTTTTCCAAATCACTTTAAACTTCATAACCTTATTAATCACTTATTTGTTTCTCAGATAGCTTCTGAAGAATAAAATCTATTGATAAATTAAACAGAAATTGAGATAAAGGTGACCACCCTGAATAACGTCCGGAAACATTTTCATTCCTATTTTTCATACTTAGGACTGTCTATGGTTAGTATGGTTAAAAGTGTGTCATGTGTATTCTTCTCGTCAATATGTTATAAAATTAGATCTTCTCTTCGTGAAATTAAAATAGAAGATTTTCCTGCTGATAGCCCGCAGGCTGAAACTGGCCAAAAGGTAACCTAAACAGGGTGTTTCAAAAATACGGGGTATAATTTCAGGTATGTATTTCCCACATGTAGACAATCAAAATAGTTCATTACAACATGTGTCCGGAAATGCTTTATTTCCGAGTTATGGCCTTCACAACACTGAACTTCACCGGAACGTTTTTCTTTCCGCAGGTCGTTGCCGTCAAAGGAGACATTAAGAGGGCACTCTGACAGTTCATTCCGAGGCGAAGGTTACATTCAGTGTTGTGTAGGCGTTACACTGTGCGACATGTATTCAAATCAAGAGCTGGCAGAGATACACTTCATGTACGGTAAGGCGGACGGCAATGCTGCGCTGGCTCGTCGTTTCTACCAGAAGAGGTACCCACAGCGACAATGTCCAGATCGGAAGACATTTGTACGTCTCCATTACCGTCTGTGCGAGTATGGGAAATTTAACTCTCCTGGTTTGGGAAGGGGACGACCAAGATCTACAACTCCAGAAGTACAGGAGGAGATTCTGGAGGCTGTGAACATGACTCCTTCTATCAGCACACGAAGGGTAGCGTTGCAAGTCAATGTTCCTCATACGACTGTCTGGAGACTGTTGAAAGAGTATCAATTGTATCCTTATCATTTGCAACGTGAACAGGCCCTGTCACCAGCAGATTACCCTGCACGAGTTAGGTTCTGTCAGTGGTTCTTGCAGCAGTGTGGTGTAAATCCGAACTTTCCTGCCTTAGTATTATTTACAGATGAAGCACAGTTCACACGAGATGGCATAACAAATTTCCACAATCAGCATGTATGGGCGTATGAAAACCCACGTGCAACTTTTCCATCTCATCACCAGGTGCGGCTCTCCCTCAACATGTGGGCCGGTATCATTGGTGATCGATTAGTTGGATCCCATGTACTTGTAAACAGACTTACGGGGCAGGCGTACACAAACTTCGTGGAAAATACCATACCTCATGTTTTAGAAGACACTCCACTGATCAATCGTCAACACATTCACTTCTTGCATGATGGCGCTCCTGTACACTTCAGTCGTACGGCCCGCCGGTACTCGGATCGAAGGTTTCCTGATCGATGGATAGGTAGAGGTGGCCCAATTGCTTGGCCTCCACGCTCACTTGATCTGAACCCTCTCGATTTCTACTTGTGGGGCCATTTAAAATCATTGGTTTATTCGTCTCCGGTGCCTGATTTGGAATCCCTTCGGAATCGAATTGTGGCATGTTCTGAGGACTTACGCAATACTCCTGGAGTTTGGGGTCGTGTTCGCAGGTCAATGAGACATCGATGTGAGGTCTGTATTCAAGCAGGAGGTGGACATTTTGAACATCTTCTGTAATGACAACGACCTGCGGAAAGAAAAACGTTCCGGTGAATTTCAATGTTGTGAAGGCCATAACTCGAAAATGAAATGAAGCATTTCCGGGCACATGTTGTAATGAACTATTTTGATTGTCTACATGTGGGAAATACATACCTGAAATTATGCCCCGTATTTTTAAACACTCTGTATAATCAACACGTTAAAATATATATATATATATATATATATATATATACACAGGCTTACTTTATGTTTTGTTTCATTCAACAAAGTGTTTGGATTTAAATTGTTAAACTGTGCTACTTCCATTTTTCTCTTTTACTTATACTCCTGTTACCAGTAAATGTACCGTAATAAAAAATAGCGTAATAAAATTAACCAGACGGATCATCATCATCAGCGAAGTTCAAGTTCAGGCGGCTGAAGAGCTTAGGTACCTGCCGATTGGAAATTGAGTTAGGGCATGGATTCGATTCTCGCTTGAGCTGATTACCTGATTTGGTTTTTTCGAGATTCTCTTCAACCGTAATGAAAAAAATATCAGGTGTTCTATGTCGAATCCTCGACCTCAACTCGTCACATACCATCTCGCTATTATCAATTCCATCGACGCTGTGTAACTATGTAGTTGATATAGTGTCGTTAAAACCAAGTAAAAGATAAATCACGATTAAGATCATTTGATCTCTTCTGACTTCAAGATAGGATTTGTTCTGTCTCCTGTGAGGTCAACCTGGGTCCCTCTTTGTAGTTCCTTGGTATTCCAGAATTTGTCGGGGTAGTCCCTTATGAGGCATACGCAATGCATAGTGATAGTAGTTGTTTCGACATTGATTGATAATATGTGTAATTAGATTTGTTTACAGCTCATCTCGGATTTTTTTCTCTTTTCGTCGTACAGTGTATTGCCTGGTCAGACTCTGAACAGCCTAATTTCAGGTGCCTCTCATCTTTGTATTTGGGGCGTGTTTAATGTCCAGATATCCGAACAACACAGAAAGATAGATAGAGGGATAATTTGTATTAACAAAAGCAGCCCTAAATAAGGGTTCGATAGATCGCCCTACTAATCAATTCATAAAGAATAATAATTAAAACAATTTTGTGACAATTTGAAAGAAAAAAAAAACATTAAGATAAATGGTACGAAAACATAGGAAATCATTTACAATAAAAGTTTGTTGGATACAAATGATCACTAATTATAGCTAAGGATGATTTTAACACATAAGGCCCTACTGGCATCAATCTTTGCATCAGAAATTTTAGATTGTTTGGGTGCTATGCATAGACATTTCGCTAGCCCGCACTACGAGCGTGCTAAACTAGCCCCGGCTATCGACTGATTACTTGTACAGGATTCATATCATATCTCTAACACTGGTTTATGAATAAGAAAAACGTTAGTTCGCTGATCATCCACTGCAAGTCCGCGCTAAGAATGTCTATGAATATGGCCCTTTAAGTTGATTTAAAGTTTCTCGTGGGATCGTGCCACGGGCACAGAACATGAGCCCAAAAACACTCCAATGTGTGATGTGGCATTGTGCTCCAAGATGCTGACAACAAGACTCATATATGACTTGTTTTTCACGACACACCTCTTGTGGCTGTTGTTTACGCATCTCGAAACGGATTGTGGGATCAAGAATGACATCCTTACCCTTCTTAGCCATAGTCTCTCGTGAAACTTTGTGTCTCATATTATGTACGCAAAAGAAGAAATGGATTTAGTTTTCAAAATAATTTGAAGGAAAGTCCTATAATGGAGTTCTTGTCAGCCTTTTTGATAATGAGGCTTTTCTTTTGCTCATATTGTTCAGAGCGGACTTCTGGTCCAAGGTAGAAAAGCGCTCATCTCGCCTGAACATGTGGATCATCAAGAGCGCTCGTGTGAACAGATCAATAGGTAAGTAAGTAACCCTAAGAATAGAGTTTGTAGATGCTACACCCAATAAGATGACTGGCAGCAACTTGTCCATGGACATTAAATGTTGAGTAATGAAAAATTGGCTCGAATTTATTGCTTTGTTTATGTTCTATAGCACAATAGTGTTGTTGTAAGTCGTAACAACACGTGGGTTATTAATTAACGTCCAGGATAACACAGAGGGTTTGAAATTGAACGGGTTAAATCAGGTGCTTTTTACGCGGATGACGTGAATATTTTAGGAGAAAATCCACAAACGATTAGGGAAAAGAAGTGAATTTTATTTCGTGCAAGTAAAGAGATACATTTGGAAGTAAACTCCGAAAAGACAAAGACTTTGTCCACAAAATAAAAAATTTGAATATAACTTTGTTTTCCCATTAGAAAGATCATCTGCATATTTCAGTATATTCATACCGATAAAAAAAAAGTATGTCCCGTGTATAACGCAATGTAACAATTGTTTTTTTTTTATAATTAGTCCACAAACTGAATACAATCAAACACGACTCTGTCACTTCCAGCAAATCACAGTCGGGTTACCATGGAAACCAACGTTCCAAAATGCATTGCATGTGCTCCATTATAGGTGGTTCAAGCATTATGGTGAGGTAGTATGTTTGCAATATTCAAATAAATGGTTGTTGAGTTAACTGCAAGAAGACGATTTGTACTTCGTAAGTTATACCAACAAGGCATCACTCATGAGTCAATGAAGCCAGGAGAGAATTTGTTAGCATGACCAGTTCCTTTCCCCTTCCGATGCATAATACAACGCTGAATAGTAAATTATTATATTAATCACACTTCACATGTACACAAACTATATTGTTCTTCCCTTGACACAATACGTATATCGACAAATGAGATGTATGGTTATATCTTTACTCCTGGAATGTCTTCATTTGCCATGGAATCCGATTGCACTGTGAGTATAGGGAATGCCAATAAAGAAGCCAGAAAGAAAGGTGAGCGTTTAAATGGAAGAGAAGTTAATAAAATAAGGAAGTACAGTTTGTTTTCTGTATGGTTGTGAAACTTGGACTCTCACTTTGAGAGAGGAACAGAAGTTAAGTGTGTTTGAGAATAAGGTTCTTAGGAAAATATTTGGGACTAAGAGGGATGAAGTTACAGGAGAATGGAGAAAGTTACACAACGCAGAACTGTACGCATTGTATTCTTCACCTGACATAATTAGGAACATTAAACCCAGACGTTTGAGATGGGCAGGGCATGTAGCACGTATGGGCGAATCCAGAAATGCATACAGAGTGTTAGTTGGGAGGCCGGAGGGAAAAAGATCTTTGGGTAGGCCGAGACGTAGATGGGAAGATAATATTAAAATGGATTTGAGAGAGGTGGGATGTGATAGAGATTGGATTAATCTTGCACAGCATAGGGACTGATGGCGGACGTATGTGAGGGCGGCAAGGAACTTGAGGTTTCCTTAAAAGCTATTTGTAAGTAAGTTATAAGTAAATACAATATGATGCACCTATTGAATGTAGAAGTTGAGAGAAAACAGAAGATGTGAGGAAAATTGTAGTCAAACGCTTTGTTGATAATTGGCACTGGTATAAAATGTATTCATCGATTCTATTTCGAATGTCTCAGATGAAGAGAGAAATCCAATGTGTGATGTTTAGGAAACGATTGTGATTTTCACGTTAAAAAAAGACCTGTGAAGGAATATTTTGTCAGTATAGTTTATTGTTTTATTGAGATGAAATTTTGTTTGTTACTATTTGTAAGTCTTCTTTGACTTAGGTCAAGTTGGTTTCAAACCTACTTCATAAAATGACTGCAATAATCTTTTGGCATGCGTCTCCAATCGAAAGGTACCGTACTAATATGTCCAGCATTGTGACAAACAATACCAACAATGTCCAATCTGTTCAATCAAAAGTAACTCTGTGCAAATTTGGCTTTCAGGTAGAAGCTCCCTGTGAAGCAGAAAAATTGTGACAAATTTTCCCTTCAAATTATTGAAGCCTGCTTCGCAGGGAGCTTCTACCTGAAAGCCAGATTTTCATAATATATTCGTTACTGGAGGTATAGTCCGCGTCACCGTTTTTGGCATGTAAAATAAGTAATGGGAACGTTAAGTGCGAGTGTTTTACATTTGCAGCTGTCAGTCTGACAACTGTGTTTGGCAAATGGCTGATGTGACGTGTATAGAAAATGATACCATTCTCAGCTGCACTAGCAACATGCTCACAAACTGGGCATTATATATCAAGGACACACGCCAAAAACGCTGGCGCCAGCCGTTAACAGAAAACCACAATTTAAGACACACAGAATTGTGTGCATGAAAGTTGGGTTTCTGGCGTCTTGTCAGCACATTTGAGTTGTGTGAATATAAAGGGAAAAATTGTGACGGTGTTGTGTATAGTTCCTGGGGTAGCTCAGTCAGTAGAGCATTCTTGCGCTAAGCGAAGGGTTCCGGGATCGATACCCGGCCCCAGAACAATATTTCCCTTGAAATTATAAAAGCAACTCTGTCCAAATTTTACATTAAATTTCTACAATGACAACCAATTGAATTTGATTTGAAAACTTAGTTTCAATACATCCTGAACAGATTGATATTCATAATTAAGTAGTCAATACACAATTGTAACATTGGAAAAATAATAAAATGTATTTTTTGTTCATACCCTAAAATTCGATTTGAAGGACAAAGTCCCTTCTGAATATTTGTTCTTCATTTATATTACCGGTTGTTCTCTTGTGAAACTTGGACTCTCACTTTGAGAGAGGAACCGAGGTTAAGGGTGTATGAGAATAAGGTGCTTAGGAAAATATTTGGGGCTAAGAGGGATGAAATTACAGGAGAATGGAGAAAGTTACATAACGCAGTACTACATACATTGTATTCTTCACCTGACATAATTAGAACATTAAATCGAGATGTTTGAGATGGACAGGACATGTAGCACGTATGGACGAATTCAGAAATGTATATAGAGTGTTAGTTGGAAGGCCGGAGGGAAAAAGATTTTCGGGGTGTCCGATACGTAGATGGGAGGATGATATTAAAATGGATTTGAGGGAGGTGGAATATGATGGTAGGAACTGGGTTAATATTGCTCAGAATACGGATCGATTGCGGGCTTATGTGTGTGCGGCAATGAACGTACGGGTCGTCGAAAAGCCATTTGTAATTAACACAAACAAAATGATCAGCACAGTACCTGGGAACAGTAATAATATTACTCGAATACTGTAGTAACGACGGAGAAAATCTTATTTGAATAACTTTTAACTTTGTAACCTGATTGTTAAGTGAAATTTAATATCTGATTCTGATGTTCTATTAGAGCGACGAGTTAGTACGAACCCAGACACAAAATTTGGACCTTCTTAATTTTTCAAGTTCCAGTTATAACATACTGCACATGTTTCCGAAATCTCCCTTCTTTGATATATTTATATTATTAGATTTCTTAAATTTGATTGTCAGATCACAGTATTTACAAATTTAGAAACAAGTTTGTTGCATTCGTGTACTTATTAATTTATTGCATCTTTATTTTTACTTTACTTAAAATTCTACCAAAAATCTGAATGATTAGTATTTATGACCATAAATGTACAATTTTTATTGTTTTTTAAATGGGTAGGCTACTCAAAGTTGGAATCCGAAGTTTGTACGAACTCTTTCGCTTGGAGTTGTCAAGAATATAATTATTATTGTGTCATACCATGTAATCAATAATACTTTGAAATTTGCAAGAGAATTTATCATACACTATGAAATATACCGCACTAGATCTGTCCTATTAAATCGTTGAAGCCTAGCTTGTTATTTCTATTTTATTCGTAATTAATAATGAAGAAGTCCGTATTGCTGTCTTTAATTTAGATCGCTACAAGATTCATATCTTTCTTCTCTGAACAATAAGAAATACGCAGTGTTAATAATACATCACAAAAAAACCCTTTCGCTAATATTCGATTAATCATCTGTACAACACTCACTTATCAAAACTTCCTTTTTCTGAGAAAGAATCCAGCTTTGTGTATTTTTAAAAAACATGGTCTTACAAGTAAGTACTATGGTTACCTAATACTGTAACTATGGTTGTCATTAGATTTGATGTTCATGAGTTCAACCCCACAAAGAAATGTACTTCCGAGCACAATGGAAAGGTTTGTATGTCTGTACTCAGAAGGGCAAACCAGAACTAAACTTGATAGAGGCTCTTGGTAATAGACGTTAGCGACACATACCCTTTGTCTTGCCTGATAAAGTTGATGTGCAATTTCGAAACCACGATTATTTTGAAATAAATCAAGAATGCATAAATCAACTTTTCGCATCACCAATTCGTGTATCACTTTATGTAGTAGAACATGAAATATAATTAAAAATCTATCAAACCAATTTTAATAAGTAATCATTCTAATGTTTCTCAATTAAATACCTATCATTTTTAATAACTATTAAGGTTAATTCTAGTGCATTATTCTTCAACAATTGTCTCCTAGCTATTTAATATGATCAATAATCTAATATTTTAAGAGAAATCTTTATGCACCGACGGATGGTCATTAAAGACCATTAAAATTTATCAGAACTGAAGTTTCAAATAGGGGAAGTCACGTTACTGGCTAAGATGTTTCCAGAATGAGGCAAAATATTTATCGGTCCAGAAGGTAATCCGCCATTGTCAAAGAATATGAATCAAGTTCACAGTGCTTTCAAAATACAACAATTCAGAGTGACTTAGGTGAAAATATCCGCAACGGACAATAGCCATTTTTTACGAGACGGAACAGAAATGTTCCTGAAACTCACGAACCGGAAAGCCATTGCGGTCCGCCCTGATCCATTTGGAGTCCTACATTCATGATGACGACGTTCCAATGGTGCATGAATGGCTACAAATCTACCAATTGGAACCGAATTTCAAGTGCGACATTTTTTTAAGAAAGAGAAAATACTTGGAGATCCACATCTTAGGTTTACGGCGTATAAAAGAACTTAATCCTTATAGAGGTGTCTATTAAAAATTATCCGCGTTTGCACTGTGGGTCCATAATTGTATTATGCGAAGGCATATCCCACTCTGTAATACATGCCACCAGCATGTGAAGGAGTGGCACATGTCATCAGGTCATCATGAGGATAAAGGACTCGGAAGGAAATCAGGAACACTTCTTAGATACTTCATTTTTTAGGAGTGCACAATGTGTTTATGTGAGACCATTCTAGTGAAGGTGGTGTAGCTCCAGCTAGTTTTTCACATACAATAAAGCGTTTTATTTCGAATGAATCATCTGATTTACATGCAATTTACACGTACATAAAAATAATTTCAATAAATACCACAAAAGTTGAAATATATTAATGTATTCCTTCATGAAATAGTTTAAGAAAATTGCAGAATCAAAGTGAACAATTTAAATAAAAAATTAGATGTAACATCTTGCATTAAATTCTTTTGGATGATGCTCTATGGTCGGTCCCAGGTATTTGTGGAATACCTCCAGGCATATGAGGGCGGAGTCTATCCGTGCCGAAGTATATTGCGGGCAGCGTCAGCTCGAGGCCGTTAAGGGGTAAGATGCTCGTGGTAGAAGATGGAGTAGAGTTCAGATAAAAATGATCCAATCCCTACAAGCGATTGCTAGCTTCGTTCAACCAACACCTCCCCCAGAGCGATCATTGGTCCTAGCCCTCCCACATACCACTTGCGCAGAGGTCTTGTTTCGTCTTTCTACTCCACAGATTTCTTGGACGGACCATAGTTAATATCAAGTTCTTTGGGTCGATTTCACAAAACTTATTCAACTTTAACTGTCACTTATTATCTTTTTAATTGATCCTTAAGGGGACACTCAACTATATTTTGGAACTTTTTTCCTATTTGACCAATCTTTTTCAAATTTGGAGAAAAAGTTTAATATACACATGGAAAGTAACATGCAAAATCTCAGCTCAGTAGATCCAATACTTTTCAAAATAAAAAATATTTCAATGTTTAATCAATCAGTAATTTAATTATCACTTTTAATTATCATTTTTTATTTTTTGGCTTTGTGTATTTGACTGTGACTTCTCAATGAATTGGGGACGAATTCTGCATATTGATTTAGTTCTGTCACGTAAATTAGTGTAGAAATTTAATTTTTCATTTCTATGACGCTTTTTCTCCAATTTTTAAGTTGAGTGTCCCCATAAATGGACAATGCATTTCACCATCACAAATTGGACTTTAAGCTCTCATTAACTATATTTAAGTTAAATGCTCATTATTTGGTCACTTGAATGAGATGGACTTGATATTTGAAGATGATTTCTTGTTTCAGATGATTATTTATTACCAAGACGGGAGAGGATAATTTCCGAAAAAGAAGATTATTTTAATACAATGGAGAAAAAGATTTCCAAATGCGCAAAATGTCAGCAATGTATAGTCAGGATCAGCTTACTTAATTTCCTAAGGGTAAAATCTAACCAGTTTACTCCCATTACTACATATGCTAGTGGATTATGGTTATTTTCTAGTTTGTAAGTTAAATTTTCTCTTGCCAACTTCGTTTCGAATTTTCATACTGAGAAATACTACAACTGGTAGTGATATCCTAACTGTTATGTTGGCAGTAGTGACGGTTGTCGTCGATAGTGCAAATTCTGAAAATTCAAATTGTTCTATATTTCTGATTTACTGAAAGTTAGTGAAATTCGAACATACTAATAATTAATTAATAACGGTATTAACATTAATACATACTAGTTATTTTGTGTTGTGGTTACGATTCAAGATTATAGTCATTTAAGTGTAAATAAATATAGCATACGAAGTGATACATGCACTGGGGTAATGGATACAAATGCCATTTTCATTTTAATATTAACTCTTCTGTTTAAATTTTTATTACAATAATGTCAAAGAGAAGGAATAGCATGTCAGTGACTCCCACAACAAAAAAACCGTGTGGCATTCAAAGTAGCTGAGCTTCAGGACTCTATAGTTCATATGTAAAATGAACTGAAGGAATTATACAGTACGTACGGAGACAGCAATACAACCAGAATAGCAAAATTATTGTGAGTAGTATTTTCAAGCATATATTTCAAAGTGGCATTCGGTTGTCGGAGTTTGTATTAATAATTCCATGTGATCAAACAAAATACATTTTAATATTAGATTATATTTATGGACTAATTACAAACAATGTGCGAGAGTTTCAGGACAAAAATACACTCTTTCCTAAATTAATGAACCGTTCAGAAAATACCTCCTAACATAAAGATGAGATGTGGTAAATAAGTAAATAAGCAAGACATCGTTATTGTTAATGCTATATTATTATTATTATTATTATTATTTTTTTTTTTTTTTTCCGTGGACCGTATTAACTTATCTTTGTCTCCATAGGTCCTCGCTTGATAACCACAGTTTTAATCGATTATTTTCATTTTTCTATCAGAACACAATAATTTTACATTACATTGGTTTGTATTAACATACATAAGTTGAAAAAACTACGAGTATTTGAATGTAGGATGGTATTATAAATCTTTCTTTGCTTTCCTCAATTGAATTAATAAAAGTCTAGTATTTATTTTTTCTTGCTTTAGTTGTTCCTTAAATAGTAACACCCTCATTGCTGCTTCTGCATTTGCATGTATCTTCGCTGGTTCCATCAATTCTATCTAGCTGTCATCAGCCGGTTTGGATCCTCTGACTTCCTTAGCTGTGGCCGTCTTCTGCTTACCTATCTACTACCGGTACTTCTTGTTGGACTACTTACCGATGTAGCTCCATAACTACAGCCTGTGATACTGTGGATACCTTGCAAGTCGGCAGTTTCAGAGCTTGTTGCATGATATTTCCTTACATTTGCTTTCATATTATCCCATTTTGTCTTCAATATTGCTAAAGAACTTGGCATGATGATTTTTTGCATTGAAAACCCTTTCTACTTTCTTTCAATCTTTTTTATTTTCTTCTGAATTCTGCCCATCCTTCTCATTTTAAATTACTGTTATATATTTCGATACTACTTCCAATTACAAATGTTTTTAAATTTCTGGAAAATTATTACTTTTCACTCTCTTTTTTACCTCCATTATTGATGACATTTTATTGTTGTGATATAACAAGTGAAGGCTAGTACCAAGATTATCAAGGCATAATTACATTTTACAATGATTCCAAAGGCCGTGATGACTTAATTAGGAATTAAATTAATTGGTTTTATTTTAAATGCATATTGGTTGAGTGAAATGCAAACAAATTAAATAAGACTTAACGTCCGTATTTAAGACAAATTAAAATGAGTTAAATGTGGATTGGTAACATGTTGGTGGAATCGAACATAGAGTAAAATCCTTATAATATAAATCAAATTTAATGTATTTGTAAGCATTCTTTTCCCTATTTAAAATAATTTTGTTTATAGCTTTATTTTATTAATTCTGTTTGAATGATTATTGTTAATCACATTTTAAATTTATGTTTCTATTTAATTAAGTGTTGAGTTTCAACCTACCAATACAGTATACGTGTGTGTTCGTGCGAGTGTGTGGTGACAGATTATATAGGTAATGCCACTTCCTGTGCTAAGTCCCCAAAGTCGCCTGTTAATTGTGAGATTCCTGTTCTTCAGTTCCCCCAAGGTATCTCCTTGCCGAAAGATGTAGTTATTTTGATCATCTTGTCCCCTCCATTCGTAAGAGGTCACGAAATCATCGGAATCGTTTCAATATTATTTTTGTGAGATATCAATTTATACCGCTTAATACAGTTTCCTTACAAACAATCTATTTCCATATCGTACTCTGGGTTTAACTTTCCTTCTCTCTTAATAAACACATAGTATTTCATTCAAATCTCAAACTACTGAAGGCTCTTCTTATTTCTCTCTAAATCCACAGTACTTGGCTACAGGCACTCTTCCTTATACATTCATAGAACATTACGCTACGTACAAGTTTATTGAGGAAATATGTTAAATATTTTTAAAGGGTGGCAATATAGACTAGTCAGAGTGCAAAAGTTCATATAAACATGTGTGCAATTTTCAATGGCTGTGGCAGTTTGAATGTTACGCACAATAAGCCACACAAGTGGCTAGAAGAAACGAGAGATGACTTAATAATGACAATATTGCTAATTTACATGTTATTAATACATTATTACTCGACCAAGGCGAGTGGAGTCGCGGGCGTAACGTGAACTATCGCGATGCGGTATTACGAACGCAGGAACAGCAGCGCCACGGCTACGGGCTGCAGGACTCCACTGGCCTTGGTCGAGTAATACAAAAGTTCATTGCAATTCCCCACTCTGTTGAGAACGTAAATGTTACACATCTGAAGTTATATTGTTCTGTTATGAGGGAAGAAATATTCATAATGCTTTGTTCTTGTACACTTCGCTTTTCATACACTTCTACAAACATAAATCAATACGAGTAAGTCCTAAGGATCTTAGTGGCCAATGCACGTGAGCACTGTAGCCGATCCAGCGTTCGGGGAATGTGAGAGTTAGGAGATGTTTCACCAGACCTGACAGGGGCTCCATCATGTTGGAAGACCTTCCCCATCTTTGTCGCCAATCGAACGTCCTGCAACAACATTTTCACATGAATTTGCAGAAAGGCTTAGTTGCTGTGCCCTGTAAGACGACTTGGTTTCTCAGAAAGCATAATTATTTGTCATTTTTTGTTCCTTCGTACCATTTATGAAGCTAGATATGCGCAACATTCAAACAGCTGTATTTCCATACCCACTGAAAATAGGATCTGTGTTGTATATCAGCTTTCTGTTTACAAAGACTTTCTAGTTCGTACTATCACCCCCTAAGTATTTAGACTTACTATTACTCCAGAATCACCTGTATGCACCGTGTGTTTCAGGAGCGGCATGTGCTTAACGAATGCCGCTTAAAGTAGGTCTACATGCTGATCTCACTAAGTAGCAAGTCCTTGATTTGACGTCACTGCTGTGAATTGTACGGAAATTAAGCTATCAAGTGCTAAACATTTAACTAATGAACCTACCAACCAAACCTAGTTCAAAACAATTTCACTACCCGAACTAAATGTAGAATTTAATAATTATTGATCTCTTCAGAAGATATATCAAAACCACCGTTTCTGAAATCTCTTTCGTTTTCTTACTTTCCAAACATTTAATAGACCCTAAATTTCTCATGCTGTCTTTCACAGATTTCATGAATTCCTTTTGAAAATTAAACCCAAATATATTTTATAAGCTTGTTATAAAATATCGACTGGTAAAGTGATTCCATATTTAGCAATAATGTGAATAAACTTAAATTAATGAGGTCACGAAAATATTGTAGGTATTTGTTTCGGAGTAATTGATTAGAAACCTGACATCTTATTGAGATAATTTTGTTATTGTGCTATTCTTATTATTAATTCCGAAACAAGAACATTCTCCCGGCAGTTATAATATACAGCCAGTGCCAGTGCTTTTGGCGCGTGTCCTTGAGTAAAAAGCCAGTCAGTGAGCACTTGTTGCCAGTGCAGGTGAGAACGGTGCCACCCAACATGTCACGTCAGTAATCTGCCCACTGCGTCAAAGGCAAGACACTCACACTTCACGTTTCTGGGATGTGTCTTTGGGTACACTGCCCACTGTCCACTTCAGCTGAGAGTGCTGGTACCACCTCCTAAACACATGTGACGTCAGCAATCTGCCAATCACAGCTGTCAGCTTTCTCGCCCACATTTTGTGGCAAAGATAAGATACTCGCTCTCAAGTTCTCATTACTTATTTCACACGCCAGAATCGGAGGCACTAGCTGTAAATATAGTGAACATAAATACCATTGAACAGAAATGGTAGAAACAGTAACACCCATATAAAGAGCAGTGATTATACAAGGGATTAATAAATGTTTCAATATATCAATACAAACATATTGTATGATTTGACTACATATACTACATAAGATATGTTCATAAATTTATATGATGTACTAGGGGCACAAAAAAGTAACCTTTCACCTACCGTGCATTAATAGTCAAGTTACATCCCTCACTTAAATCACTGAGGTATGCAAGGGTAGTAAATAACCCCTTTCCCTTCATTAATTTCCGTCATTTGCAGCCTGTTCAATACTCTTCTCTAACCTTATTGTACCTGCTGGTCTAGTATCTCACAAGTGGTGTCATGTTGTGACGTTCAGACATGTCTTCGGACAGTCGACTAAAACAACATCCTTATTGTGGAGTCCAGAATTAATCCTCTTACACTGTTTCTGTCAATCGCTAAAATATCTGCTCTCTAGCTCTCTAAATGCTTCCATTATCTGAGATTCATTGCATTTCCTCATATATCTCCCACTTTAACTTGAGCAGCAAATTCCAAGAACGTGTCCCAAAGTCTCCGATTCAATACAACCCCGATGTATACTGTCGTGTCCTGGCTCCTCCTTGGGACAGACCTGACAGTTTTAGTGTTACATGACATCTTAATAGCACTCGTCCATTCAAATGTTGATAACTTTGTCTTGTTATTAACCCACAAGTTCGTTTTAGGTTTCCCCATATAAACTTGGACTCATTTGCTCATATGAGCAAGCTGCCATCACGATTGGAAAGACAGAGTTCTCACATCATTTCGCATTCTTCTTCCTGATTTTCATTCAAATTCTCTTCGTTGTATTCTACATTTCAATGAGTTAAAGCTTCCTAAGTGCGCCAATCAGGTCTCGAAATCTTGCAGATATTCAACGTCAAATCTCAACAATTTTTTAATTACAAAATCATTGCATTAGTAAGAATTAGGAAACGTATGCAATAAAGAATAATATTACAAACTAATTTCATAATATACCATTATCTCCTCAGTCTTATTGCTGTTTCTGAAGCAAGCTACACAAGAAGTTTGATTTTGATAGAAAATAGCTTTGGGATACACGTATATCCTTCTGAACCATTCCTTTTAAATGCAGATGTTTACGTAAAATTCACTGAAGCGTTAGCAAAGGTAGCTTTGCATACAATCAAAGCATGTTACCAGCAAAGCGAGCGCATTGAGCATAATACAATGTAGTGTAAAAGCATTACTTTTAGATACATTACAATACACTAAATAAGTAGTGAAATTTGTCCACGACGAAATCTTCATTCGCCCCACATATTACGCAAAATAGTGAAGTAGGCGTATACCTTGTTGAATATCTGAAAGAAATAAGAGAAAGATATGAGTGGAACTGGAAGAAATTTCAAAGCTTTCATTTGTGGACATTCACAAGCAGGATTTAATGGCATGTGACAATTTTTCGTTAAATCGCGGACATTACGAGTGTCTAAGTGGAGTGTTTAGAAAGTAAGTTTCGTTCGGTATTATCAAGTCCTTATTTAGATAACAATGACTTTTAATGTAAACAAAAACAACTTATTAAGTCCAACCTATTCAGTCACTATTTTTGTTCAGACGCATCCCATTTTTGACGTAAATACGTCTATATAATTTAGATTCTGTACTAAGGTGCCATCTCATAAAATGGACAGACACAATTTCAGGAGAATTTTGTCGCGCACATAATTTCTAAGTTACAAGTCATATTCCAATGAAGTAAATGGTGATCGACGAATGAATGAACAATGCTTCCAATGTTGCAGAGTTGGAATGGGTGACAACATCCATCGATACGCGGGAGGGAGCAATTTGGGGCCCGAATTGCAGCCGAGGCAATGTAACTCAGAATTCGAAGCGATATAACGTTCGAAATGGTTTCAAGTTATTCGTATCCAACCAGGCCAATCTCAATTGAACAACAATGAAGGTCAACAAGTTAAATTGGGAAAATTAGCGAGTGAATTTGAGTGAAGAGAAAATGATGAAGCATATGCAGAGCAAAAGGGAGCGATCGTATACGCAACGGGTATACCTTACGGTACATTCATCGTTCCATCTCGAGAGACGTAATCACGCATAAAACTTGTGGTTGCGACTCCGATACAGCTTACGTCGACTTTTTTGCAACTGTTGTTGCTACAGTCTGGCTGTAATGATAAATATGTAATATACAGTACTATTTTTTAAATTTTGATGACTATTGGTTAGTTTTTTGTCCAGAATATTTTGAAGTCGAGAATACAGTTAATAAATTGGAGACAGATTCAGCCCGAAGGGAGTTTGCGCCAGTGTTTTCGTGATATTCAGAGTCTGTGGTGAAGTACTGTTGTAAAGCAAGATAACTAGATGTGAGAGAAGAGTTGGGATTTCTTTTCTAATTGCCCTCCTCACGAGTAAACCTGAAACATTTTATTCTCATGTCTTGCAGAATAATTTTTCATGAAATCCTTTTCAAAAGAATTCCACTTTCCTTGTTTTCCTTGATTACGCAACTAACGTGTAGTCTCCAAATCAAGCAAAAACCCAAAAATTTATCACAATAAAATCTTAATTTTCGACAGATGTTGAATGCTGAAAAAATATAAACCATATGTATTACCAACTTTATTATATAGGGTTAAGATTGAGATATCTCTGAATGAGGTTCTGGCTGATATGTACTGTAGGCCTCATGTATTATCAGACAATAAATCTGAATTGACGATATGTGTCAGAGGAAGAACAATTGTTTGTATGCATCTGAAGACTGATTAGTGTAATATGTAGGTAGTCGGCGATGAATCCAATGGAGGGGGGAAAGGAACTGGCCACCCTATCCCATTATCTCCTGGACTTGTAAGGTTCAGAGCTGTATTCGGACAGGTGACTAAACAACAACAACAAGGTTGAGGATCTTGAAAAGGAGACTAAAATCTGTTAAAATTAATACACGTAAATTGTACTTATATTAAGATCTTGAAACTGTGATTGTCATATTGCATCGTAAAAGAGCTTATGTATTTCTTTAAAAAAACATTTAATCCCTAGCAGATATTTTCATCGTACAAAATAGGTCTAAATTATCCACAGGACATGATAAAATGGATTATAGGAAAACTGGAAAACTGCAAATTATTTCATAAATTTTCTGCCAACAGACGGAAGACAATCGTGTCAACCAATAGGCAGATGACAATCGTAAAAACAAGCACAAACATTTTTGGACAGCTTTTGTGAAGCCACCTAAGGCTACGTAAAGTCTACATTATTTTTAAAGTGAAATTTCATGTATTTGTTTCAACAATGCTTCTGATTCTTGACAAAACAACATATTTACACATTCAATTGCTCTAAGCTACTAAGGTATATAATTTCCGATTGAAATAGTTAGGTTTTGTAACAACTGACATTACCGACTGTAACTAATAAAATTAATAAAAAACACATAGTGGTATTAACGGAAAAGAAAGATAGAGAATAAAATTATCAACTAATCGTACGTGCCGTCTACTCCCTGAAACCAAAATGACCGATGTCAGTAACTTCACAGAAGCCACTGTACGAAATGACTATTATTAAAATTTTATAGTAATTGTAAGTAAACTTATGTAATATTTCCACTTTCCTGAAGTACAAAGTTCATAAACGTCGTTTGTGCCAACTATTACGTCTTCTCTGCATGTACTTATTATTACTGTTATAGATATTACCAGATACAGAAAAGGTCCCTATATAATCTAAATCAGCGGTGACAAACTGGATATTGTGATTATATCGTGTAATCAAAGACATTCATACTAGTAAGAGGAGTTTCCGTACATTACTCTCTGTCTCGCTTACGTACTGAAGGTAAGCAGTGTTAGTACCATGTCGCTCTACAAACCCTCTGTCTCCAGGAGCAGGAACAGAAGGTTTCGTACAGAATGGGAAGAGGACTTTATTCGCTGTTCTGTCGGAGGAAATGTAATATGTTGCTTTGCTCAACGGTTCAATTAGTAGCAGTATACAGGGTGTTTAAAAAATACGGGGCATAATTTCAGGTATGTATTTCCCACATGTAGACAATCAAAATAGTTCATTACAACATGTGTCTGGAAATGCTTCATTTCATTTTCGAGTTATGGCCTTCACAACATTGAAATTCACCGGAACGTTTTTCTTTCCGCAGGTCGTTGTCATTACAGAAGATGTTCAAAATGTCCACCTCCTGCTTGAATACAGACCTCACATCGATGTCTCATTGACCTGCGAACACGAACCCAAACTCCAGGAGTATTGCGTATGTCCTCAGAACATGCCATAATTCGATTCCGAAGGGACTCCAAATCAGGCACCGGAGACGAATAAACCAATGATTTTAAATGGTCCCACAAGTAGAAATCGAGAGGGTTCAGATCAAGTGAGCGTGGAGGCCAAGCAATTGGGCCACATCTACCTATCCATCGATCAGGAAACCTTCGATCCAAGTACCGGCGAGCCGTACGACTGAAGTGTGCAGGAGCGCCATCATGCAAGAAGTGAATGTGTTGACGATTGATCAGTGGAGTGTCTTCTAAAACATGAGGTATGGTTCCGGTGAATTTCAATGTTGTGAAGGCCCTAACTCGGAAATAAATCATTTCCGGACACATGTTGTAATCAACTATTTTGATTGTCTGCATGTGGGAAATACATACCTGAACTTTTGCCACGTATTTTTGAAACACCCTGTATAGAAGCGACATTACAGTGCATTACGCTGAATACACAAGCATAACAGGTGTTGTTGTTATTATTATTATTATTATTATTATTATTAATATTATTATTATTATTATTACTTACTCACTTATTAACTAGCTTTTAAGGAACCCGGAAGTTCATTGCCGCCCTCACATAAGCCCGCCATTGGTCCCTATCCTGAGCAAGATTAATCCAGTCTATATCATCATATCTCACCTCCCTCAAATCCATTTTAATATTATCTTCCTATCCACGTCTCGGCCTCCCTAAAGGTCTTTTTCCCTCCGGTCTCCCAACTAACACTCTATATGCATTTCTGGATTCGCCCATACGTGCTACATGCCCTGCCCATCTCAAACGTCTGGATTTAATGTTCCTAATTATGTCAGGTGAAGAATACACTGCGTGCAGTTCTGCGTAGTGTAACTTTCTCCATTCTCCTGTAACTTCATCCCTCTTAGCCCCAAATATTTTCCTAAGCACCTTATTCTCAAACACCCTTAACCTATGTTCCTCTCTCAAAGTGAGAGTCCAAGTTTCACAACCATACAGAAGAGCCGGTAATATAACTGTTTTATAAATTCTAACTTTCAGATTTTTTGACAGCAGACTGGATGATAAAAATTTCTTAACCGAATAATAACAGGCATTTGCCATATTTATTCTGTGTTTAATTTCTTCCCGAGTATAATTTATATTTGTTACTGTTGCTCCAAGATATTTGAATTTCTCCACTTCTTCAAAAGATAAATTTCCAATTTTTATATTTCCATTTCGTACAATATTCTGATCACGAGACATAATCATATACTTTGTCTTTTCGGGATTTGGTTCCAAACCTATCGCTTTACTTGCATCAAGTAAAATTTCCGTGTTTTCCCTAATCGTTTGTGGATTTTCTCCTAACATATTCAAGTCTTCCGCATAGACAAGCAGCTGATGTAACCCGTTCAATTCCAAACCCTCTCTGTTATCTTGGACTTTCCTAATGGCATACTCTACAGCAAAGTTAAAAAGTAAAGGAGGTAGTGCATCTCCTTGCTTCAGCCCACAGTGAATTGGAAACGCATCTGACAGAAACTGACCTATACGAACTCTGCTGTACGTTTCACTGAGACACATTTTAATTAATCGAACTAGTTTCTTGGGAATACCAAATTCCATAAGAATATCATATAAAACTTCTCTCTTAACCTAGTCATATGCCTTTTTGAAATCTATGAATAACTGATGCACTGTACCCTTATACTCCCATTTTTTCTCCATTATCTGTCGAATACAAAATATCTGGTCAATAGTTGGTCTGTTACGCCTAAAACCACACTGATGATCCCCGATAATTTCATCTACATATGGAGTTACCCTTCTCAAAAGAATATTGGACAAAATTTTGTACGACGTCAACAAAAGTGATATTCCTCGAAAGTTACTACAGTTAGTCTTGTCCCCCTTCTTAAAGATAGGTACGATTATGGACTCCTTCCATTGATCTGGTACAATTTCCTTTTCCCAAATAGCAAGTACAAGCTTATAAATTTCGGTAGATAATGCGCTTCCACCCTCTTGTATTAATTCTGCAGGAATTTGATCGATACCTGGAGACTTATAATTTTTCAAATTTTCTATCGCAATTTCGACTTAAGAAAGAGTGGGTTCGGGTATATATGGCTCAGCAGTTTGTATTTCAATTTCGTCCCGATCATTCCTATTTGGCCTATGTATATTTAGTAGTTGTCCAAAATAGTTTTTCCATCTGTTCAGGATTGAATGAGCGTCTGCAAGCAAGTCACCATTCTCATCCTTGATCACGTTTACCCTTGCCTGATATCCATTCTTGAATTCCTTTATGCCCTTATATAAATCTCTAATATTTTTATTTTTACTATTTGTTTCTACCTCATTCAGTTTTTCCTTCAAGTAATCTCTCTTTTTATTCCTAAGCGTACGATTTGCTTCCCGTATTTTATTGAAATAATTATCTCTATTCGCCTCAACTGGATCCTGTAAGAACTTCAATTTTGCCTGTTTCCTTCTTTCTACTGCTATGCAACAATCATCAAACCACGGTTTCTTTTTCTTAGTTTCATAATAACCTATGCTCTGTTTAGCTCCAATTTTGATATTATCTCGGATATTTTCCCACATGCTATTAACATATACCTCTTCCTCAACTTCGTCGGAACTTGCTAATACGGCAAACCTACTTGAAATTTCGACCTGATAATGTTGCTTAGTTTCCTCGTCCTTTAATTTCGGAATATTGAATCTTCTAATATTAACTTGTTGCTCTACTCGCTTCGCTACTGACAGTCTTTCTCTTAGTTCTCCAATTACCAAATAATGGTCAGAAATACAGTCTGCCCCCCTGAAGGTTCGAATGTCTACTATACTAGTGTGTCTTCTTTTACCTATCAAGATGTGATCTATCTGGTTACGTGTCAATCCATCTGGAGAAGTCCAAGTATATTTATTATTATTATTATTATTATTATTATTATTATTATTATTATTATTATTATTACAGCAAGTGTTACCATAATTCTTAAATACGTGCCTGAATATATAGACCTACATATTCCCTTGAAGAATAAAATAATTACTGGACTACGCTATATCTCCATTTTAATTTTCTTAAATCTTTTGGTGGTTATTATCACTTACTAACTAGTTACTGATTTAATAATAATAATGGTAATACTAATAATACTGATAGCATTACCAGTAGCAGCAGTAATAATAGTAATAGTAATAATAACAATAATAATAATAATATTATTATTATTATTATTATTATTATTGTTATTATTATTATTAATATAGAGAAACTGTTTGAATATAACGTGCTAGTGCAGTAATGAAACGAGCTATTAAATTCCAAGAACTGAAATAAGCCTTAAATCATCATCATGAAGAAAAAGATGACATAACTAAAATTTAAGGAAGCCAGCTATCTAGTGGCGAACTAAATAGCTCGTTCTCTTAAACCCTCCAACAAAGGAGAGTTTTTTAAAGCGTAATGATCAACATTCCTGAAATAATTTGTCCAATGAAAGTTGTTAATTAATTTTGGAAAACTATGCTTTCTCGACTAATATCCAGAAGAGAATTCAAGAGATTTCTGATTGTGTTCATGAGGAATATTTGAAAAAAGCAAGAAAATGTATGTATGTGTATATATATATATTATTGGCTATTGATGACAGTAGTGACATTACTGATACAGCAAAGCTTGCGATTTTTATTAGCGAGTTGATGAAGAACTCAATGTTAGTGCACGAGCAACCACTGATTGTAGTTTTCATGCCATGTACTTCTCCCCCGCCTCTTTACTTCTTAGACTGTCTCTCGCGTGTAATCACTGCCGTTCGAGTTTTGGTCACCGCTGGTCTAAATGCACTACGGTACATTCTGAGACGGTGAAAAATGGGCACTTATAATTCGCGTCTTGTTAGTCACTCAGATCTGTTTATTTGAAACTCTACTGTACATAACTTATTTTGTTCATTTCGGAATCTGAAATATGTCCTCCAGCTAACTTCCGCGTTCATTTCTAACATTAGCCCTCGAGGTTAATATCGGAATGGATTAACACAGCAACACAAACATTCACACACACAGGCTTAGAGCTTACATCTTTTTCAAGTCTGTGTTTAAATCGACGTGTAATTCTATTCTGAGCTTTGATGTCAAGGCAGGCATGTCACGGACGCAGGCAAGTTTACGAAATGTTGCCTATCAGAGTGCACTTTGCGAGTGCTCTGGTTTCAGTAAGAGTAAGAGAAGTCCTCAATCAGGGGTGTACGTTGTACAGGGAATAAATTCCTACAGTAATACATATTTACGAAAAGTTAATATTAGACTGTACATAGCCTTACTAGGATCATTTATTAGGATATTTTATGTTTCGTCAATCATGTTAAATAATATATTTTCTTTGGAGGCATACTTGACAATAATTCTTAATAAATATCATTCCACATGAGTATAACAAGAAAAATTACTATAATGTAAATGAGAGTACACATCCACGAATAAATACGAAGTGGGCTATATTTAGACACATTTTCAAGATTGTTATATATTAACGAATTTTTTAAAAAATTAAATTAAAATAATTCTAATCTCTTTTGTTTTTTTATAAGCAAACATCCGGATTTGTCATTATTGGTGTAAGTTTCAATATTTTAAATTCTTGTGACGTTCTTTAGAAATAATACTTTCAATGTCAGTTTTGCTGGAAACTATCCTCATAATCTACTCTATATGTGAGAGTCTGTCAATCGTGACCTTTGCTTAGTTTTGCTGAGATTCATTTGTGAAAAAATGTACGCATCTATAAGTTAGTGCTTCCAAATATTAACATCACACCTGTTGCAAATTTAGAGCGAAATGGAATTTAACAAATAAATATTAACCACAGTAATGGTTTCAAAATGCTTAAAAACACAGCGATTTAACTTCTAGTTAGGTTTAGTAAAATTTTTATTAATAGTTTGAAATGTTATATACCAGGCCTGCACAAACGGCGCTCGTCGAGCGCTGCCGCTCCTTCGGAGCGGGAGAGCCGTCTAACAGCTCGCCGGAAAGATACGTAAGAATGACGTACGCCTGCTAGAGGTAGAAGATAGTCCACGCAACTATTTGGTATAGTGTGTATTATCAGTACCTATTTCACTTTGCGTATCTATGGCTACATAATGGAAGAATCTAAAAGACGGAAAATTTATCATCAGGCAAATTCTTATAATATTGCATGGGAAAATGCTTATTTTTTCACAGCAATACTCAGTGCCTTATCTCCCACAAAAGTTTGAAAGAAAGAGAAAAACATAATATAATGCGTCATTACTAGTCCACACATACAGATACGATGATTTTGTTAGTGAAGATCGCAGTAAAGAGGTTCAGGGGTTGAAAGTTGCATTATTACATGAGGTAGGTTACGTTAATCTTCAACAATTTAAATATTTCTCTTCAGGGAAAAGGCCAGTTCATTGTTGATATGTTGAATAAATTACGGGATTTCAGTCGTAAACTTAGAGGAAGGTAATATGGCTCACTTTCGAACAATAGAAACTGCTCGTAATGAAGCCATGTTAAATAGTCCAAGATAGTTTTGTAAACACTGAACGGGAATTCATTTTATGAACACTCGTACTAGTACTTCTTTTTGTGTACATTTTGTACGAGATCACCCCTTCTTCTAGTCCACCCTTATACAGAGCGCAGCTAATACCTGCATTCCGCTCATGAACTGTGAGCCGGCTCGGAGAGCGCAAACCTTGTGCAGGCCTGTTATATACCATACAATCATTTTCGTCCTATCATCTTCCTCGATGTTCTTGTATTCATAAGAATTATATACATCGTAATGTCGCTCTACATTAAATTTCTTGAACACTATACATTGTATCTCTCCATCGTGATTGCGGCTTGAAAGTTTGAATTAACAATCATTATGCTAAGATTGAATAGCAGCTAGCCTACTGCTGATTCCTAGAACCAGTAGTGCGATTAGAGTGTTAATTAATAGTCTTCATAATTAAACTGATACCCCTAACGTAATTTAATCTTGTAATTAACAAAAGTGTGTCATCTTCACATAAAGAAAAGTATAAATATAAAAATAGTTAATTAATTCTTCCCATCACTCCTACAAAATAAATTATACACGCTACCCTATTGTTTTTAGTAGACTCTATAAAGCAAGCAACCATATATTTCGTATTACTAGTGTACTTATTCACCCCTGCCAACCCTCTTGCAATGAAATAGGAGAAAAGTGCAGGCGCTCGCGTGCACAAGTGCTTAAACCACGGACGAAGTACACACCGCGAGCTGATTCTGACATGATTGTGTTAAAAATAGCATTTTTATATAGTCATTATTTCCTTTCGACACCATCGTCATCGTCATCGTCATCATCATTATCATGATCATCAATACAGAGCTCTAGATTCTTAGGTTCGAACTTATTCTGTTCATATCTCGTTACACGTGAAATATCACTATTCTTGTCCGTTTTAGGTACCAACGAGTACCATACAGTACGACGTCAATTTTGTGAACCATTGTAAGCGTACTGTGGCTTAGTAAACAATGATGATGCCAGACCAGTTGAGGCACTGGGATCGAACACATCACAGACGGTAGGAGTTGTCTGTCAAGCGCACGTCTTTAAACATGCAATAAAAGTGCAAGTTATTCGATGAATTGAAAATGGCGAAAACTTTAAACGTACGTATTGCAAGTAATTAATACAAAATTAATTCTCCCACGCGATTTATAATGTCGCTGCCTGCTGAGCTAAAATTTCCACTGAAACTCTAAAATCAAGCTGGAATAAATTACTTACATATGAAGTCGAAAGGGCGATTTCTGAATAAAGAATCCTTATGTAAAATGCAGGAGTTATAAGAGTCGTTTGCAAAATACTATTAATTTTTCCTGAAGACCAATGTAAAACTTTACGAGTAAGTTTGTTAGCAACTTTTTCAGTCCTAAAAATATTACGGCTCATAAAAAAAAAAGAAAACCTGTATATTTTAGTGGATAAACTTGGACTGATGCTAATTACAATGCAAATTACTGCTTAAAATCAATAAAAATGGTACGAATTAAATTCACTTGTAATTAATGAAGATAAAACAACAGCTATCCCATTTTCTTTAAAAAATAAAGGTAATAAACCAATTTGATCTATACTAAAAATTAAAATGCATAATTTTTACTGTTCCGATAAAAATTGCAATTGTTCAGTTATTAATGAAGTTAATGAGGTTAAATACTTAGGTATAATTATTGATAATAATTACAAATGGAATATTCATATTCATTAAATTTGTAATAAATTACGTAAAACATTATGTTACTTTTCTTCTAAGAAATATTTCGTCAATTAACTGTTTATGTACAATTTGTATAGCATTATTTCAGTCTATATTTATGTAGGGTATTATAGGTTAGAGTAGAACTTATAAATCCAACCCTTATCCGTTAATTTTACAAAAAAAATGTGTTAAAAATTTGTTTAAAAAAAGCAGAAAGATTACTCAACTGAATTCTTGTTTAAACATTTCAAAGTTTTCAACATTAAACAAATTTATTATTTTATTTTATTAAAATATTTTCACAGAAATTTTAATAACTTTGAAAGATATATACATAAATATAGAGCTAAAAATATTGATTACCTGTGTTTATCTGAACCTAAATGTAAAACCAATGCAGCTTTTTATCATAGCATGAGTCAAAGTCCTAGATTATTAAACAAATTTTATTCTAATATTATTTTAACCACTAATTCTCTCCAAATTATCAAAACATAAATAAAAAAAGAAATGTATTGCATTTATGGTTTGGGTTTAAAGATATTTAACACTTTTCAATTTAATTTATTCACTCTCAATTTCATTTTTGTTTGCATTGGAATCCTCTTCTGATCACGAGTCTTACTCATTCAGGAGTGGGCTAGTTCATATTATATTGTATTAACTTGTATTCATTTGAACTTACTAGCAATAAAATAAATAAATAAATAAATAAATAAATAAATAAATAAATAAATAAATAAATAAATAAATAAATAAATAAACTTGATATATGAAGATGGCGGAACGACTTTCAAACGGTGCCATCGACAATAACAAATAGTAAAATTTGCACGTATTCCGGACAAATTCGGAGCCAATGGTACTGTTAACGACGTGCATAATTGCCGTTCCGGGCGACCTGTAAAGGCTGGTTCACAATAAACTGGGAACGGAAACGACAACGAGAACGAGAACTGAAATATTGTTAAAATAAATGTATTTAAATGTGGGCATTCACAATTAACTATTGTAAATGCTCACTTTTAAATATATTTTTTTACATTATTTCCGTTCTCGTTGCCGTTTCCGTTCCAGGCATATTGTGAACCAGCCTTAACAGCAACTGCAGCTACCTCCGCAGCAGTGTTACAACAATTTACGTTCACCACAGAAGCCTGTGAAACAGTGTGCACGTGAAACCGGAGTTAATCGATCAAGTTTACAGGAAATTTTGAAGACTGGAAAGTGGAAAGTGTACATTCCAAGACTGCTGCATGCAATGACTGAGGACGACCCTGATCGACGAGTTGAGTACTGTGAGTGGTTTGAAAACATGGTGAGCGAGGATGGGGAGTTTGCAGGTAAGAATGTCTGGTCTGACAATTCAAACTGAATGGTACTATAAACCGCCAAAATTGCATGTACTGGGTCCCCGAAAATCCACACATCCATCAGGACAAAGCTGTCAATTTACCGGACTTAATGTGTGGCGTGGTTTGTCCTCCGGGTTTGATTCTGCCTTTCTTCTTTGAGGGCATAGTTACCGGTGTGGCATATCTCGAGATGCTTCAGACGACAATTGTACCTGCCATCCGAGAATTGTATGGGGATGAGAGGTTTTATCTGCAAAAAGATGTCGCCCCAGTCCACTACCATTGAGATGTAAGGGCTTATCTGGATGAAACTCTACCGGACGATGAATGGGTCGAAGAGGTGGTGTCGAGTAACCAACACGATTCCCAGATTTCTCGACAGTGTTTGGGATGCTGATGGTGTTCACTTCGAACACCTACATTAAGCTACAATATCCCCAAAAAGGAGAATTTTATCTCAAATTTTTCCAAAGTTATCTATGAACAAACAGTGTATACATTTTTTGGGCTACTTTGTATATATATCCCCCCTTACTTTCTCTGCATGTTTTAAATTTCGGCATGCAACTTAAACTTGACCGTAGTGGAATACTGGCAGCTTGTTTGTCTCTGGGCTCGAAGTTAGCAGAGTCAAATCTGACGGTGGGTTATAGACTTTTCAGTACGGAGAAATTTTAAGCAGAGATCCTTTATGAGGATCTTTAATCAGGGGATCCCGATTCTGAAATTTCGTGTTCGAACCTCATAATTGCAAGAAAAGACCCTTGGGAAAAATTTAACGGACTGTACAGTTAGTTGCTTACTAGATAATGGACTACCCTCCCCCCCATCATATTGTCGCAGTGTACTAGCTTTAAGTAACATAACATCTACATGGTTCAAAGTATAAGTTAATTAAATGTGTAGTGTACAGATCTAATAATTTAATAAATATACAATATTGTAAACATGATAAAATATTAATATGTATTAATATTGACACACAGTTCCACAAGACACTTCATCATCAACATGTGTATCATCGGACTAGTTTTTAAACTTAAAATATTATGACGAGTATATAACCGTGTCGCAAAAGTATCCACGACAGCTCATCTGGATTGCTAACCAAGCGTATACCTGTGAACCACCCCTGTAAAGGGGTCCTACCCTTTGTCCAACACGGAACAACATGGCATTCATTCATTCATTCATTCATTTTCATGTAGACCTAAATGTGTTGGTTATTAGAATATATTAATAGTATGTATGTTGCTTATATTTAATTTCTCCCTAAAAACTATGAATTCCTAAATAGAAGATTTAAAATCATAAAAATCATAAAACAGGGGTTTAAAAACCTAATTTAATTTTTTTATTTAAAAATCCGGGGCTTGCTCATCATCATAATGTGTTAAGTCGAAACGACATCGCTTAATTTACTGTAAATATTAATACAAAGGAGTAACAACAAAATTTATCGGTGTAGGAGATATATGTAATAAATACTTGACCATACCTCTTAGTACCCTGTTATCATCTGAGCTTTTGACTTTGTACTGTCCGTTTAAGTGTAGGAATTTGTTTCGAAGAGTATTTCAAATTAAACTTTTTTTTAATGTCTTACTTTATTTCGGATTCTTAAAAGGTATTAGTTAATAGCACATTGTATTATATCTAGGTAATCTGTAATGTCGAGGAAGATGTCTATAGTAATGACAATGAAAGCAAACAGTAGGCATTTAAACATCTGATTTTTTTTTCAGAATTGTACTGTACATGAAAATTAAGACCTACAAACGTTAACGAACATATTGGTTAAAGTAGTATGACGACGTCTAGGTTTGGATATGGTTAATGTTCTCGATAATAATAAATAAAGACGAATTACATACTTACGTCGGAAAATGTCTCCAGAGACACTGTGAACAGTTTTGCAGCTGTAAGTCGAACTGGCTTCTGGCTGCGCATTAGACACATCTGCACCATTTTCTTCAGCTTGGGTGAACGATTGTACCAGTGGGAATCATAGATTACCTCGTTGACTGTCAAGCTCTTAAATAAAGGAAAATAATCAGGAATTGACATCATGTGCAAGATGTCTAAATTGATATGTCCTAATGTCATCGTTTTCACTTTATATGAAAATTTTAACTCACATGAAACCTATAACACACAACATTTTAATTAACATGACGTGTGCTGATTTGGTCCAATATACAGAGTGAAATGTAATTAAACCGACAAACTACGGGAGGTTGTATGGGACACCAAAACAAATGGATTCCTCTAATATCAACATTAAACCGGCAGAGGACGTATGCGTTCTTCAGTTCATGACTACTCTACAAATTTACATTTTGTTCTACGTCTTGACCCAGTGCAGTGCTTTGTTAAACCGGCAGAGGACGTATGCGTTCTTCAGTTCATGACTACTCTACAAATTTACATTTTGTTCTACGTCTTGACCCAGTGCAGTGCCTTGTTAAACCGGCAGAGGACGTATGCGTTCTTCAGTTCATGACTACTCTACAAATTTACATTTTGTTCTACGTCTTGATCCAGAGCAGTGCTTTGTTAAACCGGTAGATGGTGTATGCGTTCTTCAGTTCATGACTACCCTACAAATTTACATTTTGTTCTACGTCTTGACCCAGTGCAGTGCTTTGTTAAACCGGTAGATGGCGTATGCGTTCTTCAGTTCATGACTACTCTACAAATTTACATTTTTTTCTACGTCTTAACCCGGTACAGTGCTTTGTTAAACCGGCAGATTGCGTATGCGTTCTTCAGTTAATGAGTACCCTACAAATTTACATTTTGTTCTACGTCTTGACCCAGTGCAGTGCTTTATTAAACCGGCAGATTGCGTATGCGTTCTTCAGTTCATGACTAACCTACAAATTTACATTTTTTTCTACGTCTTAACCAGGTGCAGTGCTTTGTTAAACCGGCAGATTGCGTATGCGTTCTTCAGTTAATGAGTACCCTACAAATTTACATTTTGTTCTACGTCTTGACCCAGTGCAGTGCTTTATTAAACCGGCAGATTGCGTATGCGTTCTTCAGTTAATGAGTACCTTACAAATTTACATTTTGTTCTACGTCTTGACTCGGTGCAGTGCTTTGTTAAACCGGCAGATTGCGTATGCGTTCTTCAGTTCATGACTAACCTACAAATTTACATTTTGTTCTACGTCTTGACCTGGTGCTGTGCTTTGTTAAACCGGTAGATTGCGTATGCGTTCTACAGTTGATGACTACCCTACAAATTTACATTTTGTTCTACGTCTTGACCCAGAGCAGTGCTTTGTTAAAGCGGCAGAGGACGTATGCGTTCTTCTGTTCATGACTACTCTACAAATTTACATTTTGTTCTACGTCTTGACCCGGTGCAGTGCTTTGTTTAAATCGGCAGATGGCGTATGCGTTCTTCAGTTCATGACTACCCTACAAATTTACATTTTGTTCTACGTCTTGACCCAGTGCAGTGCTTTGTTAAAGCGGCAGAGGACGTATGCGTTCTTCAGTTCATGACTACTCTACAAATTTACATTTTGTTCTACGTCTTGACTCGGTGCAGTGCTTTGCTAAACCGGCAGATTGCGTATGCGTTCTTTAGTTCATGACTACCCTACAAATTTACATTTTGTTCTACGTCTTGATCCGGTGCAGTGCTTTGTTAAACCGGTAGATTGCATATGCGTTCTACAGTTGATGACCACCCTACAAATTTACATTTTGTTCTACGTCTTGACCCGGTGCAGTGCTTTGTTAAACCGGCAGATTGCGTATGCTTTCTTCAGTTCATGACTACCCTGCAAATTCAAATCACGTGCGTAACTACTAGAACAATTTCCAGAGAAGTGGATTGGTAGAGGCGGTTCTGTATCTTGGCCTCCTCGATCTCCTGATTAGACACCTCTGCTTTTTGTGTGGGAACAGATGCGTAATCTTGTTTACGCAACCTCAATTGAATCAGAAGATGATTTGGTGACCCAGATTATTTGTTGCAGCAGGGAAAATAAACGATAATCCTGAAGTCTTTCACCGTGTTAGAAAATCCATGTCTTGCCGAAGTAAACTTTGTGTACAGGTCAATGGAGTTATTTTTGAACATCTTTTGAGTGATTTTGATGTGTAAATGTTTTATAAGGGACTCAAGCAATAAAGCATGGCAATGGTTTATGTTACATTAAGAGCTGGTGTCCTAGTGCCCTACAGCATAATATGAAATTAGAGAAAACTGTTTGTTTTGTTGTCTCATACAACCTCCCGGAGTTTGTCCGTTTAATTACTTTTCACCCTGTAGAATATTCAGCATAAAGTCTGATTCGTTTTGTAAAATAATTATGTCAAGAGTGATACAAAAGTTATCTTATATCCATTGTGGTGTTAAAACTTGGGAGTTTTGTATCGTTACTTTAAGAACAAATGAAATAAAGTCATCACTTAGCGATAATATATTAATTATTTATTTATTTAATCTAGCAGACCTAAGGCCAGTAGGCCTTCTCTTCCGCCCAGCCAGACTAATTCTAATTGAATACAATTGCTTACATAGCGATGTCTGAAAAAAAAAATTGCTGTTTACTGCAAGGCAACTAGTGAAATGTAGGTTGTGCTTTACAAAATTTGAAAGTGTAAAAGCGTTATTTTGAGCCTTGAGTACGGGTTCGAAGAGCTTTGAATTACAGTAGTATCGCAAGTTCCAAGAAAGGAGTTTTCCCGAAACCGAAACTGCTGTTAGCGTTGCTATGAATACAAGTCCCAAGTCTTTGACAACTGTTCACAGACATGGCTATGTTCATACACAATTAGTGAACAACATATCAGGCCAGAGTCCTTATGTCGATTACATCTTAACGTTCTTAGGCTTGTATTACATAATCAAAAATATATGTCAAACATCTGTTATATAAATACTTGTATGTAGTCCATTATAAAATATATGATTATATAATTGGTTATATTTAATTAAAATTTCTTTGATGCAAGATCTTTCATAAATGTAAATGCATCTTGTTACGTTTTATAGAAGATATAACTAGCTAATATGGCCGAACATACTAAATATTGATGGATTCTTACTACAACCAGATCCTGATATCAAAATATGAAGCAAATTAAATGTTATAATTAACACAAGACACATAGACAACAAAAACATAAATAATAGACAAGAAGTGTACGTAAATAAAAATAGTAGAGACTATAAAAGCTGTACAGGAAGGATGAATATGTCTGGACGAACTGATAATTATCTTCATCCAATCAACTTAAGTAACTTTTTCAAGATCTCACATTGTAGATCTTTTATATAGTTTTGTTGGACACTTCTTGTTACGTCTTGCAATCCATGGATTAATCAAACCACAGGCGTTTCCTTTTCTGTTCCTTTTTCAGCAAAATGGATATTATAATATAAAGTTATTCAAAAGTAAGTTACATTTTGAAATATATATATATATATATATATATATATATATATATATATATATATATATATATAATTTTAACTGGTAATGGAAATTACGGGAAAACGTCTGAACGGATTTTAATGAATGACCCCTCATTTTGAAGCTTGGAACTCAAAGTTTTTCGGAAAAATAGTAGTTTTCAGTGAAATGTCAATTTTTAAACATAATTTTCCTATTTTCCAAAATCCATCTGTCGTCAGTTTTGAGAACTAGCTAATAGCATTCACGGCCGACTTGATATCCCCTTCGCTTTTTTGTAAAGGAGAAGCGAAGCGAGCATCGAGTCGGCCGTGTTGCATTTCAGAATAAAACAAAACACATACTACAGTAAACAATATTACACGAAGGCCATGATCTGCAAGAATGCTGACATATTTAGAGCTCAAATTAAATTGGTTATTAAAAACTTAACTTACTAAAAATAATTTACAGGTTCGATTCTGTGGTGTGTAAATTTCTGGGTACAGCTGTGTATTGGATATTAAAAACTACAAAACTTGAGGTGGTTTGATGACATTATTACCATTAGAAATGAAATATTACTGTATTGTGGTTAATGCCATGATGTGACTATTTTTCATTAATTATACATATTAATGCTATATTGATGATATGAAAGTGAAACGTTTTGGGGTTATATAAGTAGATGTAGAGAATAACTTAAATTAGATTTTGATTTCTATATTTTACTGAGTGGCGGCTATAAAGTATATATAGTATATGTTACTGAAAGCTATAAAACTTACGTAAGATAATAATATTATTAAAAATCAAATATTTTTATAATTATTAATCAAGTGGGGTTGGGTCTTTTTCATATATTTAATGGCGGTGTGGTGTAGATATTTATATGCGTGGTTCTCTTCAGTATTGGCTCGAGAGAGAGTATCTTTCATTGATATGGAACCAAATAACTTTCCGAATGTCTGGTATTCTTCATTGAAAATAAATCTGAAAAATGTTTATTTGAACGTCTAATGAACTTAGTTTACAGCATTTGCTGCACAAGCCACTAGTAGATATAATATTTTTAAAAATTAACAAATACACAAATTAGTAACACACCTGTATGTATCGAACAATGAGATTTGTTCATTTACCACACTCAATTATTTGGTAAACATGGTAACAGATTTTGCTTATAATGTATCAAAGTAAATCTACTTTTTATTGAATTTTTAAATCACTATCACTGACTGTGATTTAAAATGTTTTGATTTTGCAAGATCGAATTAGTTTTGTTCAGTGTTATTATGAATGTGAAAGAAGTTTAACAAACAGAATACGAAAATTCGGAATAAAACATAATTTACCTAAAACCTGGCAAGCGCGTTCCCTTGATATCAATTCAGGAGAGTTTTGATAGTGGGGTTATTTAAAAGACTTATGAACGGTTTCTCCAAGTATTGTTAGAATATTTAATGAAGTTGAACTCTAAACAGTCCGTTAAATATTATTTCTTCAAGTCTTCAACACTAGTTAGCCTTAACAGATTGTTAAGTGTTTGTTAACTTTAAATGTAGGATTTTAGGCAGTTAACTCACTTGACAGATAGTTCAGCGGTTCCCAAATTGCTCTCCGCGGAGCCCAAGGGCTCCGCGAATGATTATCGGGGGCTCCGTCCGCGGAAATTATGAAGATGGCAAAAATTACTAATTCCAGCTAGTCTCTAGCGGGAGAAACTTCCATCAAGCGAAAAATACTTTCTGAGAAAATAGTTTGCGTTCTTCTTGCTACATGGAAGCATTAATATTAAATCTACTTGTCACTGGAACTATCTCGATCTTTCTTACTTGCCAAGTACTCAATGATTCTTGAAATTTATTTTATTTTTTATATACTGGGCAGGCAGCGTTTTCGTGGTACGTAGAATCTACAATCTAATGACTGTTACGTTACCTCAAAAAATATGTATACTGTATACCTGCATGTTAATTTGATAGCTGATGTGTTAGCTAAAGTTTCGTTGAACCGGAACTGTGGCTTAAGACGGACTCCCTAAGACCTAAGAGTCATTAGCCATCAACCAGTGCTCAATCAAAGGGAGATAACAACAGCTATAACCTTACTTTCAAAGAAGATAGTGCGAATATGTTGAACATGATCCTGTCTCAGAGTCTACAATGCCTAGTGCAGAGGTATTGAAAGTAACAAACGAAATTATTGTGATTTGAATTTGGACATGGGATTCAGTGAGTTTGCTTATGAACGTTCACAGTGTGTGATATGTGACAAAGTTTTTCCCAATAGTTCTATGTTCCCTGCGAAACTTAGACGGCATTTCTAAATTCAAAAATTCACAAATAAAACTGCAGACTACTTCGAAAGAAAAAGTGACGAACTCTATGCAGTTCAGACAAAATTTTACCTCGTGCCAAAACAATCAACGAGAAAGCACTGAAAATGTCGTACTTGGTTAGTCATGACTAGGTTCTTGCTGGTAAACCTCACCCTTGCTGAAACACTTATGAAATCACTATTAGTGAAGGTAGTAAAGTGCATGGTGAACGAGAAAACTGCAAACTTGATTTACAGAATACATGAAAAAACGTAAAAAATATCATGATTTGCCGCATCAGTTAAACGAAATTTTCGTTACAACTTGACAAATCCACAGCCTTTGCCGGATTAGCTATGTTAATGATGTTTGTGCGGTATGAATTTTCAGGTTCTTTCATGAAATATTTTGTTCTGCAGCCACTGTCATCCTCTACAAGCAGTTCTGAAATTTTTTCTTCTTCATTGAAAATTCGATACCTAGGGACAATTGCACTGACGTGTGCACAAGTGGCGCAAAGGTCATGGTAGGTCCTGTTGCTGGCGCTATTGCAAGGATCAAGAAAGTTTTAAAAACTGAACAAGTATTCACTGTGTATTACACCAACACGCCTTCGCAACGAAAAAATGCCAGCTTATTAAAGCAGGTACTAGACAACGCCATCAAAATTATCAACTTTGTTAAGGCACGGCCTTCGCAGTGTAGACTACTTAAAATCCTGTGAGAAGATATGGGTAGCATACACAAGTCATTGTTAGTAATATTACACACGGAAGTGCAATGGTTGTCGCGCGGTAAAGTGTTGTCCCGATTACATGAACTTCGAACGGAAGTTTATTCACTTTTGAATTACCAGAACAGTTTGCTAGCAGATTATTTGAATGATCAAGAATGGTTGTACAAATTATGTCACTTGGCAGACTTTTTCAAAAATGAATTCAGCACACACATACAAGGTAAACGGAAGGCTATATTCGATGCTGATGACGAAATTGTCGCACTGAAAAAAACGATAGCGTTCTACATAGAAAGCGTCGACAATAAGGATATTTACGTTTCAAACTTTATAGAAGAAAATAACATAACAATGATTGTCTCATTCATAGCAATAATAAAAGAACACCTTGACAATTTTCTTCACAATATGAATTCATAATTTCCAAGGGACACTCAGGAATCGATTCTAAAGAAATATGAGTGGATTGTAGATCCATTTCCAGTGATGTCAAAACCAGCAGTCCTCACTGCTTCAGATATGACTTCCTTATAGACATGGTTTCGAACAGCCAATGTCAGGGATAATTTAAAAGCAAACCATTTCCCAAATTTTGGGCTAAGTTAGGGAAGGATCTTTTGATGTTAAGTTCAAAAGCTAAGTTTCTCCCACTGGCTTTTGGTACTATGTACCTCAATGAAACGACCCTTTCGAGTTACATGGCTACAAAAACAAAATATCGAACTTGTTTGGACACAGAAGACGATATACGTCTTCAACTGACTTCTAATGTTATGTTTTATTTAACGACGCTCGCAACTGCAGAGGTTACATCAGCGTCGCCGGATGTGCCAGAATTTTGTCCAGCAGGAGACATGAGCCTGTCGCATTTAAGCACACTTAAATGCCATCAACCTGGCCCGGGATCGAATCCGTAACCCTGAGAGGATAAAAAGAAAGGAGAGAGCACTCCAAGCAAATATGCTTGATATCGGTGCGACGGATATGACGTCAACTACACCTTCTATGCCCCATAATCCTCCGCGAAATACCACCAAACGCCAAATATTCAATCGCTACTATCGGTTTCAGTCATACGTAAACGGTTTAGAATGGATGTAGAGGTAACAGGAGTAGTAGCATATTACTGTATCAATGTAAATTTCACTGTATATTTATTAAAAGCGTTACGGTTGTGACATGGACTGAACATTTCATTTCCACATTCTTTCTTTTATCAAGAAGGATGTTGGCACTCCTTCACATGTTAAAGCATAGGGGAAACATATCAACGGATATATTCTACAGTAGAGCCGAGAAGAATACTAGCATATTTAAAAAAAAAAGTAACACTTGCTGAACTTGACTACACTTTTGAAATATTCACAACACGATACAATTTATAATCGTAACAATATGAACAAAACAGCTGATAAACACACCAGAAAAAGAGATGAACTTTGGGTAATTTGACGGCCATACTAATACACCTTTTTGGTTCCACCGTTTCAAGCTTATGGCCCAGGGTTGCCGCAACCTTGGGCATAGAAGGCCAGCGCTATACCAACTCGCCAACCAGGTCGACACTGACTTCTATGACATCGGACATTGACAAACTCTGTCGCAAGAAACAGGCACATTCTTCACATTAACTTCGGGTGTACATGTAACATTGTAACATTTTTTAAATATCTTAACTACATGTTAAGATCATTTTGTAGATTTAAATAAATTATATCCAGTACTTTTTTACTACTGTTTCCTTTATATGTATGTATGTATGTATATATGTATATATAAACACACATATTCATACTTCCGTTTATGTATCGTGTGAAATATGCTTCATAGAACGTAGACAGATAAAACTAAAAAGTAAACATTTCCTGGGGCTCCACGAGAAACTTTTGCTTCAAAAAGGGCTCCGTGGCTGAAAAAGTTTGGGAACCGCTGAGATAGTTAAATATGGCAGATGACACCACTGCTGTTCAAACAAGTTGTGAAAATGATAGCCTATTTTATGTCTCTCTTTAAAGAATATTTCGTGAATGACTGATAACATAACATTTAAGAGACAATTTTGGAAAGCTAATATAGGGAAGATAATCTTGTAAAGCGAACTGCTTATTTTGATACTGAGCTATTATTGAATATTTAGAAAATGTGGGATCTCAACATGGCAAGGTAACTAGGAATGATGTTTTATATACTATGCATGACACTAAGTTTGTTACAATATAGATTTTTCAAAACAAGTAAGCCTCAAAATTTTACAAGAAATTTAAACCAGACTTGAATATACTACGAACAGAAATAGATCACTTACTCCAATTCAGCATCTGCTATATACTCTTGACTCTATGATAATGGCTCTTTTCAACTAAATATAACCAAGGTCAATAGCATTTCAAAATAAAGAGTGAGTAATATATTAAAAAGGTTTGAGCAAAAATTGCTTCTTTGAGAAGTCATGTTAGCATTAGTACTATAACCACAGTCTAGTACTGTATATACAGTTGTGAGGGTGCTAAGAACAATAGACTATGCAGGTACTATTTCGCATTGTCTGTAATGAGGCGATATTAGCGATCCTAGTGGTTGGCAACTATCTATGGATGCATATTTACTACGTATTGAGCTTCGTGACTGTATATACTAGACTGTGCTATAACCTTACTTTGTAATAATATTATTATTCAATAGTAGTCACCTACAACTTTCATTTGTCTTCTTCTTTATCGATCATGGCCTACTGTTTCAGGTTATGATTACATGCAGTTTTCATGACTTACTCTACAATACAGAATTTATTGAATAATATCAGGCAATAAAAATTGTCTTACATGTGGAAAATCATTACCAGCTGCTATTGAGTGATTAAAATAGTGTTAACTACTGTTACGGTTAAGTGTTGGTTGTTTTAAACAAAATGATGTTGAAGAAATGGAAAATATATTAACAAAACGTTAGAAATAAACAGGTTGTTAATTTAACACTAGTTAAACCAAATTAAACATTTCGTGGAAAAACTGACCATGTTTTTTTTTTAACTAATCCTACGACTACCGACAAACTAAAATATGCAATTTCGCATCAAATTGAAGATATTCCAACAGATCCATTAGTAAATACTGTTCACAACATAGAAGAAAGATTGTTGTTGCCTGTTGAAGAACAAAATGTCGGATACATACTCCACATTTAAACTGAATCCAATAAACCCCACAGCTTTATGGGTATAAGTGTGTTCTCGTTTTCTGTATGTCCTAATTCTTAAAAAGGTCAAAATTTAACTTGTTTTTGAATGACTTTGTATTTTGAACTAAATTGTATTAAACAAGCATAGTACTCTTCTTCATTCATTTTTGCATAGGCCTATATGTGATCAAGAAAGTTATTAATTTATTTTACTGTAAATGGAAACTGATAGTTCTTATTCCCTAATTTTATATTTTCTTTCATACAATATTTTGTATACTGTAATATACTTCAAATTCCACCATTTACCACAGACCTTCGATAACAGATTTCATAATATTCTTTGTAAAATAACTGTGATAGTGTAATATTGCCCTTAGTAAATAATTGGCTAGACACGGATAGAATTGAAACTAAAATTCTGAATACTGTGACCTCAATAAATAGAGATATGTGATACTCATAGTACTGTTATTACACCCGGTATGTGTAAATTGTTAATTAAAAAATTCCATTAGTCACCTGTTCTGTAAGTTGTTCACCGCACCAGCAAATCATCAGAAGATAGATTGCGTCTTTTAGCAAACTGGCGAAAAGTTTCACTTGACCATTACTTTCGTCCTGAAATGAGAAATCAATATTTCTGTACTTCGTCACTATCGTCCTAAAACCTCTTTTCAAATGTTGATTATCGGTACTTCATTACTATTTTCAAGGAATTGCAAATTAATTTATTTCACTATCGTTCTCAAAGTACATATGAAAGTTTCAGTATCCAAGAACTGCTAATTTTAAACCAAAAAGAAAATCACGTACCAAAATCTGAGTATTCCACCAATAACGTAGAAAACACAGTTAAAAATTTGAGTATTATTTCACTCTGATCCTGAAATCTAATTTTAAACCAAAATGAAAATTACGTAGGCTACCAAAATCTGAGTATTCCAACAATAACATCCTAAAACACAGTTCAATATTTGAGTACTATTTCACTCTGCTTCTGAAAGCACAAAAAAATTTCAGGATTTCAATGCCATCTTTCTTGAGGCTCCGTTTCTATTGTCTCAAGAATATACAAATTTAAGTAATCTACATACATTGCTCTAAAGTCAGCAATCAGAATTTGAATGTTCATTACATTTTTTTTTTCTGAAATCACAAACCAAAATTTCGTAATTTGGTTAGTTTTGATATTGAAACTACCAACCAGAATATTAGTACTCTGCCACCAGCATTTTGAAACCACAAAAAAAGTTTCAAAACTCCGTCATTGTCGTCCTCAAACTATTACTCACAATTTCAGTACTCCACGCATCAAAATTTCAGCATTATTAATCAGAATTTCAGTACTCCACTACTCTATACATCAAGATCTCAGCATCAGACACCTGCACAACGGCCCAGTCCATGGGGTGCTTCCGCACTGCACCGCACTGAGCTTCATAGTTTCGCACGGAACAAGCTCGTGACGTCAAAGGCCTGCGTAGCGGTTTTGTGCGGTCAGTTGGTATCAAGGGATCAAGCCCAAGTTCTCCTCTTCTATCATTTACTTATTCATTGAATTAGCCCGGGCTTGTGGTTGCATGTGCGGCTCGATCAAGGATCAGACACTGTTTCAAACGATTTTGTTTCAGTTTTTCAAGATGAGTTGAGATAATGGTGCATCTCAAAGAAAATACAGTTTCTGTGATGGAGGTTTTCCGGGCTGAGATGCCGGGGTCTACTGGTAGGCTGGTAGAATGGTAGACCACGGCATCTCAGCCCGGGAAAACTTCATCACAGACACCGGCCGTGAAAGCACACATTCTAAAATACAGTGTCCCTAGAGAAAAAGTAGTGAAGTATAAAATCGCCGTTAGAGAGTTTAAAACAACAGGGTCGGGTGGGACAATTCTTAAATATATGTTCGACAACAGTGGAAAATAATTAAATTTTTTATGTTATCTGGTATGCGAGGAACTGTATCCTCATGCCACATGCGAAGCGAAATCACAACCAATGCTCGCAAGCAGAAAAGAAATAGAATGCAACCAACTGTTGGGTTCATGTCAGTGAAGTGCTCAGCAGTGCTGTGAGCTACGGTGGGGTTCGAAGTCCAGTGCGATGGGCTAGGAAGCGGCCGCGTCAAGCAATATTGGTCTTGGGTGAGCTGAGCAGCTGACGCTTGCGGACTGGCAGTGCTGAGCTGTGAGCTACTGTGCATTACATTGCTCAGTGTCCCCAGCTCAAAACTATAATTCAGATCAGAGTTAGGCTTTTGGGTATTGCACCATGTCCTGGAAATTGAAATTCTCAACGTTTCGTAACTGCATACAGGGTCCATTATCAGGTCAGATAGATAAGATCAGAGGGGTCGCCTACTCTATTAGACACGTTACGCCAGGCTAATCTGGACCACGGTTACAATTTGGAGAACTTCCAAACCACCGAAAAACAAATTTATATATTTCAAAGAAATGTGCTCGTCACCCCGCAGGCAAAGATAGTTAATAATGCTGTTATTAACACCAATTCTTACTGTATCTCGAAAATGTATAGCATCTTTCAGTACACCCCACTTACAAACTATTATACTGTAAGATCCTACCAAGAAACTAAAAAGAAAAACAATTTTAGTTATAGGACAGTCCAAGTTACCAGACCAAACTATTAAGTTATATTCCATAAATGTTTTCTCTTGGCCTAGTTAGATAAATTCCTGTCGTATATGCTCAAAATTCATGTAGGTGACTCACCACACCATGAAAACAATTCACAACCATTCATAGAGGCTTTGAAGTAGACTAAAACAAACAATATAATGCATTAGTTAGTTTTGATTTTTGTGGGATATTTTACGACAGTTTATTAACTACTGTGGTTAATTAGCGTCCGAATGATATGAAGGTAATAATGCCAGTGAAATAAATCAAGGGTCCAGTGCCGAACCTTACCCAACATTTGCTCTTAATAGGATGAGGGAAAACCCTGGGAAAAACCTCTACCAAGTAACTTGTCTCAACAAGGATTTGAACTCGGGCCCGCTCGTTGCACTGTCAGGTATGTTAACCCTTACTCCACAGCGGTAGTCTGATTTTAGCTCACTATTTACAAAAGTTCTCTTACAAGAAACCATAAAGCTAATGGAAAACACTTACTACCATAATATAATTAAATTATTTCACCTTTTCTTGATATCGTCCCTTTCACTCACTTATGCCTTGGTTTTTAACAACCGCGTAGAACTCAAATACGTGTTTATTTAGGAGGCTGGATTTTAATAGCCACGCGCGGGACTGTTGCACAGCGAATCGACGCAAGACTCTCTGCGTAATGCGACAGTGGGATCCAGACTTCCACTTCGGCGTGACACGCAGTAGTGTGTAATACAATGTGATATAACGATTAGGGTTCGGAATTCAATTATGCACTATAAAGTAGTATTCCTATGTATTATAATTAATAGGCTTCGTATTCCTGCTACCTAAAGACTGAAGTTAAAGACACATTGGGTATATAGTACGCCGAACACAGGTGATACGGATAAGGATATAAACAAACAGGTCGTCGCTGCGTGTTCGTGTATTACAGTTAACTCCCGATATTCTGATACTGGTAAACATATGCTTGAGCCGTGATGTTCATTTTCTTGTGATTTTTGCCGTGAATAGTAACGTGTATTCGTAAGTTACGGAATTTCAACATATGCGGATGTCACTTGAAATGATTTTATATTGCAAGAAATTCTTTCAATAGCAGCACATGACGTTATTGGTACATGATGCAGTAACAGATATTCCTATTGTCTGATATGTTTTCGTGTTTCATTATGATATTGCGTGTCCCTCATCACTGAAAACGCACTAATTTTCTATGTAGGTACTTCTCTAGAATTTCCCTGAAATGCATATTATTCAGTTTATTAATTCGGATGTTGGCACTGAACATCATGGTAAACTACACAAATTCATGCTAAACGTCGAGTTAATATCTTCATAATTTTCAGATTATGATGGTACTGGTTTTTCAGATTACGTTCAACACGCTTTCTGTGCCTTTTGGTATTTCAGCGTCTTTCATTGCACTGTTTTTGTCACTTTTTCCTTTATTTTGCACAATTTATATGTAATGTTGTCTATATTGACAGTGAAAATATTAGATCAAATATTCTCAATAATGCCCTGCAATATTATACTCTTGAGCGTCTTACTTAAAGCATTTTACTCTGCAATGAACTTTCAATCAGCCACAACGATATAGTTATTTACCCTATATAATACGACTAGTAAGAGCAGTGATCGATAAGACTACTCACTATGACTGCGTCCCGGTTTTGACTTTCTAGAAGAAGAGTTCATAGAATGCGTAACTATTTTGTACACGAACATACCTGTATCAGCGCTGTGACGTCACATATACTTCGAATCAGACACCTTCATTCCTGTACATAGGTAGCTGAAATACGAAGCCTAATAATTAATGTAGCCTCCATGCACGTCTGATATGATAAAATGACATCAAGTATATATGGGTAATTATAACGATGCACCGAAGTATATATTATGATATTTCCATGCAGGAATTCTGCGTTACCATATGATGAAGAATCGGTGGAGAGGAGGAAAATTCTCTCGATTCCGGGTATTCAGCTCTACGTGCTGAAGCTTTATCCACTAAGCCAAACCGGATTCCATTCCGATGCCGGATTGAATCCTCTCAGTTTAAGCTTCACCGTTTAGTTTCCCTTTAGTGGCCAACCCTCACGCACTGTGTCACAGATGTGTGACAGTGGCACACTGTCCAACACACTAATGTGCAGAGGTGCACTCATTACGAGTGACAAAGAGGCCGGGATCAGACGGAATGAGCGCCGTCTTAAATCACAAATGATTATATATGCATATCATATTATAGCGATGTACCGAAGTGCATATGATATTTCCATGCAGAAGAATATGTGGAGCGGAGAAAAATTTTCTCCGGCTCCGGGATTCGAACCCGGGTTTTCAGCTCTATGTCTTAACGTTTTATCAACTCCAAAGTGAGACTATAGGTCTTAGCAATCACTACTCCTTTAACCCCTTATAGAAATACAACTCATACTAATATTTTTTCAAACACATCTAATAATATTTTAATTACTTGTAATGTAAAAATAAAATAATTGGTTACATTAAACTATTACACAACCGTTTTAAGTAAAAACACAATTTTTTATACATTGAAACCTTATTTCTTGCACGATCGTGTTGTTTGTTGTATTTAAAGCTATTGTTGTTAGATCTTGGAAGTTAGAATTCCCACACAGAAACTTGTTGCTGAAGAAACCATTCTTCATTACATAAAACTATACTGAAACAGATCCATTACAGTTAACCTATTGTTCATTAGTTACCATTACAGTGCAGTTTTGCGAAGGCTTTGGAATAATATTGGTCTAAATCTTCAATGCAAAATACATTGTATTTGGAATTACTAAAATATGATCGTACAATGCAAGTTTGTGAAATGCATTCCACACTCTCGGAAGCTCGTTTTTTTTTTAACTTTTCTTCTATTTTTTTAAAAATAGCACTTCCAGACCTTGTATCATACGGAGCAGGTAGGTTACATTCACTAATCAGCTGAGTTTCCTTATAGGTATATAACGCTATGAATGGAGGGATTGCAAGGATGGTAGTTCTTTTTTATAAGTTGTGCTCTAAGCAGGTAGCAGTAGGCTAATGGCTGTGTCTATCAAGTAGAATGTTCCAATGCAAACTTCGCCATGCTTAAAGCAAAAGGAATTCATATTCCTTTAGCTAACATATTGAAGTGAAAAATCAACAAATGTGTGTTAATAAACAATAAGTTTAATACAGAACAAAATATTTTATTTATGCATCAATTCGGTGACGTAGAGGAATGCGTAAAGGCGTAGGTTATAATTATACATATCAGCAGCTTAGGTACTCGTAATGATTATGTGAAGGTCAATGGAAGATTTAAAAACATCACTTTTGTCTCTAAGGGCGGATTTTAGGCCAGATAAAAAAAATATTTTATAATGTTATTAGTAAAAATACAATTATTAAAGTAAGGATAATGCACAGTCTGATACAAGAAACGTAATTCTACATATTTTTGTCCTTTTTTTCTTTGGATGTCCTGATTCTATTTATTCACTTTAGCCTTCATGTCGATATAGATAATCTAACTACAACATTTCATCTTCAAAATTATCAATGCCGAATATTTCTGCCAACTTGTGCTCTTTCAAACTAAGTAACTATTGTTAACTAACTTAATTGGCCAATTACATTTATAGCTGACAAGCAAGTTTTTGACAATCCTTATCGTTACTGCGCCGAACTTGTCACTTAACAGGCAGTTAATGGTTGTTAAAATTTAAACAACGTTGATGCACTTGACCATATATCTAATAATAGAAAACATTTAATAATCGTTTCTTTGAAATTTGTCTCATTTCTTACTACCATAATTTATTATGATACTGAATTCAATACTAATAATTTTTTAATAATTTCAAGGAAAAAAATTGTTCCGGGCCCGGGACCATTGACTGAGCGCGCTAATGCTGTACCGACTGAGCTACACACTGATTTTTTAGTCCTGACAGCTCAGCAACGCGAAAGAGGGAAAGTAATAGGAGTAGTGGGGAGAGTTCCGGAGTAGAGATAAGAGAGAACGGTCGGTAAAGGTACGCAGTACAGCTTAACTGTACTGGAAACACAACGCTATTCCGCATGCGTGACATCCGATCGCTCTGACTGCAGGCGACAAAATAACCTGAACATCCCTTGGCGTAACTTAATGGACTCACCTCACACAGGCGCACACGGCTGGCGACTGTCAGGACTAAATAATCGCACTGTACACAGGAACTATACTAGATACCGGCTCAATTTTTCCCTTTATCTACATACCTCAAGTGGGCTGACAATACGTCAAGTCCAACATTGAGTGCACACAAACTCTGTATTTCAGGGGAATCGAAGTCAGCTTCACAGGGAGCTATACCTGAAAGCCATATTTGCATAATAATATTTATATAGATCTACTACCTCGTAATATTCTTCCAATGCGAATACTTCACATACATTCAGGACATCTTCGAAACAGTTAAATGGTTATTCTGATTCTCAAGAAAGAAAAGTTAAATCCATTTAACTCTACAACCATTACAGTTACTTGGTTTTGAAAATGTTAATCATAATAACCTTACAAAAAGTTTTAGTATCCATCATCCTTTCTACGTGCTATTAGGCCCTTCGTCCACCGACGAGATCAAACGCATACTATTAATCGGGCGACTAATCACCCAGGCAATTTTACCAATAAAATCATACCTAGCTCGTCCATCGAAGAGCAACGCTATAAATCGTAAGAAACGAAACGTGTTGGTCGGCAGGTAATCACTTGGATTGTCGTCGTCGTCCAAATCAGGGTGACTCCAAAAACGTTTCTGACTACTTTCACAAGCTTGGAAGTACGATTAGCCACAGTAAGCTACTCATCAAACTACAACATTATCACGATTGAATTAAATTAGGTTTCTTTTACGAAGGAAAAACGGCGAAATTATCGTAAGTGATCTCCCGCCCGCTATTTATTGCGTCGCGTTGGTTTTTCCGGTAGACGAAGGGCCTTATCTTTTCATTAAAATTTCTCCTTTGAAATTCTTGTAACTTATGACTGCCTTGAGAATCTGTAGAATTTACATTCGGTTTAAATGCCCTCATTTTCTACGACTCCAATTATCAGATTTAGAATTTTCAATCCTGTTATCTTCTTGAAGTTTCGTCTGTCCTTAGCAAAGTGCGTATACTCACAATAGTCATCTGAAACGCAGCCACGCATATCATCACCTCGTTCGTCAGGAAACTCGCCAGCATGACGGGGCTCAAAATTTCTTGAATGCTTTCAGATATTCTGTAAACGGAACACATAAATACTGTATATCCTTGCAAATCAGTTGGGTTAATACGCATGTTTTGTAACAGTATTATCAGTCTCTATTGTTGCGAAGAATTTAAGTCCTAAATGCCCTAATGCCGGTGTTAATTTTCGGCTGGATTATTGTAGAAGGCAAGAAAAATGGAGCCAGGACTGAACCGGTTCTGTCTAACGAGTGTTTGATAGTGGTTCTAATAACCTTATCTTCTATGTAAACTCAGTTGACAAATAATTTCGAAGCATTGGTTGTAGGATGAGATGTGGCATAGTGCAAAAAACCCAAAAACAATTAAATACGAGATAGCTATGAATTAATATTTTACATCTGCGAATGTTACTTCGATGATCTGAATGGTCTTGAAATACAGTAAAATGTTCAAACAAACGTGGCGAATAATATGATTAAATAATTGCCTTTATATTCATTTTGAAATAGTACTGATCATTCTTCATATTATTTTATTTTTAACAGAGAAATATATATACTGATGTAGAACCTTCAATGAATCCTTGATTACGCTTAATGTAGTGTCAAGTAACGGAGTGAGAGGAACCTGGAAATCCTTTAAACATACTTACTTACTTACAACTTGCTTACCCGAAGGTTCATTGCCGCCCTCACATAAGCCCGCCATCGGTCCCTATCCTGTGCAAGATTAATCCAGTCTCTATCATCATATCCCACCTCCCTCAAATCCATTTTAATATTTTCCTCCCATCTACGTCTCGGCCTCCCCAAAGGTCTTTTTCCCTCCGGTCTCCCAACTAACACTCTATATGCATTTCTGGATTCGCCCATACGTGCTACATGCCCTGTCCATCTCAAACGTCTGGATTTAATGTTCCTAATTTTGTCAGGTGAAGAATACAATGCGTGCAGTTCTGCTTTGTGTAACTTTCTCCATTCTCCTGTAACTTCATCCCGCTTAGCCCCAAATATTTTCCTAAGCACCTTATTCTCAAACAACCTTTACCTATGTTCCTCTCTCAGAGTGAGAGTCCAAGTTTCACAACCTTACAGAAGAACCGGTAATATAACTGTTTTATAAATTCTAACTTTCAGATTTTTGGACAGCAGACTGGATGATAAGAGCTTCTCAACCGAATAATAACACGCATTTCCCATATTTATTCTGCGTTTAATTTCCTCCCGAGTGTCATTTATATTTGTTACTGTTGCTCCAAGATATTTGAATTTTTCCACCTCTTCGAAGGATAAATCTCCAATTTTTATATTTCCATTTCGTACAATATTCTGGTCACGAGACATAATCATATATTTTGTCTTTTCGGGATTTACTTCCAAACCAATCGCTTTACTTGCTTCAAGTAAAATTTCCATGTTTTCCCTAATCGTTTGTGTATTTTCTCCTAACATATTCACGTCATCCGCATAGACAAGAAGCTGATGTAACCAGTTCTATTCCAAACCCTGCCTGTTATCCTGAACTTTCCTAATGGCATATTCTAAAGCGAAGTTAAAAAGTAAAGGTGATAGTGCATCTCCCTACTTTAGTCCGCAGTGAATCGGAAAAGCATCAGATAGAGACTGACCTATACGGACTCTGCTGTATGTTTCACTGAGACACATTTTAATTAATCAAACTAGTTTCTTGGGAATACCAAATTCAATAAGAATATCATATAATACTTCCCTCTTAACCGAGTCATATGCCTTTTTGAAGTCTATGAATAACTGATGTACTGTACCCTTATACTCCCATTTTTTCTCCATTATCTGTCGAATACAAAAAATCTGATCAACATAGCCATGTTAATTTTAAAACCCCTTCTCTGCTACCAAATAGTAAACTGCTCATAAATTGAATTCTCCTCGTCAACTTCTGTTGCTTGATTTTGAATATCTCTCAAAACGGAATGCCGGTTCAATTGAAAACATGTTTTCTCATAGCGCTTGTTTATTGCAATAGTATCAATTCTTTGAAAGACCAATCTGAAGATTCGCAGGGGATTTATTGGGTCCCTATAATTGCATGAATTGTTTATGCCTTCGATTTGGTGCTATTGTGATATTTTTATTTTTAAAGAATTAGTTCTTATTTATTTGTGATTATGACCGATACTTTTCCTGTTTTATAGAAAACAATTCCATACCGAATTCCTCTACTAATGTAGTGAGCGAAGAACGGGTTGCATTACATGTTTTCAGCAAGTTAGCCGTGGAAGTAGAAATTTCAACCGATCAATTAATATGGGCTATTCCAAAATTAATTAAAAAATGTAAAATTAGTGTGTGTAGTTATTTGTTTAAGGAAGATAGCTAATTACACCTGTTAATAACTACGCCATTTTAACTACTATCGTAATCGAAAAGAATCAAGCCAGTCAGAGCAATACCACGTATTGGTCCCTGACTAGACGCGCCTGTACTTGTCACTCCTTCATAACCCGAGAGCGGAATTTTAGGCCCTAAAAATGACATTTTAGGCGGCTAAAATAGGCTCTTAAACTGCTTTACTTAGGCTGTATAAAATAAAAAATAGGCTTTTTTAAGAATGTCACTAATATAAGATTCAACATTTATTTAATGCAAAATTCTAGGATTAAAAGAAACTTCCACAGATTTCACATTTTACAAGGATACACACGCATACACAGAATTAAGATATTCTGGGTGCTATTCATAGACATTTCGCTGGCCTGCGCTACGAGCGTGCTAAACTAGTCCCAGCTATCGAATGATTACTTGTACAGGATTCATATCATATCATATCATATCATATCGCTAATACAGGTTTATAAATACGAAAAATGTTAGTTCGCTGATCATCCACCGGAAGCCTGCGCTAAGAATAACTATGAATATGGCCCTCTGACTTTAAGTTAGTGTTTTTCATTCACCAATCACATTTCCTTAGTTTGTTTCACAGTAGATGATCAACACCTATTGTGGCTATTGTGTCGCTCACTGCTGTACTTAAAAATGGTGAGAAAAAAGAGGTTGTTATCTATCTTGGAATGTAAGAGAATGCTTATTCGGGTACAACCCAGCGAGTTTGTGTTAAATTACTGACAGACAGATAAAGATATAATAATAATAATAATAATAATAATAAGAATAAGAATAATAATAGGCCTAATAATAATAATTTGTCCCGTAGGAGTTCTTTTACATGCCATTAAATCTACTGGCATAAGCCTGTCGCATTTAAGCACACTTAAAAACCACTGACCTGGATCGGTATCGAACGCACAACCTCGAGCACAGAAGGCCAGAGCTATACCGATTACGCTACCCAGGCCGACTGAAAGTTGGAATTTTTAGATTGAAAAATTGTAAGAATGAGAAGAAGTGGTCCGGAGGTACTTCTCTATTGTGTTGTTCACTGCTAGGAAGGAGTAGTTGTTATCCGTCTTGGAATGTAAACGGCACAGGATGTTAAGAAAACAAGTAAACAGTTATGAAAGAGATGCAACAATTTTAAAAACTTAAAAATAGGCACTAACGTCGAAATAGGCATTTTAGGCACTATAAACCCCTTCATTTATACCCATATATCCATGAAAAATGTAAATATTAAATCTCAAGCCTATATGTATCAAGGAAAAAAAATAGGTTTTTGCCTAAACTCCACTCTCTATTCATAACATCTTGACTACTATAGAGTGTAATTTCTTCATTAATTAATTAACTCCCTTGCATCTATTGTGCTAACTGATGGCGTTACAACTAAAGTATGTGATGGCGAAACTTGTGTTTTGATTTATGCTCAACGACAGTGCTGTAAGTATTTTTTTTAACCATTACTTTATTAATAAATGGCACACTAGTAAACATACCCATATTCATACAAATTTCAAGACTCTAGAATACAGGGAACTCTTCACCTTCAAAAGAAGTGCCCCCTAGAGTCGACTACAGGAGTCAAACCCGGGATATCTAATTCGATAGCCAGCATGCTGACCACCACACTGTTTGCAACTAAGATCAGTCAGGCGTCTTGGTCATCCTTACTCAAGTTCTATTCATGACACATTTACTTTATTAAAAGAGAAATCCTTGGCTGAGGCGCTTGCCTGCGATTTGAAGTTGCGCTCGAGCGTGTGTTCGATTCCCACGGTTGAGTTTTCTCCGAGGTTTTCCTAAACGTAACACGAATTCCAAGTAATTTATGAGGAATCCTTGGCTTCATCTCGCCATATACCATCTCACTATCACCAATTTCGTCAACACCAAATTAAATTACCTAATTTTGATAAAGCGTCGCTAAATAACCAACTTAAAAAAAAATAAACCCAACTCTAAGCCACTTAATACTCACTGCAATATGGCCTGATGATACTTCACACAGGCGACCAGGTATTCTTCCACACTGCCTTCCAAATATTTCACGTCTCTAGTGTTGCCGATGTCTTCCACATTAGAAGCAATATTGCCGGTAACTGATTCTGAAGGTTTTTCAGCTTTCTCTTCTGGGAATATTACATCAATGTCTCTTATCGACGAAATTAATATCTTGAGGTGCGTAGTTGTGTGATATATCAGAGAAAATTTTATCAAGGTCGAAGCTGTGAAATGAGTACCAATCTCATATATGACCAGAGCTTGAAAAAGGTAGTATGTTTCGTAAATTGGAAACTCCAGAGCATTTTCTGGCCGCCAAATAACGAAGCAGAAGTATTTATCAGTGTCTACGGTAGCATTGAACTCTCCAATTAACATCGATGTGTATTTTCTAATGATAGGACACATTCCCCATCCAAAAATCACACCCGATCCCAATGCCAACATTACATACGTGACTTTTTTGGCCCACTTCGTGGCACTTGCGACAATCTGTAGTTTATTGTCAAGTATAAGAACGTCATCCACATTTTCCATTACCGTGTTTTCCAATACGTGAAATAAATTTTTCAAACTATCCTGCTTCGCTGTAAAGTATGCTGAAGATAAATGACAATAGCTCACCGATGCCGTCTGTAATATAATCTGGATTAAGATGCTTATATTTTCCAAGTTCTGGTAGAAAGTAACAGCGAATCCAATGTATAAAACGACGTAAGAAGAGAAACATAAAAAGTACACAAGTACCTGCAACTTATATTGCCATGTATTGCTTTCTGGGTAGATCAGACCAAGATATCTTAGTACTTTTCTTTGGAGACTCAGCAGATCGTAGGTGAAATGGTTTCCCATTTGAGTACCCGATTCTTCCTGGATCTGCAGATTCTTGTCTGTGGTCTGCATTCCTGTTACAAATATCGCCAGATAGAATAATGTAGCCTATTTAGAAATTATTTTTGTGTATTCTTCAGAAAATTAATCCCCTCATAAAAGTACGTAATGAATAGTTTTAGCAGTTTTAACTTGTTTTCTTCCTTGACTAAATATTTTGTTTTTTTCACTACCTGTGATAAAAGAAGCTGCTTACAGGTCTTGTAGTTAACCTTGTCTTGTACGAAGTAAATGGGTAACTGTTGTCGACACAATATGATGCATAGGACTGATCATATCGTTTGCGTGTAATACTCTATTAGCTTAGTAGTAAATAACTAACATGCTATAAATGTTATATACGATAAGTTACGTAGGGTCTTGTCCAAACATCGCAACGTGTCGATTGCAATCATTCGCCAATGAAAGTCTCTTTGTCTTATCCCATATATGCCTCTAGGCCTGGTCCAGTTCTAGAGGGCCATTCCAGAAAGTCGACCGACATATTTTCCGGCGAATTCCTTCGCGCCTCATATTTTCTAAACTACATGATATATTTCAATGAAATAAATGGTGATTGACAGACGAAGCATCAATGTATCCAACGTGACCTTGAGTTCCAGCGAGTGACGTCATCTAGCGATACCCGAAGGGGAAGGCGGGTCGGACGGCAGCGGAGGAAGTACAACTCCAGAATGCGAAGCGATAGAACGTTCACAATATTGTCAAACGATTCGTAATGAACCAGGCTATAATCTAAATTGACCAAACAACAATCAGCAAGATAAATTGGAATAATTCGCGAGTGAATTTCATTAAAGAGAGAAAATTCGAAATGTGGAAACATATGCAGTAGAAATGGAAGCGGGTGTATAAGCAGCGAATACCTTATATTCGTCATGCCATACCGAGAGACGTATTTACATTTAAAACTGGTGGCTATTACTTCGATATAGGGTACCCCGATTTTTGTAAACATTTTATCATTTTTATTCCCAGATATTTCTAACCTGACGGACAAAGTAGAATGTCTGTATTATAGGCTACTTTAATATTCTCGTATGACCTCATGATATGGAAAAGTATAGAATTCCTTATCTACAACAGGTACTGTACAGTAGTGGCAAAAAAAAAAACAGGATCGACCCTTGTAGCTGATTTCAGAGCCTTGTTCACTCTAGAGCACGATAGACTGGTAACTAAGACTTTCGTGGTTCGAATCCTGACTGGGAAGGAAACTTTTTTTTTGTTCCTTATTCAAATTTATTCCCAGTATTTTTCGATTGTTGGTAAAATTCATGTTCTGGGAATAATAAGTTAATTAAGTAGTAAAATATCGCTGCAATCGAAAAGTATTGGGATTAAATTTGAATAAGGAACAAAAAATAGTTTCCTTCCGAGGCAGGATTCGAACCACGAAATTCTTGGTTACCAGTGTATCTTGCTCTGAGTGAACAAGGCTCTGAAATCAGCTACAAGGGTCAGTCCGGTTTTTTTTTTTTTTTTTGCCACTACTGTAAATATCCGTGCGTTGATTTTCAGTTTTAAAATTGCGTCTAAATCGACGAGTAGTGCCTACAGGAAATTCATAAGAGAATAATAGTGTTAAAGACTAAGTGATGCAATGATTTATTCCTGTATGTGATTAAGATCCAGTTTCGGGCAACAGTTAAGCAGACCACAACTAAGGCTGAAGTGCTAGCGCATTGGCTTTCCATCCAAGTGGACAGGGTAAGATCCCCGGCCAGGTAGTAGTAATATAATTTGTTGTGGACAAAGCAGACGTAACAGAGCATTTTCTCGTGATACTCCAACTTCCATCTATCATTCCACCAACACTTTTCACCTCTTCCTCATTCCATAAATCACCTGCAATAGTTAAAAATATGCTGGTTAAGTTTTGGAGATAGTTCAAATTTCCGATCCTATTTATGCTATGTAGAAAGTTGGGGCTGCTGGTCCCTGGGGCTTGTCAGGTTACTCGTCTGCTGATGAGACTTGTCACTATCCGGGTGTGACAGGATGCTCACCTGTCAGCATCGAATTCATTAATTTCACCCAGGTCACCTATCTGACTTAGACAATCATCGCATAGGGCGCACAATAGCTCAAAGCATGACTAAATACAAGGACCCGTTACGTGTTCAGCCCTTGGAAAGCTAAGCCATTATTTTTATTGATTCTCAGGACCTACATTTTCCTTTACTCTGTTCTCCAGCATGAGGAATATATCTTCGAAAACAATTATTAATATAAGATGCCAAAAGACCCTAGTATTCAACCATTATTGTTGTTATTATTATTATTATTATTATTATTATCATCATTGTTTGTTCGTTTGCTATTATTATTATTATTATTATTATTATTATTATTATTATTATTATTATTATACTTATGTTATACTCTACATCAGCGGTGACCAAAGCGGGTGTCGTGATTACATCGTGAAATCACAGACATTCAAACAGGTACGAGGAGTTTCCTGTATATTGCTGTGTGTTTCATTCACGTACTGAAGGCAAGCAGTGGCGGTATCATGTCGCTCTACAAACTGTGTCTCTACAAACAGTAAGAAGTGGTTTCGTAAAGAATGAGAAGGAGAACTTTTTTGTTGTACTGTCGGACAAAATGTAATATGTTTCCTTTACTCAATGGTTCAATTAGGAGTATATAGAAACATTAATTGCCACGCTGAATAATTTATTATTATTATTGTTATTATTACTGTTATTATTATTTATTATTATTATTACTGATCACTACGTAGGCCTATGTGTTTCTATAATTCTTCTCTACCTGCATGAATATTGATATTTTTAGATCTTCTCCCTATAAGGATAAAATTATTAGGTTTTATCTCAATTTTAACCTTCTTAATCTTTATATGAGGTAACTATTTATTAATTATTCATTTAATAGTAATTTTGTAGAAAAAGCCTTTTAATAGAACAGAATTTCTCAAAAGAGTAAAGATTAAAATAGCTTAAATAACTTGCCTATAAGAAGTTTTTAATATTGAAAAACTACGAATTTCTCGACCAAGTATCGATAGAAGAATTTAGAAAATCCCTGATTATATTCAAGAGGAAGGTTAAAAAAAAGAAACAAGAAAAATCGTATATTATTCACTTGCTCTTGATGACTGTAGTGACATTATTGATAGAGCAAAGCTAGAGATTTTTACCCGCGGGAATGATCAAGATGCCAGTACAGAAATACCACTGGTTGTAGTTTTCATGCCAAGTACCTTACCTCCGTCTCCTTACTTCATAGGCTATCTGTCGCATTTAATCACTGCAGTTCGAGTTTTGGTCACCGCTGCTATGCTTCATAAGCTTTAATCTCAGTTACAGTTCTTCAGTTCCATAAGTGGTGTGATTAGGACAAAATTTTGCAGAGAAATTTGTCGACATAAACTTCTGTTTATATCAATTTCATATTGTGGTATGCCGATAAGCTTTTAATGTTTGTCTATAAGTGTTTATTTACTGTGCTACCTTTGCTTATCTTAAAAGTTAATAATTTGCATTAACGTTTTCGATACATGTGTATCATCTTTTGCTAGCCAAGCAAAAATCATAAACGCATACACTAATACTAAAACAAAAATATTGGAAACCAATGCCAATATCTGGTTTAACCAACAATGTCTAATACACAAAGTTACCCCAAAATACGCAAAAATCACTAGAAATAGATTCTACACACAGCCAGCTCAAATAACTAACAACTAATACCAGAAATTACGTATAAAAAACGAAATCAAATTCTTACATAAAAAGAAAGACTACCTGAACAAGAAACTCTATGACCTACATTTACAATTAGCAAAATCTTTAGGCAACCAATGGGATAACATATATCAAAACAGTAAAGAGAAAATAAACAAAGTAGTGAAACGTAAACATGAAACACTGCAGAGAAAACTAAACAATCTAATCACCAACCAGTCACAACAACAACCCAACAATCCCACATTCAACAATAGGATAGTAAACTTAACAACCCTCAAATTAAACACCGAAGAAGCAAATATCCTAAATAACGGATATAAACATAACTATCCACCAAGAAATATTAAAAAAGTAATAGAAAATATAGCAATTGAAACCCAACACATCATACAGAACAGTGAACATGAAAACAAAGAATCCCTACAATACAGCACCGCAAAAATTATAGAAAAGTATATAAAAAACCCAATCACCAAAAAAGAGTTCAAAACAGCTAAAAACCAACACAAAGAATTAAAACAAAAACTAGAAGAAAGCAACATTTTACACATAAAAGCAGACAAAAATGACGCAGTAGTATTGATGAACAAAACAGAATATATAGATAAAACCAATGCATTCTTCAACAGCAACCAGATTACGGAAGTGAAATCAGATCCCACAGAAACATACCAAAAACAAATAAAAACCGCCATAAAAAATGTACCTGATTTTATACCAAAAAATAAAACCCACAACCTTGTTATGAAGAACCCCAAAGTACCCAACTTAAAAATACTTCCCAAAACACATAAAACAGAAATGACAATGAGACCAATAGTGAATTGCAGAGAGGCCCCAAACTACAAAATTAATAAACACTTATACAAATTCTTAAGCAATAACATCATTCAAGACACTCAATACACCATCATCAATACGAAACAAATCACAAAAAAACTTCAAAAACTAAAAACCACGAACAATACCAACATACTTTCACTAGATGTTACAAACTTATACACTAATATACCAATCGATGAAACCATCAATATAATTACCAAAAAACTCAATGAAGCCAATTACTAAAAACATCATTAAAACAAATTATTTCAAATTTGATAATAAAATATACGCCCAATCAACAGGATTAGCCATGGGCGACCCCCTGTCTGGATACCTAGCTAACATATTCCTACAAGACCTAGAAAACAAACACATAAACAATTTAAACAATAGGTTCAACTTCAGCATTTACGCAAGATACGTCGACGACACAATAATAATATACGAAAATACTCAAAACACAAATAATCAAATACTAGATGAGTTTAATAAATGTCGCCAGAACATAAAATTCACATTAGAACAAAGTAACAAGAATAGTCTAAAATTTCTAGATCTAAATATAACAACAGAACCCCCCAACAATAACATTTAACATACATAGGAAACGAACAGCAACTACACATTCCATAAACAAACACTCCATACATCCCACCACACACAAAATCAGCAAATTCCGCTTCCTTATTGACAGATTACTTACAACCCCGCTAAATAAAGATAATTACAATAAAGAACTTAATTACATAAAGCATTTAGCCACATAAAACGGATATGAAAAACAACTAATCAATAACCTAATACAAAAAAGGAAAACAAAATTACATAAAAAAGATTTCACAACACTTCAACCCGAGAAAACACAAAACAAAAAACAATGGCACAGTTTAACGTTTTACGGTAAGATCTCAAACAAACTTAGTAACCTTTTTAAAAAGCAAAACATCAATATAGCCCCCCGTACCAACAACAAATTAAATAACATAATTCCCAATAAAACCAACAATAACGAACCCCTCCTAATCAGTGGCATATACCAATTAAGATGTAAAAATTGTACTAAAACATACATAGGACAGACCCGGCGCAATTTTAAAATAAGATTCCGCGAACATACCTCCGATTTCATTTACAATAGGAACAGATCCAAATTCGCACAACACCTCAGAGACGAGAATCATGAATTAACAAATATAAACGAAACTTTGAAAATACTAAAAATCACAAATGATCTCACAATAGAAACAGCTGAACAATTCCACATCGTAAAAGAATTCAACTCAGGAAAACCCTTCTAAACGAACAAATAGCCAACACAAACAATCCACTTTTCAACTTATTTAAATTATTCCCGCCCAAACAAACACACACAGGTTCCACCAACTCCCCCTCCACTTCCGGTATTAGACGACGTAACCTAAGAAATATTGTGAGCGAGCCCACCAGTTTAATATCAGCCAAGCATCAAGTAGGAGCAGTTCAACACACGTCAAATCGTAAGTTATTCTCTTGCAATAGTTTCCACCAGAAGCAGTTTCAACCAAAATTTAATCAAAACAACACCAGCCAATTTTCAATTCAATTTATTAATATTTACGCATATTGTTACAGACACGCAAGGCTGTATTAAACTCATGGACTCGACAACATCCATCTTGTACCAATAACGTCAAACCACCGACACATAGCAGCATAGCAACATATATCTATGATTTTCACATCAATCTAGTGACCAAAATCGAATGAAATGCTTTAATAATACACATCGTTAATAATTATGTACATGTTAGTGATATAAACAGTACTCCGTTTCAGTTCGTTATTAAAATCAAGATCAACAGAAGCAGCCCCATCTAACGATGTTAAAAACTGGCACACACAGTCAACAAGTGCTTGCAGTGTTTTAAAGTGTCCTACAACGTTTTTTATATTCTTCTGATTATTTATAGTTTTACATCACTTTTAAACAATTTTAAATTTTTTAAATTGTACTATATGGACTGCAAATGATTTTAACTTAATGTAACATGTGTATTATAGACAAAATTAGGTTAAGTTAGAGCAATTCACTTTAGCAAGATCATAATAAGTTCCATACCATAAGGCAAGGTTTTCATCATAAATGTTTATCTAACACTCTACATCTGAAGATGATACACATGTATGGAAAACGTTAATGTAAATTATTAACTTTTAAGATAAGCACAGGTAGCACAGTAAATAAACAATTATAGTTCTGTTTGTATGTTAGCAAATAACATCAGCTGAATATTCATATTACTCGACCGAGGCGAGTGGAGCCGCGGGCGTAATGTGAACTATCGCGATGAGGTATTACGAACGCAGGAGTAGTAGCGACACGACTTCGGGCTGCAGGACTCCACTGGCCTTGGTCGAGTAATACCATATGCCGTATTATGTTATTTATTCCGTAGTGCAGTGCTGTTAGCAGGGTATACTGCAGGCCTGTATGTGTCTCTGAAATATTAATATCGTGTCTATAATATTTTCACCACATTTAATGTTATGTTTTATCAGTACAAGGACGTCACGCTATCTCTGTTTTTACAGAAAGCTGTTATTGTGCTTGGCGTTATTAATAATGAATGTTATTTCACCGTCATATTGTCTCCATTTTACGATAATTATTTAATGTTTATTACAAAGCGTTATAAAGTATGGCAGTATTTTCTTACTGCGATTTCATTTTATTCCGTCTTGTTATTATTTTTAAAAGGCCACTTGTCCACAATTCTCTAAAATTGAGTTATTGCCAGCTCCTTATTTATTAAGTCAAAAGACATGTTTACCAAGAAAGGACGCCTGTATCAATGTTCTTATGTGCCTGCGAACATCACTCCAGGAGCATTTATTTTTATTGTTTCTTGTTCACGTTAACACTTTGTTTAAAAAAATTAAAAAATTGTTTAACGACATGTTACAAGTATTAAAATTTTTTAAAAATGTTATATACAGTTGTCAAAAGAAAAAGTGGCCGCTCTCTTGAAACAAAGTTCCCTTCGGGTATCTTCGCTACAATTCGGAGACAGGCGATGTTACATGTTGTTGGACCAAGTTGCCTGATATCTACAGTTATAATTGAAGTATTCTGTGTGTTATTCGATAGCGTAACGTAATGGTAGCGTTCCGGCCTCTTATTCGTGAGGTCCTGCATTCGAAAACAATTTCGTGCTTTTTATATTCTTTTTTGTTATGTTTTTAAGAGAGAGAAACAAAATATACATAATTGCTCCTTTCTCTTTTTCTCTTTTACGATTATTTTAGTAATTAACATCACGTTCATTAATATATTATGCCATGACTTTATCATTATGACATTGTGGCTGCAAATGGAAAGAAAAAGATTTTATTCTCAATAAAAATATCTTTCGTGGCATAAACAAAACAAATTTACCGGCGTCGGCCTTAGAACATTCAAACAATTAAGCGTTCAAAAAACAAAACAAAAAGTCACAATTCGATATTTAGTTTATCTTCCCCTTATCTCGATCATCTTGCAGTCGAGTGGGCATGGAATCGGCTAGTCTTTGCAAATAGCGACTGTTCTTAGAAACGATATTCCAGGAATTCTGAACATACATACATAAGTGTTCTGCCCATGGGCAGGTCTTTCATTGCAAACCCAGCATTCTCCAATCTTTCCTATTTTCTGCCTTCCTCTTAGTCTCCGCATATGATCCACATATCTTGGGTTATTTTCTTGGGTTATTTTACGACGCTGTGTCAACATCTAGATTATTTAGCGTCTGAATGATATGAAGGTGATAATGCCGATGAAATGAGTCCGGGGTCCAGCACCGAAAGTTACCCAGCATTTGCTCGTATTGGGTTGAGGGAAAACCCTGGAAAAAACCTCAACCAGGTAACTTGCCCCGACCGGGATACGAACCCGGGCCACCTGGTTTCACAGCCAGACGCGCTGACCGTTACTCCACAGGTGTGGACTCCACATATCCTATTGTCGTCTATTATTCTTTTCAACCACAGACACAACAAATTCCTTTTCCTCTTTCTAATCAGTTTCAGCATCATTCTTTCTTCACCCACTTTTTCAAACACAACTTTATTTCTTATTCTGTCTGTCCACTTCACACCCTCCGTTCATCTCCACATCCACATTTCAAATGCTTCAATTCGTTTCTCTTCATTTCGTCGTAATGTCCATGTTCCTTCCTCATACAATGCCACACTCCACACAAAGCACTTCACTAGTCTCTTCCTTAGTTCTTTTTCTAGAAGTCCGCAGAAGATCCTTCTTCTTCTATTAAAAGATTCCTTTGTTCATGTTTGCAGTTTTTCTTGGGAAGGATAAATGCGGTAACTTCCCGTTGCTTTCCGCACACCACTATGTCTTTCGCATCTTATTAGATTCCAGGGGGCCCAACCGTGGAGATGAGGAGAGTGGATTTGACTAATTGGGCCCTCCGGACTTCACCGAAATTCACCGCAAGGTTTAAATTTTAGTTCTATCGGGATGTCTGACCCGACCAGAGATCGGGAAATCCCAATTAGCCTTTTGCCCCCCGCATCCTGGACTAGCTTCTACAAATCATCAGAAAATCTTAGAGTGTGATTGGGCCAATTTTTCAGAAAATGTTTCCACACTTTTGCCCTTGGAGCTCAACGGAAGAACGTCGGAATTTAGATGTCAACGTCTCATGTTCAATTCCTCGTCACTCCTTTTCATTTTATTGTGGTTCAAGATAGTATAATATAATAATACAGAAAGAAAAACTAACACCAGTATTATGCAACTATATTGTTCCAAATCTAATATTAAATTTATGTTATTTAATCGCTAAAGAACGATAACTGAATATAAATTATAACTTGAATATTATTTATGTCGCTAACGATTACAATATAAATAACTTGAATTTTATTTATACAGTATCATTAAAGAATGATAACGAAATATAAATGATAAATATCGGTTTGTTTAATTAATATAAGATATTATGTAATACGTATTTAATTATCTAAATAAAATAACCTATTTTACAAAGAAAAATGGTTATTTGTATTATAATAATTACTTGCATAAAATACAGATTATTTATATCGCGAAAGAACAATAACAATATAAATAACTTCAATATTATTTATAATACTAACGAAGAAAAACAGAATATAAATGATAACTTGAATATTATTTATATCGCTAAAAACGATAACAGAATATGAAAAACGTGAATATTATTCATATCGTTCTAAAACGATAACAGAATATAAATGACTTGAATTTTATTCATATCTCTAAAGAACGATAACAAAATATAAATAACGATATCGTTAAAGAACGATAACAGAATATAAATTATAATTTCAATATTATTTACATCACTAAAGAATGACAAAAAATTAAGATGAAAACTTGAAGAAGGCCCGAACCCACAACCTTCGAATTATTAAGCAAGCACTCTACCGCTGGTCTATGAGGCACAGATATGGAACACATTCATAGTTCCGGAACTGCTTGTACAAGCAAATGCATCGTGTAACATCGCCGCGACCCGAAGTGGACTTAGAAAATATTAGCTGTTCACGAGTGCGGCCACTTTTTTTTTTACAACTGTACCTTAGACAGACGGCCCGTTTCGACGCCAGTTCCGCGTCATCTTTACTGTCCTACGATCTATTGATGTTCCTGTTGATCTTGCATACTGTCATTTGCATTCGTCAGTTATAGGGGTGCGGGTGTGTTGCTCCTATGGTCGGGGGTGGTTGTTTGTGTGCTATGTATCATGATGTCGAATAATGTTTGCTTATTGAACTGTAATTGTGTATTAAGTATATGTTGTGGGTGTGTTATTGTATGTTTGTATATTTCGTATTGTTCTAAGATGTTTAACTGTGGACTTTTTGGTGTGATGTGTAGAATTTCCATATCTGTTCTTAGAAAGCATGATGGAAATATTGAGATTGTCAATTAATCCTAGATAAACACAATATAATATTTGTTACTCAGTCAAATGACAAATCAATGTAAAATAATGACTTATATTATATGGTCATTAAGTTTTATATACATGAATTACAAATTGCTAACGTTTTCGCCCATTCAGGCATCTTCAGGCACAATTATACAATATCTCAATATCAAACTGTGTAGCCATTACATTGGTGGTAGATAAACTGTTTAAGATTAATGATGTACAAAACATCTCCATAATTAAAATGTAATATTACAAGTCATAAAATTAAAATAATGTTAAAAACCACGTAGTGTTGTAATTAAACTTCATAATATTCTGTAGAACTCTTGTTCAGTAGAGTCCAATGAGTGATGAATTATGTCTGAAATATATAAATAAATACGAAATAGAAATAGGAAATTATCAAATGTAAAAGTGTAATCGGATTGGATAATTGAAAGTACTCACGTCGTTTGAACGTGGCAACTGTATAGATCACTATAAAACAGCCTGTGATTGAAGTAGTTATCTCTAATGAAAATAATAAATAAATCAAAATTTTGAAGAATTCAGTTTTTCAAATTCTTCTGGGAAAACCCATAATAATTTTAGATCGCATTATTTTTAGTTTAGTTCTGTATTTTTCATTCACATATTTCTTCTGTTTAATTTGTTTTTGTTAATTTAGTTCTGAAACGTGCTATACAGTAGCGCTTCTTGATGTGGAAGTTGTCAGATCTTATGAAATTTCAGGGGGAAACTTCCCTCTGTATAAAAAAACATAAAATAACTTGTCTTCTAAGAAGACATGCTTCAAAAGAAAAGACGAGAACTTGGCGGATTGGAGGGTATGCATACAGTAACTCAACTTTTTCCAAGCGACCTTATACCCCCCCCCCTGTTGATCGTTTTATAGGCCTATCAAATGGAAAGGTTCTCCCTCCGTAATGAATGTGACGCGGAGGGAAAAGAGCTACGTTTGGCATGAGAATTTTTTTTTCCCGCTGTGTTTCGGTGCATGACTGTATTGCCGATAAAAATTGTTAACAATTAATTTATAAAAATTGACGTTAAGCGATGCTGAGCAGGTATACGTGAGTTCACAACACTTTTAGTCTCCAAGAATTAAGATACATCATTCACTTGCTAATTTATAGGCCTAAAGTTTAAGTAAAACAATGTCGTTAATTTGAACCCAGGACAAATATTACTTTTCGTATATTGTAATAATTTTGCAGTTTGTGAACTGCAACATTTTTTAACGCCGCGTTTATTGATTTGACGCCATATGCTAGGTGTCATATTCATTCTGGATCTTGCTCACAATCTGTTGGCCATGCTAGAATGTCTTCATAAAAATTCCACAAACTTGTAGGGATGTTTTGCATCACTGCGAATGTCTTGCAGCTTTTTTTTTTAATTTGTATGATTCTTCATAATAATAATTATAAGCATTAGTGTTGGAGTTTGTATTTTATGTATATCATTTTCGAATATTTTCATCAGTTTAAATCTGTTCTTTACAACTCATCGACATAAGTATGCGCTACTATGGTACCTGAAGTTCTTTTGCAACTTTGAGAATTGGCTGATTGCGAATGACTGTTTTTGTTCCTTTGGAGTTCTCTTCCCCAATGACTCAACAGTAAACACATCTTTCTTAAAATGTTGTGGCCAGCGGTGTTTGTAATCAAGTAGGGCCTATATCTACTCTCTTTATTAGTGTTATAGTAAATTTACGAGACTTGCTGAGTGTGCTATCATTTAGGCATATTCTTCTGGGGGTATGAACTTTGTCCATTCCACGCAAACATCTTTTTATAACTCCGAAATCTTGGCCACAGGAGATGAATGCGTATCCCCTAATAGCAAAGAACTGATTGAAAATCTAAAATCTAATAGTAACTGTAAAAGCAGACAGGAAATGTGTGACACTATGGTTGCGGCTCTGACCTCCACAACTGTCTGAAAATATGTATTAATGTTTAACATCTCTAAGATCAATATTTTAACATTCCTAAAATGTCATCATATTGTATGTACTGTAGTATGAAGGAGCATACCTACTGTTATTGCAAGTTATCTTCAACTTTACATCCCCTAAGTCTGTTTTTCGAAGTGCTCGGTACTGCATGTGCTCATCAACATAACGGCACGGCAAGGATGCCCCTCCCTCGGGTAACGTGACTCTTTTCAGAAAACGTTGGTTCTTTCACTTTACGGCTATCTACTGTAAAAGAACTTGGTTCAATACAGACATCATCATCATCTCACGACACTCCGACATTTTGCATTCGTAGCCGGTTTAATTAACCTATAAGGGAACTGTGCCTAATATCGCACCCATTTTGAAAAAGTAATATTTCAAGTATTAATATATTACAAAAATTTGAAATAAACATGGATACTTAATACGGGGTTATTATGTTTATATCAGTGAGGTCAGATTTGAAAATTACTTTTATTTTGCATTTATTTTTCAAGTACAAAGGAAAAATTGCAAAAACGGTACTAGGAGAACTAGTGCTCCTAATATCGCACCCCTCTTTTTGTGGAAAATACATAGGACAAATGCTAAGTTTATTGTACAGAAACAAATTTTCTTACGTATTTATTACATATATGTTGTATTTAAGCACAAAACATGTTATTTTTTAAAATAGCATACGAATACAGCTCGGAAATTATAAGATTTTCTGATACAATGTGTTTGACAGTAAATAACTACACATTCAACTGCCAGGGTATAGAATGTCTGTTAGTTAACGGTATACATAGTCCAGATATTTAGGGAACCAAATCTAACCTTCCAAACAATAAACACAAATGAAACTTTTGTAGTCATCCTCTCCAGAACACTCTTCGTGGCACCAAATTCCACATTTCGTGCATACGATCCATTTTTCTCCCCTTTTGTCACAAGAAAACTTGCCGTTGCAATATGGACATTCTGCGTCATCTTCACTATCTTCATTATCAGTGGAGATGTATACTGGATCATCCAACTCTTCGCTTTCTGAATCTGAAGATATCTGGCTTTGTTTTTTCTGTCTCTTTCTCTGAGTAGGTACTTTATCAGCCTGCTTCTTTTGAACGCTTTTTCGTTCATATGTCTTCTTATCTGTGGGTGATTTCCTCTTAACATCATCAGCCAATTGGTTTTTATATGGTGAACTTGTTAGTAGAGCGGCAGAACCACTTTTACGTCCTCTACCAGTTGGATTTTTTTGTTGTATTGTAGGAACTGGTGAAATGTCAACAGGCGTAACAAAAGGTGTAGTTTGCTTCTCGACTGGTTTTGGTGGAGTTTTTGGCTCGTTGATACCGCTAGGGCCTGGCCGAGGTTGAGAAGTGTTGGCATCATGTATCTATTTGGTAAAGCTTCAGGTGAATGGTCACTTGCTTCATGGTTATTTGGGGAAGCTTCTTGAAATTCAAAGTCGCTGAAGATATGGCGGTTGCAAGGATACAGACCAGTTTTTCTGAAGCCATTTGTAGCTACAGCAACAGTTGCTGCTTTATTGAAAGCTTCTCCCAATAGCATACCAACCTGGTAGTGAGTCACTACTCTGCCTGCATTTTGTTTGAGCCACTGTTCAATTGCTTGAGCATAGTAAGTTTTGAAAGGTAGCATAAATGCCACATCCAAGGGCTGCATCTTATGCGTGCAATGTGGAGGTAAACACACAATATGAACACCATTAGCACGTGCTAGTTCGAGGAGCTCAACATTTCTAGTGTGGGAATAATGCCCATCCAATACTAGAATTACTGGGTCATCTTTCGTAGGCTTCACATTGCTGAGAAAGTGATGAAACCAATGAACAAAACTTTCATTCTGAATCCAGCCAAATTTGTGACACACCGCTAAGCTACCATTTGGTGCTCCATCCAGAAGTTCGGTTTTCATGTTGACCCTTGGAAAAACCAACAACGGGGGCGGGAAATGGCCTGCTGCGCTCATGCAGGTCACTGCAGTCACTAGAGATCCCCTCTCTGCTGAAGATACAGATCCAACCTGCCTCTTACCTTTCAGACTAACTACTTTGTTGACTTTGTGTTGAACTACTGTCAACCCAGTCTCGTCACAGTTCTACAGTCTGTTTGGTGAATGGTTTATAATGTTCATCAGTGGTTCATAAATGTCAAAAAACTTAATTACGTTCTCCTGATTGAAGCCTCTGATCCTTGCCATAGACGTGCTTTGCGGTTTCCGGAGACTCAATTCCTGGTGTCTTCTCAAGAAACTGTGCAGCCATTTCCATCCTGCGGCTTCATCGTTCTTTGAAAATGGATGCTTCAAACCATTCAGAGATGCTAACTGAAAAGCCATAGTTTTAACATCCTTTGCGGATAAACCATAAAATCGCTTCTCCATTTCTAAGCAATATGAAACCAAAGAATCTTCGAGTTCAAATGAAAGTACAGGTTTTCTGCCAAGTTTCGTGCTCACTAGCTTATCTACATCCTCCTCTTTGCTATTGACTTTATCTTTTAAAGTAGACTTAGGAACATTAAAAGTATTGGAAGCACGTTGCAATCCCATGACTTTGTTCCTAACTGATATGATTGCAGCCTTCATATCCTCCTCTTTCCACAGCTTACGACGTTTTGGACTCATCTGCAATGACAATTTTTTATGAACCTTCGAATTACCAGATTCATTGTACGATTATATTAGTTTGCAGTAACATCGTCCTAATATCGCACATCATCATCCTAATATCGCACTGTGCGATAATAGGAAAACAGTAAGTGTGCGATATTGGGCAAATAACATACACGAAACATAATAGTTTGTTTCAATAAAAATAAAAAGTTTACAATATTTCTTTAGCGGATTAAAAATATTACACGACTAACTAAATCAAACTAACAGTGTATAAAAATTTTGCTACTTACCGTTAGTTGTACAATCGTCCCGAACAACGCACACTACAAATATTTTCACATTGGCTATTCCTTTTTTTTTTTTTTTTTTTTTTTTTTTTTTTTTTTTTTTTTTTTTTTTACCTTGGGGACTTAGTGAAGTGAATTTTTAATGGCAGGCAGAGTAACTATCTCATGCCCCCATGTTTTTGATTGCTACCAGTGCACTTCATTAGAACCAGGTACCCAGCTTCGAAGCCGTTAGCCCTGTGAACTTACAATATATTTATGTTCCCCTATTGTCATAATTGAGGGTTGGTATCTAAGAAATTAGCAAGTTCTTTGTGATAGTAGAAGAGAAAGAGTGGGGGAAGGGAAGTGGTCCGTGGCCCATTTCTTTTAGGGCTCATCCCGACATTTGTCTTTTTTATTGCTCAAGGGAAACCACGGAAAAACCTAGAGCAGGATGAGATGTCGTGCTGACGACAAGCCAATTGGCTATAGTTTGGTCGGAATATGTTCGGGTGGGAGGTTTTAATTTAATCATTGTTCAAAATTCACATACATTAAAGGTCCATAAAAGTGTTAACAATTGGAACAATGGATCTAAACTGCCAATAACGTGATGACCCTGAAACAGAGAAATAACATTATTAATGCATTAATAGCCTTGTCTGTGTGTGGAGTCAAGTGGTTATTTATTGTTCAAGTTGGTATTCGTCTTGTACGTTGTCGTTCCAAGCTAGAGGGTGGAGTACGCTCTTAGGTCTTTTATGTTTGTCTAACGCAGGGTTGTAATTTCCTAATGAAGAAATTAGTGCGTTTGTGCTGCTGTACGACTTTGTGTACGTGCAGAAGGCTTGATTTGAGATATATTCTTGAATTGTCGAAATTTCTAATTCTTCATGAATCAATCTAACAGGAGTTACTCTAGGAAGTCCTGTGATGAATCTTAAAATTTTGTTTTGGAAAACTTGTAATTTTTTACGGACTGTAATAGGTGCATGTCCCCAAGCAGGACAAGCATATAGCATTACTGACCTAATTAATGTTTTATACAAAGTTAGAGCTGTGTGTATGTTTAGATGTCTGCTTTTATTTAATATTGGATAAAGCTCCACCATTCTAGCATTGGCAAGTCTGAGTTTTTGTAGTACGTGTTCGGAGAAAGTGAGCCGTCTGTCCAGTGTTACTCCGAGATATTTTACTGAAGTTTTCCACTCGATTTGTGATCCATTTATGGCTAATTTTGTGTGATTTATGCCCGGTCTATTGAATTTATTTCTCCTGCTAAATAATATGGCTTGTGTTTTTGATATATTTAATTTAATTCTCCATCTGAGGAGCCATGGTTCAATGTCACGTAGGTGACCTTGTAGCCTATTAATGGCAACATTTGGCTTCCACGATGCAGTGAGAAATGCCGAATCATCCGCGTATAGCGCTAGAATGCTATTGTTGAAATTTTGATGAAAAGGTAGGTCATTAATATAAATTTGGAAAAGTGTCGGTGCCAGAATGCTGCCCTGAGGCACTCCTGCGTTAATACCTCGCGACGTGGAGAGCACGTCGTTCAGTTTAACCTGGAACGTTCTGCCCCGAATATAATTGTCCAACAGCTTAACTAGGCGGCAATTTAAATTGTTGTTAATTAATTTATGAATCAAGCCCGCATGCCAAACTCTGTCAAAGGCTTGTGTGTAATCTAGGAATATAGCCGCTACTGTTCGATTTAAATTAAATGCAGTGGTAATGAATTCCGTTGTGCGCAGCAATTGCTGTGTGCACGAGTGACCTGAACGGAATCCAAACTGTTCGTTTCGGATTAGATCATTGTTTCCGATCTCGGATTTCAATCTTTTTTGTATGATCTTTTCCGCAACTTTACCTAGAACATTTAGTAGACTAATGGGTCGATAATTACATGGATCACATTTATTCTTTCCTGGCTTAGGAATTTGAATAATATGCGAGTTTTTCCAAATTTTAGGAAAATAGCCTATCCGAAAGATAGCGTTTATGATACTTGTAAGCAGTTTATACGATTTATGTGATAATTGTTTCAGTACTTCAGCCTGTATGCCATCGGGGCCAGGGGCTTTTTTATTTGGCAAGTGTCTAATTTGCCATTTTATCTCGTGAACACTAGCAGGACGGATCAGTGGTGCGTCGTTATTGTTGATGTCCACGTTTTGTAGGTACGTAGTTGTGTCTTGTGTTATTCTGTCATGTATTTGTCTGTCATATAAGTCACCGTGTGGATGGAAGGAGTTCTCGAGGACTTCCGCGAAAATAGTTGCCTTCTCCTCTGGACTATTGTACGTTGTCCCATTGTGCTGGATGGGAGGGATGTCACTATATGGCTTAGTGAAAAACTTTGTAATTTTCCACACTTCGCTCATATTGTCGGTATCTAATTTACTAAGTTTTTGAGTCCAGGCTTGGATAATCTGGTCGTTTATTTTCTGAGAAATTTCCCTTTTTAAACGATTTATCCTTGGTCTTAGGCGAGGGTCCCGCGTTCTTTGCCAGGCACGTCGACAGTCATTTCTTTCCCTTATTAATTTTAAAGTATCCTGTGGAAGTTCTAATTTCCCCGGAGTAATAGTTTTCGTTGGAATTACCGACATAGATTCCTGTATAGCATTCGTTAGCGTTTTAGCAGCTTCTTCGATCTCAACAGATGATGTAGGAACCACGTCATCTGTGAGAGCGTCCAACTTATCTCGAAAGAGTTCCCAGTCGGCTGCTTTGTAGAGTAGCACAGTTTTTGGAGGGGATAATTGTAGTTGCGCTCGAAACGTAATGATAACAGGTTTATGATCTGAGTTTGCTAACGAGTCATGTACCGAAAGTTTGGTATGAAAATTTATGTTTTTGAGAAGTGCAATATCTAAAATGTCTGGCTGATGGTTAGCAATGTCTGGGATGTGTGTGGGTGTACTCGGGGCAGAAACAACATAGTCACTCCCAAGGGAGTGGCGATAAAGCTTATTGCCGTCCGAGTTGCCCACACGACAGCCCCACACAGTGTGTTTTGAGTTTAGGTCTCCGCCGACTACCATCTTTCGTCCAGTATCCATGAGGATGTCTAAGTCCCTAACCTTAAGTGATTGGGGAGGGCAATATACAGCTACAAACGTCACAGGTTCATTTAAGATCTGTAAAGTTATAGCTGTGGCTTCCAATTTTTCTAGTTGAGGGAGCAGTTGCTCATAGTGAGGAATTCCTCTTTGAATTAGTATGGCAGTGCCCCCTCCCCTGACTGCCGCGTCCTGTCCCGGATCGATTGAACGATCCGTACGGTAAACTTTGTAATTTGTAATTCTAAACTTATCGGAAAGGCGGAGATGAGTTTCCGATATGAGCGCAATTTTTATATCTTTAGTTTCTAAATAATGCCTAAGCTCGTTTTTATTTGCGCGTAGTCCTCGAGCGTTCCATATTAGGACGCGAAAATCACCATGGCGATCTCCTCGCGTTCCTTCTTCCACCGGCAGGTCTACGTGGTCTCGTCGGTGTGGCTATAGCCCTACTGATCGTCTGGGCTGCTTGGAAAAGGTAAGGATTTTCCCCCAGATACGCGCTCATTTGTTTCAATATCTGAAACATGAGAGACAGCGTAAACTGAGGGTCCCAAGTGGCTGCCTGCTGTTTGAAAGCATTCGCCCACTCTCGGTTTGTTTGAGGGAGGTTTGGGCGAGGTGCTGGTGGGGCGGTCGCAACCTGGCTAAAAGTCCGCCCGCTCTCATTGGGTCGCCTATAGTCAGCAGACGTACCCGGTTGAGAGGTGAGTATGAACACCTCTTTTTCAGCAGATGTCTCTTTAGCTGCTGGTTTGGTGGCAGTAAGGGGAACTTTGCTAGTAGCAACTACAGCGCGTTTTCCCTTCTTACCTTTGTTCCCGGCAACCTGCCATTCGCCTTCTGAGGGCGCTGCAGGAACTTGCCGGGAGGGAGCAGGTTCTGGATCTGCGACCTGTGAGGGAAGCAGTACTGGAAAATTATCCAGGTTGTTAACCGGAGCAGGGGGGGGGGAGGGGGAATTCGAGCAGAACCGGCAGTCTGACTCGTTATGCCAAGCCTTCTCTGGTGCAGATTTTTATAGGCTACATATTCCCTGCAACCTCTATATGTTGCAGGGTGTTCGCCCTGACAATTTACACACAAACGTGTGTAGTGCGCCGGCATCATGCACGCAGATGTTACGTGCTGTCCGGCGCATTTCCTGCACCGAGCTGGTGCTTTACACTGTCTAGCAGTGTGACCGAACCTCCAGCAGTGAGTACACTGTGGGGGAGTGGGCCTCTGAAAATATTTTTCAACCCTTATAGTTGTGAACAGTAGGCTGGTTAGGTCGAGAATCGATCTCGCCTTCTCATTGTCAGTGAGATGTATCTGAAACATCCCGTTCGGGGCCTTACGGTAGTTGTCATACATGACAACTGTGTTCCGCACAGGAAAACCTAGCCGAGTCAGTTCTTGTGTCACGGTGTTGGGGTTCGTCCTAGGATGAAGCCCCTTCACCACGGCCTTAATGACCTTCTCGTTTCTGGCTTCCACCAGATGAAAAGGAACATTGTTCCGCTCTAGGAACTTGATCAGTGAAGCATAGTCACGTTGCGTGAAAGTCTTCACTCCGAATCCTGACATTAACCGCTTACAGCTAATGTCCATCGGATCATGCTCGTCCCGGTACGTCGTGAGCATAGTGACCGGGTCACCATTGTAATCATTTGCGATGATTACAGGAGGAATATCATCCCTCCTCGTGGTCAGAAAGTCATTCGCAGCGACTTCGGGATTTACCGTCTCTGGCTGAGTGGGTGAGCGTGTTGCAGCTGCACCCGTCTCGTTGACTACTAGTGTAGATGGAGGCCGTGTTTCAGGTCCCCTATCATTCACAGAAAGCTCTCCAGTACTGGAGGCTGTAGAGATGGAGGACACACTAGTCCTCCTTGCTCTCGGGGTCTCACCGCCCACTGAGGGCGAGGGTGGAGCCCCTATCGACGTTTCGGAAGCTGCCAGTGAGGGCAGACTTTCCGAAGAGTCGGCAGTACTTGATGCCGGAGATGATCCCGGCGAATCAAGCTTCTGCCTCTGCTTTACCTTGACAGGAAGCTTAGTCTTAGTCTCTACCACAGCTCTGGACGATCTCGCCCTAGTCGCTGCGGGTGATGTCTTAGTTCCAACGCAGCTCTCCATCACAGACTTCAACTTACGTGTAGTTCTCATATCAATTTTGTGATGCACAGGCTTACCTCCTGGCAGAGCACATGGTTTTGTTACGGCAATGTACTATGTAGTAGCCCTGAGAAGGGCAGACTACAGTAGCACTGCAGTTGCAACTGGCCCTCAGAAGGGCCAGCCGCGGATGATGCTCTTTTCGAAGTTAGAGGGTGTTAGTCCCACACGTAAGTGAAGTAAAATTTAGAATTCTATAGGGCGCACGCCCTGGTGCAGCTCAGCTGCTACCACTCAATCGACCCAGCCGGGCAGTGAGTGGCAGCTGCTATCCTAACAAGTCCCCCAGTTAACACCGCTAGGTGGCCGGACTTGTTAGAACACCGGTGGGTAGGCACACCGTATAATTCCCTACTTCACGCTGGGCCTCCTGGCCCAGCTAGATTCCAAAAACTGCAAGGCCTCCTCTTCGTTGTCGCCGCGGTCCGCACCCAGTAAGCAGCACAGCAACACAGGCAGCGCCGAACCGAGGAACTGGCGAAGGCGGCAGAAGGTGCGAAGAAGCGGAAAGCTGTGGACTGGTGGCTCTGCTCAGATCTGCTCTCTCTGAAGTCCAAACAGCCTCTCTTGGCTATTCCTGACTCAAGGCGTGTAGTGTGTATTGAAGCCCGTAGCAATCCATCTGCGGGCGCTAACGCTACTTTTAATTGAACTGAATAAGCTACTACTCCATTCAGGGTCTTATGCCTGCTCTCAACTCAGAAACCATGGGGTGCGATATTAGGCGCGTGTGCGATAATAGGCACAGTTCCCTTAATGAGTAAGTATTTAAATATAATGTTATAACAATATTTTACAGGTTTATTATTTGTATTTACATTAATTTACAATTATAAACAATCCATATCCCTATCAATGCTGCCATCATCGCTTGGTCCAAAATTAATTATTACTACGTCAATGGCATCATCCATTTGGAATTATCTTCTTAATCGTAAGTACTACTTTCTGAATAAGATAGAATTCTTCGATTGTATCCCGAATGACATGTTGATCGAAGTCGTCCACTTCAACTTTACACAAGTCCTAATTCTGGAATGAAATAATATGTTTTGCAGAACTATAACAAAATAATAACGTACAACAGTAATTCATTATGTCGCTCACAGTACCCACACTATTGTACATAACTATTATAGCAATAATTTCTAAACATTACATAGCCTATTTATTCTTTCTCGGAGTAGTGTGAGGTACATTCGGTTGTAATTCAATATTATTCTTAATTCTCTTCACGGAACTAATATTTCTGCCAGAGTGTTTAGCCGCTCTCATATTCCTTATCAAGAGGTTCCAGCAAACATTTGTTTAATTTTTCCTCCTCGCAATACTTAATTATATTTGCGATAATTTATCTTTCTCCGCTATGGAATCAGATTAGCTGTGTACAGAGTATATCTTAAGACCAGGCTGCAGAGTTAGTACATTTAGGGTAAGCAAGGGTGAATAGGGTCAAAATTCATATTTACTCTAATAACTCACATAACTTAACATCAGACCTAAAGTTTGATACTTCGTCAGAAAGATTGAAGTTTTAGCTACACGTTTAAATGTCTATATTAGAATTAACTCTGAAACAATTTAGCATATTTAGAAATTAAACAAAGTACTGCATGATCCTTTTCACCCTAAGCAGCCAGGGTGAATAGGGTCATCAAGAAGGGCGAATGGAAACATTCTTACTTTTCATCTTTATTCGTATACTTGTACAATAAAATACTTATGAAGATTCAGATCCAGACAAATTATACAGAGTGAGTCATAAATATGTTTGGAAAACGCGTGAGCGTGCTCCTGGATCAAAATAAAGAACAATTCCTTACATGAAAATTTGACGGAAAATGCTTATTTATTGGAGAAATGGTCATACTTTCTTTTTTGTTCTTTTTTCGTTGTGTCACAAGTACATGTTGAGAAACTTGTAATTTAACGTTTACAAAAGGAGATCAGTGTGTCCCTCTCCATTGTTTCACATGCCTGAGCACGACGTACACACGACTGGCGAGTTTGCTCAAACACCATGTTGTCATCAATGATGAATTGACATGAATTTTCAACATGTCGCAATAGCTCCCCTGCATTATTCACTGGTGTTTAATAGACGACAAGCTTCAAGTGACCCCAAAGGTAAAAATCTAATGGGGTGAAGTCGGGTGATCTGGGTGGCCAAGGCACTGGACCACCGCATCCAATCAAAACAAAGAACAATGTACTACTGTCTTGTTACTGTGTTGTTTGTAAACAAACACTGGTACAAAATCAAAACAAAAACAACACAATAATATGATCAGATGCTTATAAAAACGATAATCACTATTTTCATACAAGGAATTGTTGTTACTTTTTTATCCAGAAGCACGCTCACAAGTTTTCCAAACATACTTATGGTTCACCTTATATATTTAACACTAATTCTTCATCACAAGCAAAAAATCTCCTCTTTTAATTACTCAATGAACATCTTCCACAAATAAATCTCTTCTTACTCTCAGCTCCAACACAATTTTCATGGCATCACTCATTCCCTTCCCCATCCATTGTACACAGTTTCCGAGCTATAAAGAAACAGGATCACTCTATTTAACATTGCAAAAACCACATGCAGTATCATATTCATCTCATGATTCATCTCCTGACTATGATGATGATGATTATGGGCATCTTTTCGAACATCGAACATTCAGTTCAAACCCACAAGCTGAAAGTTTAGGCCTAAGTATTCTCTTTGCAAATTGCTTTTATTGGTCAACTGAGAACACGGTTTATCCTCCCCTATTCTTTACCTGTTAGTTGACCTCATTTTTCAGACATCTTTGTAGGCAGTAATGTGGTACATTGAAGAGTGCCGCAGCGTGGCGCTGGCTTCGTACTTCACGATAAGCTTTTATTGCCCTCTACATATACTCTCCAATCATGAAGACTGCGTCTTCCTTCTGTATTTCCTCATTTAGGACAAATATAAACCCTATTTTAATGAAATCAATTAAAAATATTCAGACCCTTTTCACCCTTAAAATAGTGACCTGAATCACCCAAAGAGCAGCAATATTTTGCATCGTAAGGTTTGCCATACTGATTGGTCTTAGAAGCTCAACATATGGGTAACCTGTCCTTTAAGACTCCACTTTCAACTTAATTACTAAATCATATAAGTATCACAATAATAACTGGTAAAACGTAGATTAAATAAACATTACAATTTAAGAAATTAAATAAAATATTGCTACCTATCGTTACAATAACAATTTTCTACTTCAAACACCGCACCAAAAACAATGCAGTTATATTGCTTTCCCGCCTTTTTGCATTGAAGA